>NC_135883.1:1522883-2055383 GCF_964194155.1 Cetorhinus maximus | reverse complement strand
TTTACACATGTCTCGATGGACACGAGACCTTCACCTTCCAATAATGCAGACAGGATGGCTGAATACCTTAGCCTCAATCTTATATAGGCGAGAATGAGGATGACATGAACACACACATCATGCGAACGAGGTTCCTTACACAAGCAGTCTTGACATTAAGGACAAGGCATCACTGATGTTGGAAATTATATGAGTGCGCACACACACTGTGGAGATGTGGAAACTAACAACATCTACCAGAGGTACTGTTATAGAGTTGATTTTCCAGGCAACTTTTCTTGTTGGGAATATTGAACTTTATTTACGTGACAGCAGCAGCAAGGTACATGTGTGCATCAAACTCTACAACTAAAGAAGAACTCTTTCCTAAAGGTTCCCCACGCTGCTAACTCATTGGTTTACGTAAATCATGTGATCTTACAACACAAGATTATCCTTAAAGCTACAGTCCTACGATTATCAAAACTATAATTACTACATTCCTCCCCCTTTAACTTTTCTGCACATTTTGTATTTACAAGGATATTTATCTCATGACATTACAATATTTACACAGGTCACAAAATTATAAGTTCAGTCTTTCAGATGGTTTCCAGATTCCGTGTGGAATATCACAGCTCCAGGATTTCCGATTCTTTGACAGGAACCACATTCTCTGGAGCCACATTAACATCAGGTACCTCATTAGGCACAGGCAGTTCAGTGTCTTCCACTCCAACAGAGACACTGGGCATGTCTGTCCTTGGTTGAGCAACTTCAACAGGAACCACAGGCTCAGCAATGGTTACAGGTGGAACATCATTTTGTTGAGTGATCTCTCTTTCTTTTAAATCATCCACATGCTTACAGGAGATCCGGCCCTCCACTTTCACGTGGTAGGACAATGGTCTGGTCGCAGAGCTTACTTTACCAGGTAACCATTTCAGTGCTCCGCAGAAATTCCTTACATATACTGCTTCTCCAACAGCAAATTTTCACTCACAACTATGCAAATCGTGAGTTGCTTTTGGTTCCCTTGGCTTTTCTCCACCTTCTCCTCCAAATTGGGAAGTATTAGGCTTAGTCTTGTTTGAAGATGGTGCCTCATCAGTAATTCTGCATCCTCTTTCTACGTGTTGTCTTCTTTCTACCAGATAATTTAGCCTCAGCCTTCTTTTTGACTTCACCATCGGCCAGATTTCCCTCAGGTGAAATCTCAACCTGTCTTAGTTCAGTAGTTGAGCTACCCATGATTTATCTACTCGCACCTTGGAAAGTTTTCCAACTTTTGCTTTCAAAGCCTCTTTAGCTTCATTCAGCTGATTCTTCAGCTCTTCTGTCTCCTTCTTGTATGTGTTGGCTTCCCCCTGGAATCTTGAACATTGCTGCATCTTCTCTGCCAACTGGTTCTTTCAGCTTGTTCAGCGAGACGTTAAATTCTTCCTTTTTCTCTTTGTAATTTTCCAGAGGTACAATCTTTGACCTGAGGGATCCTTGTCGTGTGTGAAGGTCTCTCAACAGGTTTTTCTTTTCTTTGTGAAGCTCACTCACTTCATCTTGAATTCTGTCATTCAACAGAGTCTCCTTGGGTTTCTTCCGTGTTGTTGTTTAAGACAGTCTTCATTTCTTCAAGTTTCTGAATGCTTACACACTCCTTTTTCATCCTGTTGCTGTCCTTGGACTCTCCAGGCTCTTTCTGAAGTACCTTGTCTTGTTCCTTTTTCAACTCAGGAACTCTTCCAGCTTCCTTTTGAAATCTCACTGGCCAGTCAGGGTTAATTTACCTCAACCAATTTCGACCTAGGAGGCTTGGCCCTCTGCCTTCTAAAACTAGCAGATGTGTTGTTTGGCGTCTATAATGAACAGTTACTCTGGTGATACCTTTTACCTGGATTTCTTTGCCTGTGTACGTTTTCAACTTGGCTGGTGTTTCTTCCAAATTTAATTGTTGATCACCTTTATTTAAACATGTGAAAGTGTGTTCTCCTGTCACAGTGGTGGAAGCTCCCGTGTCTACTTCCATCTTTAATTGTTTACCATTCACTTGCACTGTGGCAATAATTGGCTCTGTCTTCCCAACTTTCAATGTTCAATAACAAGTAAATGTCAGAATTGGTTGTTTCTGCCTCTTCTACACCGTAGACTTCATTGGACTTCAATTATTGTCTGGAACCTGTTTAAATCTCACTTTGCAATGTTTCTATATGTGTCCACTTCTGTGACAAAAGTAACACTCTACCTTTTAAAATTGCCAATTGTTCGGAGATTGACCGTTTCCACATCAATAAAAAATATTTTTCGACTTTGCTGCTAAACTGTTTCTTCTAAATTTTCGGTTAGTGGGGGCTGTTTCCCGCTTTGCGGTGGAGTCTTGGCTTCTCGCCCCACTTTCGGTTGACTGTTCCTGCCCAACTAGGAGAACAGCGCCATTTTGCGCCCCTTGAATCACTTGTGCATTCCTTACTGCGCTTTCCATCGCAACCGCGATTTCTAACGCTTTCTTAAAATCAAGATCCACTTCAGCCGGCAATCTTCGCTGAATAACATCCTCCTGCACGCCACATACCAAATCCTGAGTGTGTCGTTCAGGGTTTCACCAAAATCACAATATTCCGTTAGCTGTTTTAATTTCCCCACGTAGGGAGCAATGGTCTCTCCCAGGGTTATGTTCCATGAATTGAACCTGAACCTCTGCATTGTGACTGAGGGCTTGAGTTGGAAATGACGCTTAACGGGGTTTACTAATTCACTGAAAGCCTTTGAATCTGGGGCACTGGGAGCCATCAAGCTTCGAATTAAACTGTAGGTCTTGCTCCCACAAATACTCAGGAGAATCACTCTCCTCTTTTCCTTCCCTGTAGCTTTGTTAGCTTGAAAGTAGAATGCCAAGATGTCTTATATATTGAGACCAGTCGTCTGTCGCTGGTTCAAAGGGATTGGTTCTGCCAAACTGTGGCATCTTGGATAAATATATCTTCCTTTCATTTTAATTATCTTAGATACTCACAATTGCTGGGTGAGGGACAGTACCAGATTTGATTTATCCTCGTCGCCAGTTTGGTATAGAGTTGATTTTCAAGGCAACTTTTCTTGGTGGAAACATTTAACTTTATTTACAAGGCAGCAGCAGCAGCTACACATGTGCATCAAGCTCCATAACTCAAGAAGAACTCTCCCCTAGAGGTTCCCTGGGCCGCTAACTCATTGGTTTACACAGATCGTGTGATCTTACAACACAGGATTATTCTTAGAGCTAAAGTCCCATGTTTATCAAAACTATAATTACTACAGGTACCTGGTTTGGACATCTGCAATAAGCGGGGGTAGGGGCCATTGTCCACAGCTGATGGACAACAACACAGCTGATCATAAAGAGGAGACATACACAAAAGATATGAAATGGGTGGGATTCTATTTACATTAGTGCAAAGTATATAACATGTGGTTAACACCTGTGCCACCATTGTGCTCCTAATATTTCTTAATTTTCATAACCTACTGCTACATCTTGGTGCATCCCCGACTTCCACAGGCACCCTCCTGACTGCTAGGCCCTGTTGTCTGTGATGACCTCAGCAGGCGTCCTCCGGAGGGCTGAGGCCTGGATGGTCCGGCCTGCTTTGAGTTTCCTGTTGCGGGGGCAGGTGCACCCACCTCAGCCTGTGGAGCTGGAGGCGATGGGGTCACAGGAAAAGGAGATTTGGATGGGCCGGACACTCCCGGAGTGACATGGGTGGATGGCTCCGGGGTGTCCAGAAGCTGATCCCACTCCCTCTCTGGGCCCGAGGGCCCCTGGTTGACTCCTTGAGGAGAAGGGGCAGCTGGAGTGAGATTGAATTGCCCTGCACCCGTCTCGCGTAGCCATTGATGAATGCCAACCAATGTCTACACCGATCAAGTGCAGCTCCTGGTGCAGTGCGGGACCGATGTCCTGGACCAAGGTCTCCATGGTGGCAATCCTACCAGTGTTGACCTTGGTACGGTGACATACTGGCGCTGTAACCTCAGACTGAATGCGGACGGACTTCTCCATTGTACGTTGTAATCTGTGGAAAGTAGCTGACAACCCTTCCTGATACTCCCTTGACTGTCACTGAAGCCCCACCAACTGAGTTAGAACGAGTCCGGGGACCCGTCATCAGACTCGGACTCAGCAGAATCCTGGCCTCCAGCAGTCCCCCGAGCACTGGCTACCTCGGAGGTGCCTGCCTCCACCAGCTGTGGACCAGATTGTGACACCGAGGCTGCTCCAGAAAGAGGTCCCACCGAAATGTGTGTTTCTGACTCGAAACGTTAACTGTGCTCCTCTCCGCAGATGCTGCCAGACCTGCTGAGTTTTTCCAGGTATTTTTGTTTTTGTTTTGGATTTCCAGCATCCACAGTTTTTTGCTTTTATCCCACCATATGCAGTTTGATATTGGAATTTAGTTTTAAAAACCTGGAAATAAAAAGCTGGTACCATTTAAAGTGACCATGGCTATTGGATTGTTTTAAGAACATAACTGGTTCACTTATGACCCATATGTGATTCTAATCCTTGACCAACTGCTTGGCTCTTAACTGCCGGTTTAAGTGACCTAGCAAGTCACTCAGTTGAAGAAGACCCATTAACATTTTCTCAGGGAAACCTGGATTGGCAATAATTACAGACTTGTCACCAATGCATGGTAATAAATTTTTGAAAGGCTAACCTTACATGGTCTTGCATATCTTTGCAACAGATATATTAAACAGTTAGGACATAACAGTTGAGATAGTCAAAGAGGAAAAGGAACTGTCTCACTCGAGAGGAAAGTCATCAATACCTGATGACCAAAGGGATGCAGATCAAGATGGAGGCTTTCTGAGTGCAAATTATTGTTAGAGTCACTGGGGGAATGTGCCCAGTGTTTTCCACACATCATGAAAAGTGTGGAGGAATCAACAGTGTACAGAAGTAGGGACTGATAATGCAGTCAGCCCCAGAGTGAGTGGCAGCTTGAAGACCATCTGCTGAATCGTGACTGGTAGCAGAAGCAGTCCTGTCAATAATAGCAAATCAAGCTTCTGTCTGCAATATTTCTCCCTTAGGCATTATCTGTGTTTGTGACAAATGTAGTAAACAATAACAATCCTTGAGACTTTTCCAGGACTATATCAAAGGGCCATGCCTGATCAGTCTAGACAGGAAAAGAGCTGTTTTGGCCTGGCTTTGATGTTGTTGGTGATGATTTGCTGCTTGTGTTGCTGACTGATACAGAGGGGTCATGAGCTGAGGTAACTGTCGGTAGCTCTGGTCACTCAATAATCAGCTCTTCACTCTGTCAGCAAAAAATCATGACGCAATCGATTGCCTCAAATAAAGAAACCATGTGATCTGCCAGATAATCTGACATTCACCTGCATTATCCAGTGGCCATGGTCATATAACGGAGTAGAATTTTTAAAAAAAACACCCATCTTTGTGGTCCTATCACCGCCTGTCATTTAGGGAATCCAGCCACTTATGGACCCACAAAACCATGTTTCCAATCTGTTGATACCATTCCCGCATCCACCGACTCCCTCATCATGTTCTTCGGTGCCCCGCAAATTTCTTCCCTCTTTCCTTTAGCTCTGTTGGATGAACAGATGAATATCCTGTCCTTTGAGATTTGTTTGTTTTGAGCCCTTTTGATTTATCTCAGACTCCTATATCTTGCCAAGGTTGTGTCTGATTGGGCAGAGCATGTTGTTCCTGAGTTCCCTTGTGATTAATTGGAATAAGTCATCATTCAGAATATTTAATTTCTTGTGCTCCTGTTTGCCCCTTGCATGGATTCCCGCTCTTCTTTGACCACCTTCTTAATGTTGAAGCACTGAACAAATTTCTTAGTTCTATTTTTGCTTCTAAGGCATGAGGGTCACTCTTTGACCTTCTATTTGCCCTAAATGTCATTCATAATGTGTCTCTAGTAATTTCATGCTGAGTTCCTATGCCAAAACAATCTTTGTAATTCTCTTATGATTTCACTTCTTATTCCTTGCAATATATTTTAGAAACATAGAAACATACAAGATAGGAGCAGGAGTGGGTCATTCGGCCCTTTGAGCCTCTTCCACCTTTCAATATGCTTGTGGCTGATCCTCTATCTCAACGCAATACTCCCCCTCTCTCCTCATACTCCTTTACACCTTTAGAGTCCAGAAATCTATTTCCTTCTTAAATATATTTAGTGACTTGGCCTTCACAACCTTCTATGGTAGAGAATTCCACAGGTTCACCACCCGAAGTGAAGAAATTTCTCCACATCTCAGCCCTAAATGGCCTACCCCGAATCCTGAGACTGTGACCTCTTGTTCTAGACCCCCCCAGCCAGAGGAAACACCATCCCTGCATCCAGTCTGTCCATCCCTGTCAGAATTTTATACATTCCAATGAGATCCCCTCTCATTGCCATTCATGGGGGAGACAGTGGTGTAGTGGTATTGTCACTGGACTGGTATCCAGAGACCCAGGGTTCTGCTCCTGGGACCAGGGTTTGAATCCCGCCATGGCAGATGGTGGAATTTAGGCAGATGGTGGAATTTGAATTCAATAAAAATCAGGAATTAAAAGCCCTGTCCCACCAGCAGGAAAGACCCAGCTGATGTGACTGTGCAGTGGTATACAGTCAGGAAGAATTACCCTGGGAGTCCTCAGCATCGACACTGGACCCCATGTAGCCTCATGGAATGAAGAAACCTCCTGCTGATTACCACATACCGCACTGCCCCTGCAGCTGATGAATCAGTGCTCCTCCATGTTGACCACCACTAAGGAGGAAGCACTGAGGGTGGCAAGGGTGCAGAATATACCCTGGGTGGGGGGACTTCAATATCCATCACAAAGAGTGGCAAGGGAACCAGTAAGAGGGAAAAACATACTTGACCTCATCCTCACCTGCCCGCTGCAGATGTACCTGTCCATGACAGCATCAGTAGAGACTGACCAGCACACAGTCCTTGTGGAGACAAAGTCCCGCCTTCACATTGAGGATACCCTCCATCATGTTGTGTGGCACCACCACCCGGCTAAATGGGATAGGTTTCAAACAGATCTAGCAACTCAAGACTGGGCATCCATGAGGCACCATGAGGTCTATTGAGGCCATTGACAAAGTCATTAAAGTAATTAGTGGACCTGCCCGTCCAACCTTAAGGTTGTCGGACAGGCCAGGAGCCCCGGTGGGAATTAGAAAAAGCATCAAACCTCATCCACAGGTGGGATGAGGTTTCATGTAGGTTTTTAAAAATTTAATAAAAGTGTAACTAAAAGTGTTGGACATGTCCCAACACACGTGAGAGTGTCACACAAGGGGACATGTTAGGGAAGTTTTTTTTCTTGTTTTTAACATTTTTTAACGTGGAGCCGATCTCCCTGAGGCTGGGAGATCCCTCAGGCATGGGTGAAAGAGCACATTCTCGGCTCAGGGGATCCCTCCCCCCTGCCCACCCGCACAGGGAGCGCATAGCGCTTCCTTGCAGACCTCATGCTGGGCGGGCCTTAATTGGCCCGCCCACGTAAAATGGTGGCGTGCCCCCCCCCCCCCCCCCCCCACCATTCGGGGGCACCAATCGGAGGCGCACCCACCCCTGAACATCCCCCCCAACGGGGGGAAAATTCTGCCCATGCATTCGTTCCTTAAATATTAGCCATTACCTATCCACCATCGTGCCTTTTAATGAAGTTCCCCAATCGATCTTAGCCAACTCACACCTCATACCTTCGAAGTTTCCTTTGTTTAGATTTAGGACCCTAGTTTTGGATTGGACTACTTCACTTTCCATCCTTAATGGAGAATTCTATCATGTTATGGTTACTGTTTCCTAAAGGACTCCCCACAACAAGATTATTAATTAACCCTTTTCATTGCGCCATACCAAATCCAGGATAGCCTGTTCCCTAGTTGGTTCCTCGAGGCACTGGTCTAAAAAAACCATCCTGTACACACTCCAGGGCCAGAAACTTATCTATGTCAGGTGGGCTGGGCGGCAGCGGGCGTGGGCAGGCGCGGAGCTGATCGCTGCCCGTGATTGGCTGCATGCCGCCATTTTACGTGGGTGGGCCAATGAAGGCCTGCCCAGCATGACGCTTGGCCAGTAGCGCTCAGTGCTACCTGTGCGGGCGGGGGGAGGAGGGAGAGTCGGGGCCTGCGCTCTTCATGCAAGTGTGCAAAAGAGTGTAACAATCTCCCTGAGGCACGGAGCTGTCTAAGGGAGGTTAAGGTGGAAAATTTGTTTTAAATAAAGTAGAAAATTATGTAAACATTTCCCCTCATGTGACAGTGTCACATGAGCTGAGACATGTTTTTATATTTAGGAAAGTTTTTTCATTTAATCAGTAAAAGCTTTAGGAAACCCCATCCTGCCCGTGGATGAGGTTTCGTAAAAAACGCAAAGGCCATTTGGGCTCTTCACCTGCCCACCCCCCCCCACCCCCAACCTTAAGGTTGGACGGGCAGTATTGTTAACAACTTTCATTGGTTTCTTAATGGCCTTAATAGGCCGTTGACAGTTCGGCGGGTGTGCAGCCGCCTCTGACGCGCACCCGCCAAACGAAATATCTAAATGAGGCGCGATGACATCAGGATGCACGCCCGACATCATCGCGCCTCATTTTGCGGGTTGGTGTGTCGGGCCCTCCCCCACACGCCGACGGCAATATTCTGGCCCAGGAATTCACCCGTCACAGAATTATTGCTAGTTTGGTTTGCCCAGTCTATATGTAGATTAAAGTTACCCATGATTACTGTAGCACCCTTGTTACATGCATCACTAATTTCCTGTTTAATGCCACCCCTACTTTACCACTAATGTTTGGAGGCCTGCAGACAACTCCCGCTAATGTTTTCTGCCTCTTGTTGCTTCTTAGCTCAACCCAGACTGATTCTACATCTAGATTTGTTGAGCCAATATCCTTTCTCACTATTGCACTGATTTCATCCTTAACTAACAATGCCACCCCACCTCCTTTTCCTTTGTGCCTGTCCTTCCTAAATATCGAATACCCTTGGATATTCAGTTCCCAGCCTTGGTCACCCTGCAGCCATGTCTCTGTGATCGCAATCACATCGTACCCATTTACATCTATTTGCGCTGTTAATTTGTCTACCTTATTGCGAATGCTCCGTGCATTCAGATATAGTGGCTTTGGGCTTGTCATTTTAACATTTTTACACATTTTTTTGCACTATGGCCCTATTTGCTGCTAGCCCATTTCCTCTGCCTTCCACTTTTGCTTTCTACTTTTCTGTATTTCATTTCCTTCTTTGTTTCCCTCTCTTGTGTCTCCCCGCTCAGGTTCCCACCCCTCTGCCACTCTAGTTTAAGCCCTCCCCCACAGTACTAGCGAATACCTCTGCGAGAATATTGGTCCCAGTCCAACTGGGTTGCAACCCGTCCAGCTTGTACAGGTCCCATCTTCCCCAGAATCGGTCCCAATGCCTCAAGAATCTGAATCCCTCCCTCCTTACACCATCTCTCCAGCCAGGCATTCATCCAGTCTATTCCCTTTTCCTGATCTCGCTACCACGTGGCACTGGGAGTAATCCTGAGATTACTACCTACTTCCAATACAATTTAAAATTGGAGCACAGTTGTCTTTTCTGGATACTGGAAATGCTTAGCGAGCCAATTAGTACCTGACATTTCCTTTGGACCATAACCCAGCTAAGATGTGGTAATTGTTACCAGCCAAATGTTGGTGTTGTGGTGATTAAAACTGTGTCTGTAGATATGATCTCTGTAAGCAGTTTGCTGTCCACAGACTGCCATTGTATTACAGCCAGGACTTAAAAAGTGACTAAAGAGAGGAGAATGCTCTCACATGTTTCACTATATAGCATTTCAAATACTGATCTCACTGGCCTGAGTCTTACGCTCGTCAGGCGCGCGCGATCAGGGGCCCGGAAGCGGGCGCAGAATGTGCTTTCAGCTGTAATCATCCCCCAAATGCAATTTCAAGCTGGTGGGCCAGTTAATATCCAGCATGAAACACTCACCGAGAAAGCCTCAGCCCTGCCGGGGGTTGGGGGGCGGGGGGATGTTGCAGGAGAGGATGGGCACCAAGAAAAGTGAGGGTGTGGGTGGGCACTTCCTGTGAGCTCCCTAAAGGTGGGCAGCTGCTGCAGAGCTGCCTCAAGGAGCTACTGACCTGGACAGATTAAATGAGAAGAAAATAATGCAGCAAACTGTGTCCGTGCAGCACATTCAAGCACCTGACAGCAGAACGCAAAAAGCAGCCCCTAGATATCTTTTTTATTTTATATATATATACATATATATATATATATATATACGTATTGTTCATTCATGGGATGTGGGCTTCACTGCCTAGGCCAGCATTTATAGCCCATCCCTAATTGCCCTTGAGAAGGTGGTGAGCTGCCTTCTTGAACCGCTGCAGTCCATGTGGTGTAGGTACACCCACAGTGCTGTTAGGGAGGGAGTTCCAGGATTTTGACCCAGCGACAGTGAAGGAACGGCGATATATTTCCAAGTCAGGATGGTGAGTGGCTTGGAAGGGAACTTCCAGGTGGTGGTGTTCCCATCTATCTGCTGCCCTCGTCCTTCTAGATGGTAGTGGTCGTGGGTTTGGAAGGTGCTGTTGAAGGAACCTTGGTGAATTCCTGCAGTGCATCTTGTAGATGGACATTTCATCCTGCCCTGGATTGAGATTTCGAGAAAAATGTGAAGGCCGCTTGGCCGATTGGCCCATCTGCCAACCGTAAAGGTGGACGGGCCACATAAAATTGATTATAATTGCCTCTTTAATTATGTGTCATAGACGCAGTAGGCTACAAAAACGTAACTTATACTAATTTAATACCTTGGTAATCTGTTGCTATCCTCTGTAACTTTACCTGATTCAAAGGAACACTCAGGTCATTGAACTTGTGAAGAGTTAATTTTCAAGATGAATTCAAGTATCCATTTCATTATATTAATTTTATTATTTTTGACAGAAATCGAACATGATAAGCACTAGACTACAGAAATACCATGGGCAGAATTTCCTCCCCATCGGCAGGGATTGGATGGGAATGGGTGCGGGCGGGCGCGTAACCGATCGCTGCCCGTGATTGGCTGGGGGCCGCCATTTTACGTGGGCGGGGCCAGTTAAGGCCTGCCCAGTATGACGTGCACCCGGAAATGCTGTGTGCTCCCTATGCAGGCAGAGGGGGGAGGAGGGAGAGTTGGGCCCTGTGTTTCGCACATGCACGCGAAAGAGCGCAGAAATCTCCCTGAGGCAGCTCTGTTTGATTGTTGAAAACTTTAATAAAGAAAAAAAAACTTTTAAGACATGTCCCCTCATGACAGTGTCACATGAGGCTGGGACATGTCAATGAATTTTATTTAAAAATTTTATTAAACTTTAAAACCCTTCATGAAACCTCATCCCGCCCGTGGATGAGGTTTCATGAAAAATGCGAAGGCCGCCTGGGCTCTTCGCCTGACCCCCGACCTTAAGGTTGGACGGGCAGCTCAGTTAATTAGTTTAATTGCTGTTTAAATGGCCTTAACAGGCCTTTGACAGTTTGGCGGGTACGCAGCCAACTCCAGTGCGCACCCACCGAACTGAGGATCAGAATGACGCGCGGTGATGTCGGGAAGCACGCCTGATGTCACCGCGCGTCACTTCACGTGTCGGCGACCAGGACCCGCCCCCGCTCGCCCACCCAAAGATTCTGGCCCATGTGGACGATGAAGAATGAGAAATGGTGCAGTTAGCACAAGAAAATAAGATGAATTTGCCTTTCGTTAGAATGTAAACAATCTGCTCTCTGCTTCTTATGGAAACTGTTAAGAAAGTGATGCCACAGAGTCCTCTGAAGAAGGGTCATACGGACTCAGAACATTAACTCTGATTCTCTCTCCACAGGTGCTGCTAGACCGGCTGAGTTTTTCCAGCATTGTCTGGTTTCGTTTCAGATTTCCAGCATCCGCAGCGTTTTGTGCTGTCGGATTGTTGGATGGGGTGTTTGTGGAGGGGCTGGGATGGTTGGTGGGTGGAGGATGTGGTGTTGTGGGGTTGTCGTGGCAACCAATAGGAAATGGTTTTATAAAACATTACCAAACAATCTCCGTGTGATTCAGCAACACATAATTCAACACAATATCAAATGTTATCAAGTCAAGAAATGTGGGATTGTCATGAATGTATTAAGAAGTAGATTTGCTAGCAGATAACCCCACTTTGACGTAGTTGAGAATTTGCTGTCTGTCAATACGTTAGCTTTCATAGGAAAACAAAAAAGAAGAAAAATCTATTTGACCCATCAAGTCCAAACTTTACACAATGTTGAGCAACCTATGTTATCATGGCCTCTGCCTCACCCACTAACATCTGCTGAAGTACCTCCCTGATTCCTAACGGTAAATCAAGCAAAACCTTGGAGCTTTCATCCATCTTCATATCTCCTTTAATCAACCCTGACCTACTGATCTCTCCAACAAAAATCCCTCCCCAACATCACCAAAATTCTGCCTCAGTAAAAGCTGCAATGAAACCTATTGTTTCTATGGTGTATTTGATCTATACCCATCCCTACAAACTCCAACCTCAATTCCATCTATTTAACCAGCTGTTTATGAACCAATGAGTCGACACAGTGATTAGTGCACTATACTGACTTTGTGCTCGTGACAGACAGCTCAGGGGTGCAGCTCAGAATTTCAGGGCACATGACTTGCTAATTGTTTCAATTAAAGGTTGGAAAATAATGCAATATACACGTTTCCATTTGTGACGTGTGCACCTGACCTCCCTATCAGGAGCACAAAGTTAAAAAATGATCCTGGCTGGAATTTACTGCTGCTGAGATTTATGAGTACTCAGTGTATTTGTATGATATTCCTCTGTCTGCAATTAAAATAAACTGGTTGATGTCTCCATTAAAATAGTGAACATGGAAATTCATATTAGCAAGTTAACCGCTTGTCCACTATTGACAGCAAGATTCATTTTTGGTCAAGTGTGAATAAATCTGATCAATGATAGCTGCAATCCATTGACCTGAGCCTCAGAACCACTAAATGTAAAAGTGCTTTCTCTCTTCTGGAAAAAGGTTAGTTCTCATTGAAAGAAAATCTTAATGGTTTGGGACTTATGCAGGGAGGAGGGGGTGACAGTGAGCATCAGGACAGGACTTGTTGGAAATGAACCGAATGATTTCCTCTGACTCACGTGTCTGCTGATGGATTTGTTAATCAGTTAGGAACTTTGTAGTTGTACGTGTCTGGAGACATTGGATTCATGGGGTTGAACATTCCCCCCAGTCGGATGGGGGGTTGTGCAGGGGCGGGCGGGAGGGAGTGAGCCCCCGATCGGGTGCGTGCTGACCATTTTACGTGGGCGGGCCAATGAAAGGCCCGCCCAGCGTGACACTCACCCGGAAGCGCTGAGCGGTCCCTGTGCGGGCAGTGGGGGAGGTTCCTGAGTCCGGGCCTGTAATCGCAGAAATCTCCCTGAGGGACAGATGGGCCTCAGGGAGATTTGATTATGGTTCAAACATTTAAATAAAGAATT
Organism: Cetorhinus maximus; assembly: GCF_964194155.1. Taxonomy (NCBI): domain Eukaryota; kingdom Metazoa; phylum Chordata; class Chondrichthyes; order Lamniformes; family Cetorhinidae; genus Cetorhinus; species Cetorhinus maximus. The sequence continues at coordinate 2,041,876 of NC_135883.1, read as the reverse complement.
GAAAATATTTTAAGACATGTCCCTCATGTGACAGTGTCACATGAGCTGGGACATGTCAAGGAACATTAATTAAAACATTTATTTAATTTATAAACACTTCATGAAACCTCGTCCCGCCCGTGGATGAGGTTCCATGATAAATGCGAAGGCCGCCTGGGCTCTTCGCCTGCCCGACAACCTTAAAGTTGGACGGGCAGCTCATTTAATTGATTTAATTAGTTTTAAACAGGCCTTAATAGGCCTTTGACAGGTCGGCGGGCACGATTCGGCTGCGCGCCCGCCAAACTGAAAATCTAAATGACGTGTGGTGGCGTTGGGATGCCTGCCTGACGTCACTGCACATCATTTTACACATCGGCAAGCAGGCCCCATCCCCGCTCACCGACCGGAAAATTCTCCCCATGATTTCGCAATTTTTCCCTTTGCTAAATAATGTCCAATGCCAAGAAACCTAAAGGTGTAATTCCGAGGGGAAAGAAAGATCTGATCTATCTCCTGGATATCTCTGAGATCAGTTACCACGGACTGACAAAAATTCAGTACAATATGGGAAAGCCCTAGGCCTCAACATACTCGGACAAACAGAACAAACCACTCAAACCAACCAATTATCGTGCTCATGAAATTCCAGTTACACAAACAGAAAGGACTCACCCAGCATATCAATGAACCAAAAATCTCAAACCAGAAAAGCTAAGCTCTGAAAACTTATGAAATGAGGAAAATCTGGATATGAGTTATAACTGGGGTAAATTAACGCTGGTAGATCCCAGGCTGCAGACCTGTGATTTTCTGACCTGGGCTCCCTGCAAGTGCTGCTCCTTGCCAGAGTCATTAAATCATAAAACTAACCCACTTCTTTTTTTTAATAGATTCTCTCCAAATGGAGAGAGAAAGTGACGCCAAAGCCCAGGGTCTCCACATCCTGCGGCGATAAACCATCATTTGCAACAAATCTCTGCATTTTTGTTAGAATACACTTACTGAACTTGAGCAATGGACAAGAGGCGAATCATGGTGAAAATGAACAGGAACAAATGGACAATACAGGAAAAGGTAAAGATGCATCTAGCCAGCTGTGAACCCATGCTGATTAACAGCTATATGGAATTGCCATCCTTTTGGCTCTTCCCTCAAATGCGGGATCAAAAGCATTTTCCACATGTACGTAGTATATTGCAAGATCTGAGCATTTGATTATATCGCCCTCTCTCTGCCCTTTCTATTCAATAATGGCTGCCTGCAGTAAGACCACGACCTGGGAGACTCCACAGACCTTTAAAAATGGTAGGCAGGACTGGGATGCAGAAGTCCTGCCTCATTTCTGATAGATCCCATTTTCTCCAGTAGGGGAAAGGGTCACAGTGTGATTCACACAGGAGAGAAACCTGAAATTAGAAGGGCCATTTGAACTCGGTGCTGAGTTCAAAAGAGCCACATTTTTGCTGTAGTAAGGGCATTAACTCGCAGTGCGGGAGTTACGAATTTTTAGAGCAGTCATAAATGCTCTTGAAGGGTGTTAAGATGTGTAAAACTATCAAGCTGTGAAGTTATTTAAATCCCCAGCTCTTTAAAAATGGAAAGCAGTCTGCCTGTGTCAATGAGAAGAAAAAAAACCTCAAGCTCTGAAGTTATTTAAATCTTCAGCCCTTTAAAATTTTAAAAAACTTTCCTGTGTCAGTGAGAGGTAAAAATAAACCCAATCTGTGAAGTTATTTAATATCCCAGCTCTTTAAAAATTAAAAAATAGACTGCCTGTGCCAGTGAAAGTTGAAAAATCCTAGTCTAGCAGTTACAATAGCTGTTTGTTGATATTACCACAATGGTTATCATTATTTCAAATTAATGCTTGGCTGATTTCCACAACCTGTCATTATCTCAGTAGGGAACATTAAGTTCACAATTTGATTGATAGCTCAAAGAGGCTATTCAAGGATTAGTTGTCTTTGATGTGGGGTTAAGAATACAAGTCTGTTTGTTGTTATAAGAGATTAAGTGTTTTAAGGGATTTAAATATTTTGAATGGGCTTTCATGAACAAGAGCTGCTTTTACTATAGTAAAGCTGCAGTATATATTTTGATTTTTAAAATTTCATCTCAACATGGCTCCTGAGGTCTGCCCATGGTGGATATTGGGTGATTTGGCATGGAGGGTGCAATGGCAAGTGTGGTTGGTGGGTTGACGTTAGTTGGCATTTAGTTGGCATGGGGCTCTAAGCTGCCATGGGGTTGGGTAGGTTCGCAAGAGTAGGCATTAAGTTGGCACGGGGACTATAAAGGACCATGGGTTTGGATGGGGTGCATGGGTCAGCATGGAGGGTATGAGCAGCCACGAGGGGTGAGGGCTAGAGGGCTTAATATTTAACAAAACAGCTGGGAAGCAGAGGGGGACCTTTTAAGCAGCCCACCTTGGTAGTCAGCAACCCCTGTGACCACCTCTGATTTGCATCTGGGGGCGTTGGCCCCACTCCATCTTAACACCTGCCTACCTGGAGCAAAGATCCCACTATTTGTGTGAATTTTTTCTGAGGCAGCCGAGAGATTTCTCGACTCCCGCCGCCTCACTTGAGAGGAAAATTGGGACCCACATGTTAGTCTAACTCATTTCAATACACAACCAACACCACAGCCCAGGGTCTTCACATCTTGTTGCGAAAAGAAACTCCCTTGCATCAAGCACCATCGCATTCATTAGAATAATAACCGAACTTGAGCAATGGACAAGAGATGAATTATGGCAAAAACAATGAGCTGGAGCCATGGATATGGCAGGAGAGGATATAGTTACATCTAGTCAGCTGTGAACCCACGCTGGTTAACAGCTATATGGACATAGAATTGCCATCCTTCTGGCTTTGCCTTCAAATACACGGCTGGAGAGCATTTCCCACATCCTTTGAATCTGCTGTGAGAAGCCTGCTGTGCCGGCAGAGAAAGTGCAGCATTCTGAAATCACTGCAGCCCTGTGGGGGTGATTTACAATAGTGCCAAGTGCCAATCAAGTGTATGGCATTGCATGCCATCAAAGGACAGCCTCAAAGCACAGGGAGAACAAGCACAGAACAAGGCTACCTCATGAATACAGTTACTCGTGGCATCAGGATCTTAGGAACACCATACGGGATTGGGTCAGTGATGGATTTGATAAACTGGGTGACCATTTGGAAAGAGCAATGACATTGAGTTTTGTGCAGAGACACCTGATAGGCAGCTGCTATGTAGCAGCATTTCAAGTGGGCTGTACGTTCTTGTTCATACACCTATTCTGGTTCATGCATCTTCATACATCCATTACTCCTACACAGGGACATTAATAAAACAAGGCAGCTTCTGTGCTTATCATTTCCTGGTCAATATTGCCAAAAAGAAATGAAACAATTGACCTGAAAAGAGTTGTCAATGTATCAAGACCCAACTCTTAAATAATGTCAAAAACAATTACAATAATGAAGGTGTTTCATGATAATTGCCTTATTAATGGAATTTGTCAATAATTTGAAATTAAGTAGTTAACCTAACTCTATAGGGCAAATTTGTGCCAAAGTTGCAACTTTATTGTTCTGACAATGAAATAAATGTAGCAGTACAAATATTTATGGATCAGCAAGAGTCATAACAGATAATTGGTGGGACCACCATAAAGGCCCAATTAAAAAAAACTAGATTCAAAGAGGCAAAGTAGCCTGTCACAATGATAACCAAGAAATACTGACATTTAAAGAGGTATCTTCAACTTAGGGAAAATGTTTGACTGACACATGTTTAAAAGCAAATTATGCCTGTTGCGAATCATCACCACATCACCTGTACAAATTGAGGCAAGAATGACAATGACAGAAAAAAAAATGTTTTACCCCTGATGAAACTGCTGATTTGCAAAGGAGAATTCTGTCTGTTAAAGGTGTAATAGCTCATTTTCTCTCTATCAATGCCATACATTTAAAATTGTGGGTGTTGGGGTGTGGTGGCGTTGGGTGGGGAGTGGGAGGTTGGTGGCGATGGGACACAAGGGTGTCAGCCAGTCATAGCCTACTGAATTGGGGCCTGGGTCATGCTGGGTGAAGGAAATTGCTGGTCAAGGATCCTGGAAGATGTGGCTGGGTTTGAAGGGCAGGAAGATAAGAGATCCTAGAGTGGGGAATGGTAACGATTAAAAGTGGGTTTTAATGTGGGGCAGGAACACTCCTCCTGGCTCCACATTCAAGTAAGTAACTTACCTTTTTTTGTTGTTGAAGGGCCTTCTGCAGTGCTGCAATGTTACTGGCTGCCTGAGTGAAAACCAATGTTCCAGTGGGGACCTCTCCCTGGTATTAGGCCCCTTATTTGCATATGCAAATGACCTAACTCCTGCTTCATGTGTGGATTTGTTCGTTTGTCTTTTGTTTGTTCCTATCCAATGTGGCCTTTCGGGATTTAGGAGACCGTGTGATGCCTAAAAATGGGGGCTACATGTTCCAATTGCTAAGCCTATGGTTTTAATGTCCTTTCTATAATTTTGTTCCTGACCAGTGTTTTGCATATATTTAGCATTGCTTCTTCACTTTACACTCATTGCCTCTATTTCAGGAACCCAACATAGGTTTGGCCTTATTTTTATAGCTTCATCTATTTGCACTGGAGTTTCAGTGAATTCTGTCACAATATCCCACTCCAGAATGTGTTTAAAAAAGTCCTCACTAATTGGCCGCAGAATGAATTCAATGTTTTAGTACAGCAACTAACTGGATAAACTATTTTCTATTATCTTAGTCTAATAGTTCACAGCAGATTTTTACGTTAGATTTTTAAAAGGAGATCCAAAGGGGAATTTTTTATCGTGTTGATAACTTGGTTGGTGCTCTGCCAATAATAATGATGCCATGTATTTTTATCTACAAAGACCCACCTTTAACTGTCTATTAAACTTCTAGACTTCTAACTGTATAATGCCAGCTTGGCTCCAGTTTCAAAGTTCTTACTATCTGAATGACTTTTTTTCTTATCTCGATGACAAAATTCCCTTCAGATTTTAAAAGGGAGTAAATCAAGGCCAATAGGTGTGCAGAAATCATTTAAGGAACTTCAAATAAAACAGGTAAACATCCTCCAACTGCTGAAAAATCTGAAATAGGAGCAACAAGTGTTGGAAATAATTAGCAGGTCGGTCAGCAGCTGTACACAAGAAAAAAAATGGGTTAATGGTTTGTGTGTAAACCTGCACCAGAAGTGAAAAGCAGATGATAAGCAAGCAGGAGGGAAGAGAGTTTCTCCGCTCATGGAAACTGTGGTTTGAATGACTGCAAATTGCTGAACAAAGAACTACAGGATGATGTAAAAGATTATCAGTGAGGCGATGGAAAATCATTCAAGGGCTGACCCTCCCAGTGCAAAACAGCACCAATAGGGAATCCCATAGCCTCTGATTTTTCATCCAAGTAATTTTAAATGGATGAGAAATCAGGCACTGCTGCCCCTACAATCCTGAAACTGAATCACCTCATTATTGTAATATTTGTTTCTGCGTCACCCAGGGAGTCTGAAGCTGCCTTTGACCTGGTCACAATTTATTCGGTTAATTTATGACTCATGCCACTTGCCACAGGAAATTATTTCCTCTGCATAAATTTTCTTTGGGTTTTCTGATGTGTTAAACAAAAAAAAAAACAAAGAACCTGTTGTCCAAACCCAGAATCTCTGCTTCAGCAATGACAATTTTAAGTTCTACCACAATTCGGCTGGAGGAATGAGCTTCACTTCATTTGTGTCTCAATTCTATTCAGGGTTGCTCAGCGGTGCCATTATTCAGGAGTGCAGTGGGTATTCTTGGCTCTCCAGGCACCAGTTGTCCAGTCTGACTGCCCTTCAAATAATCGATTGGCACAAAATAAAGGTATTGGAATCAAAATCCTGCTCCAGTGCTCTTGCAGGAGTGACCAGGTCATTAGATCATTAGCTTGAGATGTTGACCAGGTCGCCGAGGAGAACTCTCCTGCTCTTCTTTCCAGGAGTCCTGTGGGATCTTTCACACCCACCCGAGGGGGCACGTGGGGCCTCGGTTTAGCATCTCGTTTGAAAGAAAACACTTCTGAAAATGCAGAACTCCACTGAAGTGTCTGCTTAACTTTTGTGCTCAAGTCCCTGGACTGAGACTTCTGGCTCAGAGGCTAGAATGCTATGACTGAACCACAGTTGACACCTTAAATAGCCGTTTTAAACACTACACTCAAAATGAAGGTCGCACCATTTAAAGTCAATCGGAGTCATTTCCAGTTTCTCCGACTGTAATCTGGCTGGGTGGATTACCCACCCAAAGTGGAAACCATCTGATTTTCAGAATTACCTGGAAAAACTCAGCAGGTCTGGCAGCATCGGCGGAGAAGAGCAAAGTTGACGTTTCGGGAACAGATCAGTTCTGTTGAAGGGCCATGAGGACTCGAAACGTCAACTTTGCTCTTCTCCACCGATGCTGCCAGACCTGCTGAGTTTTTCCAGGTATTTCTGTTTTTGTTTTGGATTTCCAGCATCCGCAGTTTTTTGTTTTTACCATCTGATTTTCATCCCATATAAACCAATTGCCTTTGAATAATTTCATTCACTGCTTGTTTCTATTTGATAATTTAGCCGCCTACAATAAGTGTCCGAAGTGGGAGATAGGAGTGAATTTCTGCAGCGTTTCTCCCCTTTGCCTATCACAGCTGTAACCCCAGAAAAATCACATAAACACTGTTTAAAAGTCAGGAGAAACTCCAACAAAATCCATGGCCTTAGTCTCTCAGCTATGAATTTCAGTTTCAATTCAGGTGCAAAACTCTCAACAATTCATAAGGTTAAAGGGAAAAGGTGTACACCTGGTAATTAGAATTTCAAATTGGCAAGTGGAGTGCATCCTGAGGAATACCATGGCCAGGGTTTTCCCACAGATTTCGGAATCACAACATAGGCATCAACTGGGAGTTCCAAGCTTACACCTGCTGGGTGCCACACCGGGGAAGCTATTTTCCCACAGGTGGCCTCCAAACGTGCCTCTTCTGTGCTTGTCATCCTTAGGCTCCTGATGCCAATCACAGGGCTGGCACTTCTAGAACCTCAGCAGCCCCACTGAGAAAGATGGATACCTCTGGGGTGGGCAGGTGATCAAGTGGATGCCTCAATATAGAGGTGCCCTTAGAGCCGTCTTAAATAATTATTGAAAATTGGGGAGAGGGTATTGGGGTCAGAAGAGAAACCCATCCGCTTGGATCACTAGGACCGCAGTCCCAGGCGCTGATGCCTGCAGCCACCTCTTTAGGGGATGGCTTCAACAGCCCACCAGCCTGCTGCAGGAAGGCTGTCTCCATTCAACTGGAAGCATCCCAACAAGGCAGGGTTGGCGAGGGGGTTGCTGGAGGTGGGGGTGAGGTGGGGGTGCTGCTCCACCACTGGCAAAATGCCAGTCAGCCCCCTAAATTTTCCTTAAGTGAGACCTTAATTATTTAATCAATTATTCACATTGACAGCCCACTACAAGGTGGCATGGCATTCTGCTCCTGGGAAACTTCCCCAGCAGCGGGAATGTGCTTCCTAGATCCCCACCACTCTCGTTGAAAAAAGTTTTATAAGAAATTGGCCACAAAAAATCTACTGGAGGATAATTCAAATTTTGGGAGGGGCATGGGGAAGGGTTAGATCAGACTGTTGAAGATCAGGTAGGAGAGGGGGTCAGAACAGGCTAGAGTGGGTCATCCACCCATTATGTATTTACCAATCTTCCTGTCAACTGGCTACTCCTTAAAACTTACTTCTTTGATCGCCTGCCCCAATATCCCCTTAAGTGGTTAGGTATAAGATTTTGTTTGATAAGCGCTCCTGTGAAGTGCCTGGGGATGTTTTATGTTAAATATGCTATATAAATGCAAGCTGCTGTAGTGAGAAGGAAATTCGGCAGGTTTATAATGTGCAGCTGATCCATCACTTCTGATTGTCACTTCTAACAAAGTGGAATTGCCTCCACTGGGTCCCAGCCTTGCGCTGAAGAATGGCATTGTGGGGAGAGGGCCTTCCCCTTAAAATATCATTGATGGGAATAGGGGAAGGAATTTGAATTTTAGAATTCCTGGTGAATCCTCCTGATCAAAGAGCAGATCATTTTTTTCCATCTGCTGCCTGTTACCAAGACTCTGCCTTGGCAGGGTATGGGCAACCAGGGTCTACTGGAAGGCTCTGACAGTAAAGAAACATCATTCTCTAAGAGGTTGCACTCTCTCATTGCATCGATCAATCTTACTACTGGGGGTTACTACTATTGCTATTTAGAATATATTTAAATATCAAATCATGACCTTTCACTTTCGATTCAGATGGTACCCCAATAGAGAAAAGACACAATGAAAAGGAATATAGGAATGTTCTTGAACAGTTCAAGTCATGACTCATTGAAACACTTCAAGACAACTTGAAGCAGGAGTTACAACACTTTCTAAAAATGTTTGGCACTGTTGATGAGAACGAATGTTTGTGATATGTTCAGTAATGTCACCATATTCAGTACAATCAATCTCAGACTAATCATATCACCGTATTTCATCATTAATGTGACTCATTGTTGCAGCTGATTTATTGAAACATTCCATTCAAAAAATAATTGATTTTTTTAGAATTTATTGGGGACATTAATGGCACGTGACATTTCATTATTAATGTTACACAAAGACATTTTTTTAAAACACAGTTTCTTTTGGTCAGCTGGATGGCTGGGATGTGCAGGATACCATCACAATGCTCCAGTCTGAACAGCTGAGGAATCTGCATAAGTGGAGCCTCTGTTTGTTGGATGTGGGATTCACACTGACACTCTGGGCAGGGTTTTACCCTTGGCGGGGATGCTCGGTGGGGGCAGGCGGGGGCAGGTGGGGGCAGGTGGGGGCGGGCGGGGGTGGGCAGGCAGGGGTGGACAGGGGCGGGCGGGGTGGGCGGGGGCAGGTGGGGGTGGGCGGGGGTGGGCGGGGGTGGGTGGGGGCGGGCGGGGGCGGGCGGGGGCGGACGGGGGCGGGTGGGGTGGGCGGGGGTGGGCGGGGGCGGGTGGGGGTGGGCGGGGGTGGGCAGGCAGGGGCAGACGGGTGGGCGGGGTGGGCGGGGGCGGGTGGGGGTGGGCGGGGGTGGGCGGGGATGGGTGGGGGCGGGCGGGGGCGGGCGGGGGTGGGTGGGGGTGGGCGGGGGCGGGTGGGGGTGGGCGGGGGTGGGCGGGGATGGGTGGGGGCGGGCGGGGGCGGGCGGGGGTGGGTGGGGGTGGGTGGGGGTGGGCGGGGGAGGGCGGGGGTGCTCAGTGGGAGTGGGCAGGGGCAGGGGCAGGTGAGGGCAGTCGGGAAGCCGCCCGCCACCCACGATGGGCTCCACACTACGATTTCAGGCAGGCCAATTGAGGCCGGCCCTGCGTGGATTGCGAGCGGCAGTGCTGAGCGTTGCCTGTGCGGGTGGGGGGAGGGCAAGTCGGATTTCGCAGGCAGCTCACACATGCACAGGAAAGAGCGCTTCAATCTCCATAGAAATTTACTAAAACATGTCCCCTCGTGTGACTCTGTCCCATGAGCTGGGACATATTTTTCATTCCAAAATAAAGTTTTTATTTAATGTTTATTTGCATTAGGAAACCCCAACCCGCTCATGGATGAGGTTTCCTAAAAAATGTAAAGGCTGTTTGGCCTTTTCTCCTGCCCGTCTAACCTGTAAGGTTGGACAGGTAGCATAGATTTGAATTTAATTAGATTGTTAATGGCCTTAATAGGCCTTTCAATTATTGGCGGGCGCACAGCCGACTCTGGCACACATCAGCCGAACGAAATATCGGGCGAGTGCGTGATGACTTCAGGACGTACGCCCTACATCATCGCACGTCATTTTAAGCTTGGGCGTGTTGGGCGCGCGCTGGCACACCAAGCATAATATTCTGCCCTCTATTTCCAAAGGAGCCTGGCTCAATCAGGGGTAGGCGGAATGTGGAGTTGAGGCCACAATCAGATCAGCCATGATCTTATTGAATGGCAGAGCAGGTTTGAGGGGCCGAGTGGCCTACTCCTTCTCCTAACTCGTATGTTTGTGTATTCAATTACCTAGGCCCAGGAAGTTGACAACTATTAAGGCCCAAAGAGTCCTAATCAGGAAATGGGTACTAAAACTTGTACTCCTTATAGCAACACAGAGCACTGGTTAACTGTTCAATGCTAATCCAGTTAGAACTACCATAACTGGTCTGCTTGCGTCTGCTCGCAGGATTAATACATTTTAGCGTGTGGGTAAGATTCAGGGTGGTGGTAAAATGGAAGAAAATTCTCTTTCTGTTTTCTAGAGATCTTACTTTCTTGTTCACTGATTTAAAAAAAAAATTAAAGTTAACGGCCAGGGGAAAATATGACCTTCAAATCTTTCTACCATCCACTAATGAAAAGCATTGACTGCTGGTTAAGTCTTGAAAGTTTTGGACCATCATCAAATATTGTGCAAATAGTCTTAATGTATAGGCTGCTAATTTTGACCATTTGTTTTCTAAATTCAAAAGATAAATACCAACGAAAACAGGCTTTGTCTTTGCCTCTTTAAAATACACTCTATGCTTGAATAGGTAGTTCTGGCATGACTGCCAGAAATTGAAGTCACGTCAGCAGTGACCCTTGGCAACAGCGGTTGCCGAGCATTCCTTCTGAATTCTGTAACCAAGTTACACCAATCAAACAGTGATTGCAGGTTACAGAAGCTGAGCAGTGGAGGTCCAGAGTAATCAATATATGTCAGAAAGTTTGCAGCCCAATTAACATGTGAAGTATTGGTTGTCAAAAATCGTTCTTGTTTCCAGGTGCCCGTTCACCAATGGCAATGATAGACATCCAGCCAGTCCTCACAATTTACTTCAAATTGAAGGCAGCCACTTCATCACTGGTTAAACTGTTTTATTAATTGCAAATCATTACTTTGAAAATCTAATTAGCGGTTTAATTACCATAAACTTGTAATTACTTACAGTGAATTAGATTACTTTTTTGAACAGATTGCTGAGAAAACAGTATAGTGGTTAAAAGATCAGGGATCCTTGATCTGGGCTATACTCCAGTGAATTAACTCCTCAGTCCATGCAAGAACGTTTGGATACTGGTCTCAGCGATCTGAAAGTCCTTGTGTATAAATGCCCATACACAGCTAAATTTGAGATCATTTTAAGATATAAACACTCTCCAATTTCTGTCTTACAGCATGTAGTGTTGCAGAGTCAATAAACTAAGAAAGAAATTACATAGGATTGAGGTTGAGATGTAAAATGTAAAATCTGTTGAATAAATTTGGAGATAACAGGCCAATAGTCAATTGAAGCCGCTGGAAAATAATATGGGGCAATGTGTGAAATGAGCTGTCAATTCGTTATCACACATTTTGCAATTCTGCTGAAGACCAATTCACCTCCTGAAACTTTACAGGAGTAATTTTCTCCCCAACACCTAAGGCAGGTCAAAGAATCAAAGGTTATAGCGTTATAGGTCTGGTTTCAGCCTACATTTGTATCTATTGAGGTTCTACACTGTCATCTAAACCTTCCTTTAATATCACTTATATCTTGTGTTGAAGGGAGAGTCTGGGGGTGGGGGGTGTTGGTGATGGTGGTGACAGTGAGGTTCATGGTATGCAGCTTGTCCATGAAAACACAAGATTGGACACTGCTGAACCAGTGATTTTCAATTGCAAAGCTCTCATTGACACATCTCTCAAATACCCTGTTTTTATGGAGTATACATTCTTACATTTCAAAATGTATTTGATTGGCTGTGAAGTGTTTTGAGGCATCCATTGGTCATGAAAAGTGCTCTGTAAAGGCAAAGCCTTTTCTTTGTATTATACCAACTTTACTGAAGTTTCAAGAAGACATTTTGCTGCCCTGACTTTGACGTGACATTCCTAATTTTCCATCTGCTGTTTGGAAATCAGGCCAATTGCGTACCTTCTGAAGTTCTTCATCTTGAGTTTGCCAACCCTGTACACTGTGGGCGTGACCTGAGCCCCACTGCATAGTCAGCTGTGATTTCTAGTTTGAGAACCTGAGGCTCTTTTTGGACTATGTCAAACTAAGTCAGCCATTTAGGTAAGTATGGGCAGCAGTAGAAATGTACATGAAGAGGTAACACTGCTTCACATTTGAGACTTGTTCACAAAGCAGTCAATTCTAAATTGCTCTAATAAAGTCTTCAGAACTGCTGCACAGCAATGTCAGTGTTGTTTTAGCCTTTGCACAGTCTTATTTATTTGACTCCTTTACACTTATTTATTTAATCTTATGTTCCACAAAAACTAAAACCTGCTGGTGGTGCAAGGTTTGAGGAAAGGTGAAGAGACCTTAGTGAGCTTTCACAGGAAAATGAGTGAGACCCCATTAAAGGGGTTAGTGCCACCAATGGGTGATCAAGGAATGAGTGAAGGAAAGCTAAAGGAGGAAATTAACAGATGTTACCAAAACAGGTACAAATTCCTGACATAAATTATTCTGTACATGCTGAACCAAACCCATTCAGCTGTTGACCTCTTATTGAAGAGCACCAACCGGTAATACACAGGTAATCACACGGCATTAATGGTGATCAGCGTTTTAGTACAGGTTTGGAAAATACTTATGGCTGTAATATTGTCAAATGACCAATGCCATATGAATGATTTCTAAAGGTAACAGAGGAGAAAATTTATATAACCTGGTCTCTGAATGTCCAAATTGAAAAAACTGAACAGAAGAAAATATTTTAAAATTGAAAGTCAAAACTAGCGTTTTTAAAATTTGTCACCTGTTTGGACCGAAGTTGACAACTAGTGGTTTTTGTGTGCTTTTCTGTTTTGATTTATTTATAATTAAAATACTCGATTATTTGAATATAATCTTGATTTTAGCTCCCTGTAACTGATTTCTTGTCCCTAATCCTCAAGTTTGTGGATAGGGAGGTGTTCTGATTAATATGCACCAGGGTAATCAGTTTTTAATTAGTTGCTTGCATAATACTAACCTATGAACTTAGAATACCATCTCGTGTCAGGGGATCTTAATTGTTTGATTAATCACTTACCATGATTATTTATAATAATTATGTTTGTCAACTTTCATTTTGAATTTTGAGGACAAGATTTTCCTGCTAGCCTGGGACTCCGACGTCGGGACCAAATGGGCAGCCTGAGCCTGCAATTGCTGCCATCGGGACTGGTGAAGCCAATCTTCCCAGAGACAGCTTCCTCATTGACTGCCCCCAAGCTTGTCATTCTATTAAAGGATCAGGGGGCTGGCAGCTCTGAAGCCTTGGTAGCCCCATCTGGAGAGGTGGGCATTGCTGAGGCACGTCAGGGACCATGAGGTCCCCTTAACATGGAGGTGCCCTTGCTGTCCTTGCACATCAATGATCAAAAAATCTGGTATCAGCCGGTTGGTTAGTTCGCCTGGAGGAGAAACCCCTCCAGATGTTCGGCCTTGGCCACAATGTGGCCTTTTGTGAATCTAGTTCCCTCTTGGTGGCATGGAGCTTCCATCTTCGATAACCCCCACCCCCACCCACACTGCCCCCTGGTCAGCCGCAGGGAGGCCACCACCATTGGACTGGCAACTTCCACACCAGGTGGGGGAGGCTGTTCCGCCACCAGCAAAATGGCGGAAAAATCACCCATAATTGGGACTTCAGCATTCTTAATTAGCTCCCCATCTCCATGGAGTGGGCAAGCAATCTGCTTCCCAGGTCAGCCCGGGAAAGTTCACCAGTGGCAGGAATGCTTTGGGGATCCATCCCAACATAGATCCCCCCACCTATTTTCCCGGCCCACGCACCCCCCACCCCCCACTCTACCCCCCCACCCCCCCAACCCCCCTAAGCCCACCACCAGTGGGCTGGGAATATACAACCCTTAGTTTCTCATTAATAATTTTCTAATTCATTTTTCTGGCACCTTTTATTAAAACATTGGATTCTGTACTAATACTGCTTCCTGACCCAGTATTACACAAGAGTTTATTGTTTAACCGTTCTGGGGATAATTTTTCGGAGAACATGTTGCTTTCTTGGAGCCTTTCCCAATATCTTCATAGTGGGAATGAGCACCCAAATTCCTGGTTTGTGATGTGAACAAGACAGGCTCCCTTTTGGTAGCTCAGACTCAAAATGATTGCTGCAGTCTTTATCGCTGGACTTTAATCTATACTGTCTCTTTTCAGTGACTTGTGCATGGAACTGATTTTATGCTGCCAAATCTTGCTTATGTTTACATTAATAATTTTGCATGACAAGATATCGAGGGGGTGATTTTCATCTGCTTACAGTTCCATTCACACTGAAAAGCAGGATTGTGTGAAACGATTTTTTTTAAAGAAAACCTACTGCCAAGGCCCACCAGACTTGATTTTCAACCGGCCAGTGAGGAAAGTTTATTCTAGTATTTCAATTTGGGTCCCATGCCATTTGTAGAATGCAGTTTTCAGGCATGAATGGGCCATTTCTGTGCTGCAGACAGTGATACTGGCCATAGAGTGGCCCTAATCTACAGCCCTCGAAATGTCTACTGCAAAACTGCTCCAGAAATAGTGGTGTCATTGATTTTTATTTGGCTGTAGATTTTTCCCCCACCTCCTCTTAACTTCCACTATTAAAGATGACCAGCTTGCTGATCAAGTTCGAATAAGGCCTGACAATGATAGTGGTTTGGCTCGCTCAGTTGTGTCAGTGCAACCACTCTGCCCATTCAATGTGCCCTGTTTATGAATATTGGCACCTCCACCCACCACCCAACTATTATTAGCTTCACATTGATTCCTTTAAAATTTATTCCATTTACTCACATCAAGGTTATAAATTTCATAAGGGAGAATTAAGAACTCGAATAATCAAGCAGGGAAATAAGTGAGGATTCTAAGAAAAAACTGTGAAAGTGCGCAGGCGGCCAAGAGATTAATGCTGTAACCTTCACTGCATCATAAATATACAACCCCACTTGCCTGCTGATATCTGTTACACTCCCTCAGTGTTGAGGAGCACTATTTTAAGGTGCGTGGCCAGTGCCACTCGGTAGTTTATTTTCTGTGAAGTACCAGTCTTCACTCTGTTTCCTTCAGATATAATATGGTTCAGTTCCCCAGGCCCGAAAGACGTCTTTTCAGGCTGCTGCTATTTTAAACCCAACGGACATGCAGCTAAAGATTTATTAAATGATTAATGGTTTCTGTGATTCACTTCTGGCCAAGATATCACATAGAGCATTACTGTTAGGATGTCATTCTGATGTTAAAATAACTAGCGTGTTTCAAAAGTCCATCGCCCAACCGAAGATAATATTTTGAACTGAAAAATCTTTAAAAAAATTGTAAATATATATGTCTAATTAGCAGAACTAAAATCATAACATACTTGTAACTTCATTGCTGTACCAGCACATACTACCTGTGCTGAGTGGTCTGTTTTTGTGCTGTAAATTCTATGTTCATTGTGCTTCTAAAGGTCTATTGGACAAGTTGGACAATAATTTTGCTGATTGATGACGTGAACATTTAAAATTAGGGAAAAGCAGGACCAGTTATATGGAAGTAATAGTCAACGTTTACATCGTTTCAAAAAAACTGATTAGTCTCGAGTTTCACAGCCCCGTTCTCCTTCAGCAAGGTGAAAAGCGCGCCTTACCTCGATTTGGCTTACCTTGTGCTGGAGTTGGGAAAGGGTTAAGGGTTGTGCAATAACATGTAGAGTATGCAGTTAATTGAGGATAATGTCACTTTATTGGCTGCAGGTGTTCTATTGTACGGCACTATTAAGAGATAAGTTAAATCAGGCACTTACTCTGGCAAACTTCAAGGTGCAGTTTTTCTTCCTCAGCCAGGAGGGTGGGCTCATTATTGCAGAAATTGCATTTGTTTCTTCGCGGGCAGCTCTCCTTGCATTTTGCGGATATACTAAAATGGCATATCTCCTTGCCATCTCCTGCCTCACACCATTACATTAACAGCATAGTGTTCAAATCCTACTATGTACATTATGAAAAGAAATCCAATGAAATCTGATCATCTGTAGGCTGTCACCAGCAAAAAAAAAAACCACCATGAAATCTGCCAAATTATCATTAAAAACCCCGAGAAGGACTCTCACTATACCTGTGGTCTGGCCTACATGTGGCCATGGTCCACACTATATGATGGATCTTAACTTGCAGGCTTACCAAGTTGGAGGTTTGGGTAGGTGGGGGGCTGGGGGAGTGATGGGGGCAGCTGGGGACAGGGATGAAATCCTGCAGCTCTTCCATGGAACCAACTGGCTGGAAGACCGTGGGAAGTACCAGTGTTCCTCCTGGACCCACAAATATCATTCAGAAAATTTGCTATTTCTGTTTTCGGAGCAGCTTTCAGCGTTTCCCTTAAGGAAGACCGGTTAAACTGCTCCATGCTCGGTTTCACTGAGTGTGCAACATGTACTTGTACTCAGCTCAGTGGAAAAACAAAATTGCATTGGGGTCTTGAATACTTCATAGGACGATGATTTGAATCAATATATTTATGTGGGGAGCTCTAACCATCACCGCCAGGTATGAAGGAAGAACCAGGGAACTTGCTGTTCGTTAAAACAAGTGAAGAGGGGACTCAGTAGAGCCCATACATCTGCTATGTTGTGTTAGCTCAACATTACAACAGTTATGCAGCTCTTCCTTAAAACTTTTCCCTTCCTGGTTGATGCTCTGTAACTACAAGGCTGAAAGAAATCTCTTTATT
This sequence comes from Cetorhinus maximus, assembly GCF_964194155.1. Classification (NCBI taxonomy): domain Eukaryota; kingdom Metazoa; phylum Chordata; class Chondrichthyes; order Lamniformes; family Cetorhinidae; genus Cetorhinus; species Cetorhinus maximus. The sequence continues at coordinate 2,025,165 of NC_135883.1, read as the reverse complement.
AAGAGCTTCCATCTTCCATCTGGTTCCAGGCCAATCCACATCCAACAACCTGCTCTGAAAACTGTGCTCGCATGTTGACAACTGTGACATATTCCACACAGCAGCTGAGACAATCTATAACATTCTAAAACAAACAAAATTATAAATAAAACAACCAACAACATTCTAAAGGAAAGTCAATTCGCCCCATCTCCCAATGTTAACAGATCCTTTAAAAAATTCTAGGACCCGCATCTGCAACTTTGCCAAAAACTAATCAGTCCTCCTTTGGGGTATAATCTACCTGTGTACCAAGCTTCTTTGAAACCTGTCCATTAGTTTTTGAAATATATTGCTTATAAACAGATTAACAAACAGGGGTGAAAACATTACTTCCACCCACCATCAGTGGTGGAGGTAATCATGTTCTTTCCATGTGCACTACATGTTGATACTGGATCACATTTTTAAAATTCATTCATGGGATGTGGGTGTCGCTGGCTAGGCCAGCATTTATTGCCCATCCCTAACTGCCCTTGTTCAGAGGGCATTTAAGAATCAACCACATTGCTGTGGGTCTGGAGTCACATGTAGGCCAGACCAGGTAAGGACAGCAGATTTCCTTCCCTAAAGGGCATTAGTGAACCAGATGGGTTTTTATGACAATTAGCAATGGTTTCATTAGACATTTAATTCCAGATTTTTATTGAATTCAAATTTCACCATCTGCTGTGAGTATTACCCTGGGTCTCTGAGATACTCGTCACTGACAATACCACTATGCCACCGCCTCCCCATAAACAGGTCTGTACACTTTGCTGCCTCTTACATACATATTCTGCAGCATAGATCAAGTATTTTACTCCTGCTAGTAAATTTGAACAACCTCAGTTTACATTTGATTGAACGATGTTTACCATCAATGGTAAATCTAGATACTAATGAAATATGCAGCTTCTCCAGTGGTGTGGAATCTCTGTTCTCAGACACGAGTACTTAACGCCAGATTGTCTGAGAGGAGCTCCCATAGTTCTTTAATCCATCATAGCACACATTACATTCTAAATGCATCTCAACAGTCCCAGCAGTCAGTCTTACTGTTTACTATCTATATCAAGAACTGCACTCCTCATTTCTACTTGCTTCGTGGTCTTCCTGTTTCACAGAGGCACAAGATCAATTGTGGACTGAGGAGAGTCTGTCAAATTATTCTCGGTCTCCAGAACATTAATTATGCAAATGCATGGCCACTGATCAAACAGAAACATATTCAACATTCTGTACCCACAAACATTTGGCACAAATTCAGCTCGATAACAGTAACTAGTAATGACATGCAAAGCACTTGACAAATTACTCTTTTCATCCAATTAAGTAAATCCAGTTGCACCTAGCAGGAAGTTAAACAACTGACTGTCACTATTTCACCTGCAGTCCAAACTACTTACCGAGAGTATTTTCAATGTTCAGATTTAAAATCATAATGAGGAAGGAAAAAAACTGTGGGAATGCCAGCAAGTTATATATAGAATTGTCAGAACATGCAGTTTAATCTCCACAGCTATGTTGCCTCCCCAAAGATCACTAAATCCTTTTGTCACAGAACATGACAAGCAAACATCTTCAAATTAGTTCATTAGAGTATAATTTTTGCTAAAGCCCAATAGCTTTTAGCAGTTGAATTGTTTTTAACCCTTTTATTGACAATGGAATAGAATTCCCTGAGGATTCTCCCATCTTCTTGCTGCATCTTTAGCGATAGATCAGCAGAAACCCTGAAGATCTGCGTAAGTAGCTATTTATAATATTTCTCTGGGGACTTCAGTGTTGCAAATGTTACACCTTTATTCAAAAAAGGCATAAGGATAAATCCAACAACTGCAGGCCAGTCAGTTTAAACTTGGTGGTGGGAAAGCTTTTGGGAAGCAAATGGCCTGAATTTCACACTTGGCGTCCGTGCCAAGTCAGTGGAAGCGGACGTGAAATGCACTTCCACCCACGATTGGCCCCCAGACACAATTTCATACCGGCTGGCCAATTAACGGCCAGGTGGCATGAAACGCGTGCTGAAAAAACCTCGGCATTGCCGGGGGGTGTGGAGCTGCCTCAGGGAGCTGCAGACCTGGACAGGTTAAATGGCAAGAAGAAAATGCACCAACCTGTATCTATTCAAGCACCTGACAGCAGAATTAAAAAAACATCAGTTCCCAGATATTATTTTTTATTATATTTCACACCGGACATTTCATCCCACCCTTGGATGAGGCTTCATGAAAAATGGGCTGCCCGCCTGCCTGTTTTGCCCATGCGATAAGCACAAAACTGTACAGGCAATATAAAATCGTGGACAATAGGGTTTTTAATGGCCTTAATTGGCCCTTTGATTGTCGGCGGGTGCAGCTCTGACTCCCATGCGTACCCGCCAACCTCAATATTGCTTGAGTGCACGATGACATTGGGACGCATGCCCAACGTCATTTTATGCAATTTCATATGCGTTCAGGTCAGGCACACGCCCATCCGATCAACATAAAATTCTGGCCAGAATCCAGCACATAATTAACAGTCACTTGGACAAGTGTGGCCTAATTAAGGAAAGGCAGAATCGATCTGTTAAAGGCAAATTGTGTTTACCTAAGTTGATTGAGTTTTTTGGTGAGGTAGCAGAGAAGGTTAATAAGGGTTATGTGGTTGATGTGGTGTACATGGACTTCCAAAAGGCATTTAATGAAGTGCCACATAATAGGGTGGCCAGCAAAGTTGAAGCTCATGGGATAAAAGGGACAGTGGCAGCATGCATATCTAGTTGGCTGAGTGACAGGAAACAGAGATTAGTGGTGAATGGTGCTTTTTTGGAATACGGTATTTAGTATATTATGATGTTCGTCAGGGATGGGTACTAGCACCACTGAGTTTCTTGATACAGACTAATGAATTAGACTTGAATGTACAGGGCGCAGTTTTGAAATCTGCAAGTGACACAATACTTGGAAGTATTGTGAAACTGTGAGGAAGATAGTAATAGACTTGCAGAGGACATGGACAGGCTGGTTGGATGGGCTGACATCTGGCAGATGAAATTTAATGCAGGGAAGTACAAAGTGATACATTTTGATAGGAAAAGCAAAGGGAGACAAAATGAAATAAAGGATACAATTCTAAAGGAAGTGCAGGAGCAAAGAAACCTGGGGATATGTGTACATAAATCATTGGAGCAGGTTGAGAATTGGTCAAAAAGGCAAACAGGCTCCTGAGTTTTATGAATTAAGGCATGGGGTACAAAAGTAAAGAAGTTATGATGAACCTTTATAAAACCCTGGTTTGGTCTCAACTAGAGCATTGCTCTAATTCTGGGCATTACACTTTAGGAAGGATATGAAGGCATTGGAGAGGGTGATTTACGAGAATTGTTCCAGGAGTGAAGGACTTCAGTTACATAGATAGCTTGGAGGGGCTAGGACTATTCTCCTTAGAAAAGATTGAGAGATAGAGTTGATCAAAATCATGAGGGATCTGGAAGGGTCGAGGTCCGGTGACACTGATATAAGCCGAATGGCAAAGAACAAACTGGTGACGTGAGGAAAAGCTTTTATGCATAAAGGGTGTTAGGATCTGGAATGCACAGTTTGAGGGAGTGGTGGGAGCAATTATGAGCATCAACTCAATCATGAGTTTCAAAAGCATCTGAAGAGAAATAATTTGCAGGGCTACAAGGAAATGGCAAAGGAGTGTGACTAGCTGAGTTCCCCCTGAAGGGATTGGCATGGACTTGATGGGCCAAATGGCCTCCATCCATGCTGTAACCATTTTATGATTCCTTGATTCTACTGATCTTCTGCTAAAGTTAAGGCAGGAGATGGGGAGGATGAAAATGGCAAGGCTCAAAGCCTGATTAATTCCATCTATTGCTCATTATTACTGAGCACAGAGGCCCGAGGCCTATTACACAAGAGAAAAGCTTTCATCACTCGGAGCCTGTACAAAAAGGTTACAGTTTGTGACAAAAGTACTTCACTATTGTTGCTCTTTCCCTTTGCAGCTGGTTGTTTTTGCTTCTATTCGGTTGGAAGGGGATGTTATTGAAGTTTGTTGGAGCCTTCTGTACTGTTAGAGATTCATTACCACCCAATTATGGGTATTCCTATGGGAATGTTTCTGCATTTACAGGATCTGGAGGAAGAGCAGCAGATGAGATTTCACCTTAGGAAACTCATTTGGAGATGGCCTTATCCTGATACTTGTTTATACAAAGTTTCTTATCCTAATCTGTCTGAAAAAATCTGAAGGCTCCAAATGAGATTCCTGAAGGTATAACTGAACTCCGTACACTTCCACAGTCAGCCTTGGAAACCAGTTCGAGCCTGGGCTTAGCACTATCAGTGGCTGTGAAACTCACAACTGCTTTGTACAATATTGCTCTTTCCATGCAAGTGCAGGAAATATCTCATCACAGCTTCCAATTTTCAATCCATGGTTGTTTCGAGTAGGTAACTGACCAACTGTTCAACAAAACTAATCATATTTCTTGAGACAATCAGCCAGCAGCAAAAATAGAGCCTTGTAAACTCTACCATGTGGTTGCATTCTAATAAACATAAGGTACATTTGCTTACACGTGTGTAGCCATGTGTGTCCTTCATGCAAAGTAACGCCATTTATGAATACAAAGGGCTACCATTCTATGACTGTACTGGTGCCAATAAGAACAGGAACAGAGTCATGCATATGAAGGTGCATTTTCTTGGCATCTTCCATTAATAAATTCATCCTGCACCAGTCAATAGTACCAGCTTTATCTGAAGGGTCATTAGATTCAAGGGATGTGCTTTGGGCAGCTAAACCTTGGTTTATGATGGACGGAATTGTCCCAGAATTGCACTAAGCGCAGTAGTGGCTTTACCCACCAGCTGCAATGGTGCGTTTTCGTGCTGTATAATCTCCTTCCCGTCTCATTATTTCTGCAGTCACGGGAAACATGCTGTTTCATGGCATGCTCCCTCTGATTGGCCCACCACACCGTCACCTCGCCGCCTCCTCACATTGGGCGCCGTATTTGAACAGCAGCCACACACACACACCGCTCAATACTTGCAGCCCAGGACTGCAGCACAAAACACATGGCCTTAAAAGGCAAGAAGACTGCAGCCCACCGATTTTCTGATACACCCCTGGAATGCCTTTTGGACACCGTGGAGGGCCGCCACAATGTCCTCTATCCCCACTCTGGCCACAGGGGGCCCATCAGTGTCACCACTCCGGCTTGGGAGGCGGTGGCAATGGTGGTCAGTGCTAACACTGCACATCAGAGGTTGGCCATCCAGCACAGAAAGGGGATGAATGGTCTCATCCGTGCCACCAGGGTATGGCAACCATCTCATCACTCTAAACTCACACACTCACAAGCCCATCACACAGTCACTGGCATCTCACTCACTGCCAGCTCAAAAGACATCACCACTCACTCTCTCACACACACCCTCACATCCCCATCTGGCCTCATCTCCCCTGGAGGCTGCCTCCTCAGCGTGCACCCTCTTGAGGCCACTTGCACAGATCAACATGTGCCCCCAAACGCACCCTGGGATACCCCCTTCCCCAATACTGCCCTCGCCCTGTAGCTTCTTCCCTTGCCTGAGGCCACTTATCCCCCTTCCCCAAGCAAGTCCTAGCCCTGCAGCCATTGAAAAGCCCCCCTGCCTGGTCTGGTAAGTAGAGATCTGCCCAGCGGTGGTGGTCCCTTGAAATCGAAGATGACGTCCGTCGGGCTTGGTGAGACTTCAGAAGACTGAGGAGCCCAATTCTGGATCCACATGTTCTTCCACAGGGGAGTGGAAATTGCAGCCCCAGGTTGGCTTCCTTCTCCTTCCTCTGCTGCTGCCATTCTGCCTCGTTTTCGAGTCGCTGAGTCTCGGAGTGGTTTGTGCCTTGAGGGACCAGGTGGTGCCATGCTGAGCAATTGGCAGCTTTCTCCCAGTCAGTGGTGTTAATGCCTCTGTGCTTTAGGGCCACCTTGAACATATCCTTATAGCTTTTCCTTTGGTTGCAATTTGAACATTGGCTAACGGAGAGTTGTGAGAAGAGAACCTGCCGAGGGAGGCAGTTTTCAGGCATCCAGACGCAATTGCCCGTCCATCAGAGCTGGTTCCGCAGGAGCAGGGGTTTCAATGCTGGTAACTTCATGGAGGACGCTCGCGTTAGTCCAGCGGTCCTCTCATTTGATCCCCAGGATTGGATGTAAGCATCACTGTTGGAAGCTCTCCAGGATCTTAATGTGGCGATGGTAGACAGTCCATTTTTCACTGCAGTGCAGGAGGGTGGTCAACACAATGGCCTTATAAACCAGAACCTTTGTTGACTTGCAAAGGTCCTTGTTGTCAAAGACACGTTGGTGTAGCTTGAAGAAGGCATCGCTGGCAGAGTGACTCAGTGTTGGACTTCCTCGTCAACGGTCGTCCCTTGGGAGAGGTGGCTGCCGAGGTAAGGGGAGTGCTGCACATACTCCAGAGCCACCCATCCATGTGGATGGTGCAGGGGATGCTCAACTGGCCCAGGGAAGGTTGGTGAAGGACCTTCATCTTGGTGATGTTTAAGGAGAGGCCAAGCCTCTTATACGAGGTGTTGAAGAGGTCAAGCGTCCTTTGCATGTCCTATACAGAGTGAGCTATTATGCAGCGTCACCCGCAAACTGAAGGCCGTGGATGTCCATGGTACTGAGTTGTGTTTTTGCCCGGAAGTGACCAAGGTTGAAGAGCTTTCCATCCAGACAATACTAATGCTGACACAAGGTGATAGGTCATCCCGGATGAGGTAGACGATGACGGTCCAGTAAAGGGTGAACAAGGTGGGTTGCAATCACGCAACCTTGTGTGACCCCGGTCCGGGTGTGAAAGGTGTCAGTTTCAGATCCTTCACTCAGGGCGGTGGTGGTCATGTTGTTATGCAGGAGTCTCAGGATGGTGACAAACTTCAACAGACACCAAAGTGTTGGAGAAAGATCCAAAGAGCTTCACAATTTAAAGAATCAGACATCTTGGTTGAGGAAGATGAGGAACAATTCTTAATTTTTCTCCACAAAGGCCATGTCTGCAGTACCCCTGGATGGTCGGAAGCCACACTGGGTTTCCGGGGAGATCTCCTCAGTGACCAGACAAAGGTGGTTCATGAGGATATGGGCCAGGATCTTACCTGTGGTGGACAGGAGGGAAATCCCCAAGCCATTATCACAATCAGATCTGTCCCCCTTCTGTGGATAGTAATGATGGTCACGTTCTTGAGATCCCAGGGAATGTCCTCTTCATCCCTGTTATGACCCAGCAGTTGGTGAAGGCTGAGTAATTTAAAATCCCAGAGGGAAACTTTAAACAACTGTCATAACCTATATTTTCAATTAATATGTTTGAGATGTATCTCTGAATTCAGAAATGAAAGCACCAAGCCTCCATATAAATTAAATTAAACATTTATTAATTTTACAAGGTATTAAACACATGCACATCTACAAATTACGACGAAAATAACTATTAAACAAATCCCCAAATTAATCGCTCCCAGATAATCTTCCCCAAGTCAACAATAACCTATAGACTTAAAACAAACACCAGGCAAAGCACTTTCTATTTTACGAATTCAAAATGAGGTTCCTTTCAATTTGGTTCCTTCGTAGACAGGTGTAGGCTTACAGGCTGCTTAGATATTCCATGCCTCTGACTTCGACACACAAAACTCTTCTGTATATCCCCAGCCTTCCCTTTGAATGTAAATTCTCATTGTATCACCAGACCCTTTGAACTCCACCTCTTCTAACAGTAAAACCCCTTTCATAGTACCAATTTTATTAGTAATATAAACCTATTGCTTGGTGTCTCCTAGCTAGGTGCAAGATTTCACCCCCAGTCTTTGAATGGTTTATTCAACAAAATGTAAATGTACCCCCTACCTTACTGTTTACATCTCAAACCTGCTATACATCAAAGCACCCAGACCAGCTGGCTTAAGTCCAATTAATGCACACACACTACAACCCCACTACAAGTCCAATTTAAAATAATTTCCAATAACATTATATACATGAATATCTTCATGACAATCCCAAAGGTGGAGGGTAAATTGGTGGAGTTGTGATGTGCGCTGATGAGGCCGGCCCACGAGCCCCACTGAGAGTGATGTGATACTGCCTGCAAAGCTTGGCACTGATGACCCCTGAGTGCTGTCCGAAGCAAGGTGGGCAGACAAACCTCAAAGTCCCGAGTGAAGTGCAGCTCACCAGGTGCATGTCTCTTATGTTCAGTTGCGAAACATGTCGGTGTGATTACCGAATGATCCAGTGCACGGGGGGATGATTCCAGCAGGCGAGATGATGAGATGCAAATGCATTGAAATTAGATTCCTGATGTTGGGCAGTGGAAAGAGGCAGCCCGACATTGACCGGTGGAGTGAACGATCACAAACTGCTTTCACGACGGTGAAAAAACGATTTTTGGCCTTCTCATCATATTGTCTGCTCACATCTGCCAAGATTCCTGATGCTAACGGGGTCAGAAATTTCCAGCCAATGTCTATGTAACACCCGAAGCTGTATGGTGTGGTCCAGGCATCCACCAGGACAATAGCAGAATACACCTGAAAAAAGCTTAATGACAGAGCTGGCAGGAGTGGAAAGTTAGCGAAATGAAGGCAAAGTTCAGGCCAATAAGGAGATAGAATAATTGCTGAATGAGATATTCAGACTGATACATTAATCACACAGGATCTGATGGACTAAACGTTTTATTAATTGACTTTCTCTGCCAAGGCAAAACAGTTCTCCTTACAAGTGCCCTATCCTTATGTGGGCTTCCCACCTAAAGACATTGATGACATGCTGTTGCTTTTCCCCCATCTTACATATGTCAAGGCCCACAATAATGCCACTTCTTTAGTTAATGGAGCTATTCTACATTTCTTCTGATATTGTAACTGTGAAGCTACCATAGCGCCAGTGGGGTGTTGCAGCTGAGTACTGGTGTGATCCTTTCTTGTGGCATGATTCTGCCAGTGCACAATGGCCCTTGAGCCAAGGAAGTAGGTCAAGGTTGGGGAGGATTTGGAGAGTTGGAATTGAAAGGGAGGGAAGAGGCCATCCTTTGGCTATTTTGCCCGAAAGAGGAGATCCAGGCCATTCTCAGATGCATGTTCACTTGTTTGGACAATCTTTCATTGGTCATAATAATGGCCTGTAATTTCCAGGCTCTGGGGCAGTGTATCTGGGAGCACCAAAAAGACCCACTGGGAAGCCCCACCCCCCACTGGAGGTTCCCAGGTAAAGATTACACAGCAATTGCCAAGGAAGTTCAAACTTCCGATGGATAATTGCCTGCACTAGGATCCACCTGAAAGTACGAATGAAATCACAAACTTCAGATGGTTTCAACTGTCTTACAGTAATAGTTACCCAGAGAATGTCAGAAGAATTAAAACCACTTCTAGCTTCTATGTAACTAGAGCAATGACCCACCTTGACTGACTACAGGACTCCCCTCAAACCCCCGAACCCCACAGAACCCCCCCACACCTCTCCACTACCATCCCCCAATTACCCTCCCCCTCGAGCCTCCATGAGACTTCCAACATCCCCCCACATGGGACTCTTCCACCTCTCCACTACCCCCTCCCCGACTACCCTCCTCCCTCGACCAGACCCAACCAACCGCCCCCACCCTTGGGCCCCAACTGCTGACCACCCCTGCTCCCAGTCTGCCCGATCTACACCCTCGGCCCAACCTCACACACCCAGGGCCAACCTCAAACCCTGACATCCCTACCCAGCCCCCAGGCCCAAACCCAACCAACCCCACACCCCGGGCCCAGCCAACCCGAACCGGACCTGACCCATCCACCCACTCCAGGTCCAACCACCCCCCCTCACTGAGGCTCGAGCTGAAACCCCACCCCTCCACACACCCAACACCCCCCCTGAACCCCACCCATCACCAACTTTTCAATAGCTGCAGGGCAAGGTCGGGAGAGATAGGAGCAGCTTCATTTTAAGTTAAGAAACTAGGAGCAGAGTGGCAATCCGACTTAATTGCCACTCCATTGGAAGTTATGAATCGATGTTGATGTGCTCTGTTACCTCCATCTATGCTGCTCAGGCAGAACGCTTTATTTCTGGAAGGCCGATAGGATGTCCATTGCCTGATCATACAATAGGGTTGTTCTGCAACTTGATTTCCCATCCTATAATAAATGGAAAATTGTAGGTTGTGCACTTGTTCTTTCCCAATGTACATTTACTGTTAATTTTTTATTCATTCACGGGATGTGGGCTTCGCTGGCTGGGCCAGCATTTATTGCCCATCCCTAGTTGCCCTTGAGAAGGTGGTGGTGAGCTGCCTTCTTGAACCGCTGCAGTCCATGTGGTGTAGGTACACCCACAGTGCTGTTAGGAAGGGCATTCCAGTATTTTATCCCAGCGACAGTGAAGGAACGGTGGTATATTTCCAAGTCAGGATGGTGAGTGACTTGGAGGGGAACTTCCAGGTGGTGGTGTTCCCATCTATCTGCTGTCCTTGTCCTTCTAGATGCCAGAGGTCACAGGTTTGGAAGGTGCTGTCGAAGGAGACTTGGTGAGTTGCTGCAGTGCATCTTGTAGATGGTACACACTGCTGCTACTGTGCGTCGGTGGTGGAGGGAGTGAATGTTTAAAGTGAAGGATTTGGTACCAATCAAGTGGGCTGCTTTGTCATGGATGGTGTCAAGCTTCTTGAGTGTTGTGGGAGCTACACTCATCCAGGCAAGTGGAGAATATTCCATCACACTCCTGACTTGTACCTTGTAGATGGTGAACAGGCTTTGGGGAGTCAGGAGCTGAGTTATTTGCTGCAGAATTCATAGCCTCTGACCTGCTCTTGTAGCCACAGTATTTATATGGCTAGTCCAGTTCAGTTTCTGGTCAATGGTAACCCCCAGGATGTTGATAGTGGGGGATTCAGTGATGGTAATGCCATTGAACGTCAAGGGCCGGTGGTTAGATTCTCTCTTGTTGGAGATGGTCATTGCCTGGCTGCTGTGTGGCGTGAATATTACTTTCCACTTACTAGCCCAACCCTGAATGTTGTCCAGACCTTGCTGTTTTTGAACATGAACAGCTTAGATATCTGAAGAGTTGCAAATGGTGCTGAATATTGGTAAAATCATCAACAAACATTCATACTTCTGACCTTATGATGGAGAGAAGGTCATCGAAGCAGCTGAAGATGGTTTGGCCGAGGACACTATCCTGAGGAACTCCTGCAGTGATGTCCTGGAGCTGAGGTGACTGACTTCCAACAACCACAACCATCTTCCTTTGTGCTAGGTATGACTCCAACCAGTGGAGAGATTTCCCCCTGATTCCCATTGACTCCAGTTTTGCTAGGGCTCCTTGATGCCACACTTGGTCAAATGCGGCCTTGATGTCAAGGGCAGTCACTTTCACCTCACCTCTTGAATTGAGCTCTTTTGTCCATGAGCAGGATTTTCTGGCCCCGACACCAATGGGCATCAGTAAAAGTCAATGGCCATCCAAATTTTCCCATTCCGCCAACGAGGATGCCCGCCGGTGTCGGGGCCGGAAAATCCCGGCCCATTTTTGGACCAAGGCTGAAATGAGGTTAGGAGCTGAGTGACCCTGGCGAAACCCAAACTGTGTGTCAATGAGCAGGCTATTGCTGTGGAAGTGCCATTCAAAAGCACTGTCGACGACACCTTCCAACACTTAGTGCTAGTGGTGAGAGTGGGAGGGGAAGGAAGAGGAAACGGGAGAAGGGAAGGAAGGATTGGCGAGGGGAAAGAGGAAAGGGGTGAGAGAGAAAGGAAAGGGAGAGAGAATGAGAGAAATGAGAAGGAACTGGAGAAAAAAAGGACATAAAGTGGAGATATAGAGAAGGTGTGAGCTGCAGAGGACAGGAGGAGAAGAGGATCAGCAACAAGAACTTACATCGATGTACTGTCTTTAATATAATAAAATGTCCCAAAGCACTTCACTTGAGCATTACAAAACAAAATATGACCTGAGTATTGCTGAAAAAAGAGACATGTCAAAGCTTTTCATCTTGCACTCATCAGGACAGTTAACAAGAATACCAATATAAGGGGAAAACAACAATTTATTCTGCATAGGAAGAGATGGTTGGCAAGTGGACTCTGATTGGTAGAGGTGTTGCCATGGATAATGTACCAGTGATGGTGCCTGCCAAGAATTGTTTGAAATTTAAACCAGTCAGCCTGATCCTGACTAGTCAAGGCATTGCCCTGAGGACTGAGTCAGTGAATGGCTGTCACTTATTTTGTTTAGCTGAAACAGGCACAATGTGTGTACATGTTCTTTCTGTCTGCACAGAACAGGGCCCCGTGTATTAATATATGTAGATTCCAGTACACGCAAATGCACCACACTGCGAGCCCAACTGACAATCTTAAATCGGTTGTCAGCGTAATTCTTAGCACATTGAGGATTATTTAGCAAATGTTGTCCAATCGTGGAATCACATCTAATGTTGGACACTGTGTTTTGAGTTTTGCAAGCACGGACTGGTTGGGTACAGTCTGTACCCTGTCTGTTGTGAACAGAGGCTGGGACATGCTGCTGAATACAATTCTCCAGTCTTTGGGGTGTATGGCCCAAGTATCGAGCATCACACTGGGACTGAAATTCATATACCACATTATTCATTTGTGTGATAGACAGAATGTCTTTTTGGCTCGATGGCAGGATCCTGTTAATGGCGAACACCACTTGTGTTTCTACTGCATAGTAGCAGCGTGAAACAGCTAGCCTCACCTGTTGCTCAAATGTTTGAGATATCTTGCCCTTCCAGGGTAATCTGAGGTAGACTGGGCACTTTTCAGGACTGAAACGGCCTTAAGCCCGTACATGAGTTTGTCTGATATACAACGCAAAATGATCTGATCAGGGTAGCCATTATCCTGCAAGATGCCTTTGAGGAGCCTTAATTCAGCATCAACTTGCATGGTGAACAAATGGCTCGGGCCCTATTTACAAGGTTGTCGATAAGACCAATCTTACAGCGTGTGGAACTGTAAGAATCCCATTGTGTATATTGACCAGTGAAAGTAAGCTTGTGGTAGATCGTGCTAGAGAACTCCCTGGCAGATTTCTCAATTATTATGTCAAGAAGGGGATTTAATTTGACTGGAGTTCATTTCAAAGGTGAATTTGAACACAGGATGGAGCCCATTAAAACATGTAAGGAAAATATGACACTGAACCACATAAGGAGACATTCTGAGGGTGTACCTACACCACATGGAATGCAGCAGTTCAAGAAGGCAGCTCACCACCACCTTCTCAAGGGCAATTAGAGATCGGCAACAAATGCTGACCTAGCCAAGTGATGCCCATATCCCGTGAAAGAATAGAAAGAAAATTCAGTGACATGACCAAAAACTTGGTCAAAGAGGTAGGTTTTAAAGTTGGAAAGTAGGGTAGAGAGGCAGAGAGGTATAAGGAGGGAATTCCAGAGCTTAGGGCCTAGGCATCTGAGGCATGGCCACCAATGGTGCAATGATTAAAATCGGGATTGCTCAAGGGGCCAGGAAGAGGAGGCCAGATATCTCGGACAGCTGTAGGGACTGGAGGAGATTACCTGGATAGGGAGGGGAAGGCCACGGTGAGATTTGAAAACAAGAATGAGAATTTTAAAACCAAGACATTATTGACCAGGATACAATGTAGGTCAGAAAGCACAGGGTTAGGAACAGGACAATATGAATTGGGACACGGGCAACAGCATTTTAGATGACCTCAAGTTAGTGGACGGCAGATTGTGGGAGACCAGCCAGGAATGTGTTGGATAGTCAAGTCTAGAAGTGACAAAGGCATGAAGGAGGGTTTCAGCAGCAGATGAGCTGAGACAGAGTCTGGGTTTTGTGGAGCCTGCTGGAGTGGGGAGGATGGCAGAAGGGCATGGAGTATTGCGTGAAAGGCTGTATATCAGACTCCTGGCAGTGGGAAAACAGTCTGGTTTAGTCTCAAACAGTTTCCAGGGAGATGGATGGAGTCGGTAGCTAGGGAATGAAGTCCGAGTGGGGACCGAAAACAATGACTTGAGTCTTCCCAATATTTAATTGGAGGAAATTTCTGCTCATCCAGTAGAGAATGTTGGATAAGAAGTCTGACAATCTAGTAACAGCGGAGGAGTTGAGAGAGGTGATGGTGAGGTAGAGTTGGGTGCTGACAGTGCATATGTCAAACTAATGGTGTCTTTTGGATGATGTTGCTGAGGGGCAGCATGTAAATGAGAAATACGAGGGGGCCAAGGATAGATCCTTGTAGAACACCAGAAGTAACAGTGCAGGAGCAGGAAGAGAAGTCACTGCAAGTGATTTTCTGGCTGCAATGAGATAGATAGGAATGTAATCATATGAGAGTAGTCCCAGCCAGCTGGACATCAGTGGAGAGGCATTGGAGGAGGATGGTGCGATCCACCATGTCAAAGGCTGCAGACATGTCGAGCAGGACGAGGAGGGATAGTTTACCTTTGTCACAGTCACACAGAATGTCATTTGAGACTTTGATGAGAGCTATTTCAGTACTTTGGTGAAGTGGAAACCTGATTGGGGAGATTCAAACATGGTGTCCCAGGAATGATGGACATGGATTAGTGATGTGGAAAGACAAGGAGTGAGTGGGATGGAGAAGGATGAAAGTAAACCACCTCAGTAATGGGGCAGGAAACCTTAAAAGAAGAAGTTCTCAATTTCAATAAAAACGCAGAGCACAATTTTGCTGTTAAGATTTTTAGCTTCTGAACTATGCCTATTTTGTTTTCATATTTTGCATAGGTTTAGGATTAACCAGATTAGAGGCCAAAATTTCTTACTTCTTGTCAGGTTTTCATATTCTTTCTACTTGTACTAGATACAATGGGTTGGACATCACCTGCTGTTATATGAACTAACACTGAATACCCAATCATAATGCTACCTTTGCATGACAGGTATTTCAGGTAAACATAGATACTTTCAAAAGGAATAATGTTGTGAGAGACCAGTTGACATATGAGGTTTCACTGCAATCCAAAATGGAGCACCTACTAATTTTAATATATAGTAGATACGTGTGAATAAATCTCCCATGACATTCCTCATGCAGAGTAAGAGGTTAAGCTGTTCCAAAGAGGATGCGGTGGAAGTGGCAAAGGAATTCATTTCTCCTGTGATTGAAATCGGAAAGAAGATGATGAGGATTTTGCCCAGAAACGATGAAAAATTTCTTTTCTAATTTGTTTCTGGATAATTAATGAATACCACAGTTACTTAAATAACTCCATTTTTTTTTGGTTTCTGTCATTATCAAGGAAAACAAATTGCTGGTAACATTAAAAAATCTAAATATGCTACAGAGCTGAGTTTGGACACGTGCCAAACAGTTAAGGATGCAGCGTGCCCACTATGTGGGCAATCCCTGCCTGCCCATTGCTGCTGCTGTGAGGGCTATGGCGTGGCGAGATCCAGGCCAAACCGATGCTCCAAAACAGTTTGCTTTTTGGAAATATTGACAAATTGGCCAATTCCTGCACAGAGTCAGCTGACAGTTAGAGCCTGAGGAGGATCCAATCCTGAGGGGGAAGGGTTCCCCACATAGGCCAGCAGCAGACTGGAAAATGGTGTGTAATTTTTTGAGTAGCCTCCAGTAGACCACTGATTATGCCACACAACACTGATACAAATTGACAGAGAGTATGTAGTGTGCACTCTACTTTTACTTCAATATTTCAATCCGGATCCAATATAAGTCTTATTGCAAGTGATGTTCTTCCCATTGCAAGTGGGTGCTCTTGCTGTTCTCTGGGCCTGGCCCAAGATGACAGTTGTCAAAGCATGAACATAAAGGGGCAATAAACGATCTGACACAATTTTCAGGCTGCTACTGCCCTGCTTCTGCTGGATGAAGACATTTAAAATCAGTCCCTAATTTGTCATTCATGTAACATGAGGGCTGGTAATGTGTCCTGAGCCCCACACAGAAGGTGCCTGTGCCCAAGCACTTTGACAGTGGCCATATAACAAGTTCAGCTGAGTTAGGTCACTTACAGAAACTCGAAACACATCTCCCATACTGCACCAAGAATGCCATGGTCATATTGATGAGAGCCAGCAGCCAATGAAGGCTCTTTCTCTACCCCTTGTGTACTGTGTGTTGTCCTAGAAAACTAACAGGGAAAAGGACCAGAAGCTCAACCCAATAACTTCAGCTTTAGATTCAAAGCATTCGAGTAAGTCTCTCTGAGAAAATGTTTTCCAGGGATTTAGTAGCTGGGAACTCAACGAAGCTGATTAATTCTCCATGCCTGTGATGTCTCAAGATTCACTCCGGGCGAGGATGCGTTGGAAGCACTGGGTCACAAACTCACCACACGGGAGTAGAAGATTGATTCCATGAAGAGACTAAGATTTCTTGTTTGCTTCAGCATCTGCAGCAAGATAACGATAGGAAAATGTGTCACCACCAACAGGACTTTTTCCTAATACTCATCTTATATGTCTGTTCATTTTCATCTGTAACCAAGATCAGAGGGCACAAAAATGTAGACCGAATAATTTTATAGAGATAGATGTATCTTAAAAGATCATTGCTTACTAACCACTAAAATAAATTGCAAAAAGCAATACAACCGCTACAGTATATCCCGCATTTACAAGGCTCTGTGAGGAGCTAGGAATCAAATTATGATTTTCATTTATAAAACAATAAAAACAAAGTCTATATTTAGCATAGCTCACTGCTAACGATATGATCCCGATGGTGAAAAATTTCAAGATGAGTAATTTTGCCGATATTAGCATCCTACGTTACTGTTATCACAAGTGACTCAAGATGTTTGCTTAGTCACTGAAATACTTCCATTACAACATAGCCTGTCCACGTATCTGGCATTGGAGCTGGGAAACAGATGCTATTTGATTACCGACATATGTGGGTGTCAATATAGCCTTGCAGTCACCTTTGTGCCCTTACTCAGCCTACATCCATTTCCTGATTTCATTTCTATAAACCATTAGTTATTTTTTGCATTGCACTTCACTCTGAATAGTATTCGGTGTACAAATCTTATAATGTACTTTATCAGTGTTGACTTGTCAAGGGAAGTGCAGCACAATGCCATAGGTCAAAAATGGAAACATGCTCATACAATAAACCCCTGATCTAAGTAGCAGCACTACATGATCCTGAGATAGTTTCACATAACCATATAGGAAGAATACGGCAGAAGAACACAAAGTGCTGGAAACACTCAGCAGGTCTGGCAGCATCTGTAGAGAGAGATACAGAGTTAATGTTTCAAGCCGAATATGACTTCTTCAGATCTGAAGGTAGGTGGACCTATGATGGGTTTTATGCCATTGCTGAGGGGATGGGGGTGGGGTGGAGGGGGAAGAAGAACGAAAGGGAAATGCTGGGACAGGGTAGAGGGCGCGGAGATTAAATGACAAAGATGTCACAGAACAAAAGGCAAAGGGAGTGGTTATGATTGTATAAAGAAACAAAGCATTTGTCCAGAGTGAGTGTGGACGGCAGAATAATGAACAGTTCTGTCCAAAAGCAAAACAAGATTCGGACCATGACAAAAAAAACAGAATCAAAATGGGGGGAAAGAGTTCATGGTCTGAAATTGATGAATTCAGTGTTGAGTCCAGAAGGCTGTAAAGTGCCTAATGGGAAGATGAGGTGCTGATCCTGGGGCCTACGTTGAGCTTCACTGGAGCAGGCCGGGGACTGGATGTGACTGTGAGAACAAGATAGTGAATTAAAGTAGCAGCAATCGGAAGCCCAGGGTCATGCCTGTCGATTGTGTGCAGGTGTTCTGCAAAACTGTCACCTGATGTGTGCTTAGTCTCCCAAATATAGAGGAGACCACATAGTGAGCAGTGAAACTAAACTGAAAGAAGTACAAATAAATTACTGCTTCACCAGGAGGAGTGTTTGGGGACTTGGATGGTGAGGATGGAGGAGGTAAAAGGGCAGGTGCTGCACCTTCTGCGATTGCATGGAGGAAGGTGCCGTGGGAAGGGGATGAGGTGTTGAGGGTGATAGAGGAGTGGACCAGGGCGTCACGGAGGTAACAGTCCCTTCGGAATGCCGACAGACGAGGGGAGGGGAAGATGCATCATGCTGAAGTGGTGGAGGATGATCTCTTGAATATGAAGGCTGGTTGGGTAGAAGGTGATCATGGTTCTGGGAAGGAGGGAAAGGGGTGAGAGCATAAGTGTGGTAAATGGGTTGGACAGAGTTGAGGGCCCTGTCAACCACAGTGGGGAGCAATTGTCAGTTGAGGAGAAGGAAGACATATCAGAAGCACTGTTGTGGAAGGGTGCATCATCAGAACTGATGCGACAGAGATAGAGAAACTGGGAGAATGGAATGGAGTCCTTACAGGAAGCAGGGTGTGAGGAAGTGCAGTCAAGGTAGCTGTCGGAGTCGATGGGCTTATAATAAATTGTAGATAGTCTATCCCCAGAAATGGAGACAGAGAAGTCGGGGAAGGGAAGAAAAGCGACAGAGATGGACCATACAGAAATGAGAGAAGGGTGGAAATTGGAAGCAAAGTTGATGAAATTTTCCAGTTCTGGGTGAAAGCAGGAATAATATGGTGCAGAGTAACACTGGAAATTTCTAAGTTTAAGTGCAAAATCTGGAATGTGTGCTATGAGAAACGTGAGAAGCAATTGCACAGATCCTTGGAGGTCAGCAATATGGAAAGTAATAAAGATGGAGTACAAGACCTGTAATTATTGCACATAAAAAGAAATCCAATACTAATATTGCCTATTTACTGATTAAAGAATACCTTTCGGCCCATTAGTATTGAAGATTGCATGAATAACAAAAGGCTAGTATACAGGTACATCAAGTAATTAGGAAAACTAATAGAAAATTATTGTTTATTGTGAGGGGAATTGAATACAAGCCTAGGGAGGTTATGCCTCAGTTATACAGGGCATTGCCGAGACCACATCTGGAGTATTGTGTATAGAATTGGTCTCCTTATTTAAAGAAAGGCACAAATGCATTGGAAGCAGTTCAGAGAAGGTTTACTAGGCTAATACCAGGAATGAGTGGGTTGTCTTATGAGGAAAGGTTGGACAGGCTTGGCTTGTATCTACTGGAGTTTAGAAGAGTAAAAGGTGACCTGATTGAAACCTTTAAGGTCCTGAGGGGTCTTGACAGGCTGGATTTGGAGGGGATGTTGCATCTTGTGGGAGAATCTAGAACAAGGGGTCACTGTTTAAAAATAAAGGGTCACTCATTTAAGACAGAGATGAGGAGATTTTTTTTCCCTCAGAGGGTCATGAGTCTTTGAAACTCTTATCATCAAAAGGCAGTGAAAGCAGAGTCTTTGGGTGGAATTGTCCACACCCACTGGCATCGGGCATGTTCGGTGGCATTGAGCAGACAATATGTCGAAAAGGGCAACAATCGGTTTCACCACATTGTGAAACCAGTTTGTGATTGTTCGCTCAGCCCATCGCTGGCGGGACACGTTCCCCACCATCGGACGTCAGGAACCTGATTGTATTACATCAGCATATCATTATAAACTGGAATCATCCCCTCTCCCGGCTGGATTGTCCGGCCATGTTAGCGGGAAAACACGCCAGTGCAGAACACGTCTTGACAAGTGTGACGTGCAGAAGTCGGGACTTACCGCCAGGGCCTTGCTCATATCGCGGACACCCGAGCAGCAGAAGATGCTGGAGACCGGCAGCAATGGGATCCTGGAGGAACGTCCATGACACGCCGGGTGGATTCTCATGGACATGGCTCTGCTCCTGAGCAGCCCACGGAAGGTGGAAAGTCACAGTTGATGCTCACAATGGATGATGGTTGAGGGGGTGGGGGAGGAAGGTCTGGGATTGACTGGGAGAGGAAGGGGTGTCGAGTGGGTGAGTTGGGAATGGGAGAGGGGAATGAAGGTGTTTGGGGAGTGAGATTAAGAGGGGGGAATGAAGGTGTCGGGGGTGGGGTTGGGAGAGGAATGAAGGTGTCGGGGTGGGGGGGGTGAGTTTGGGAGGTGGGGAATGAAGGTGTCGGGGGTGGGGTTGGGAGAGGAATGAAGGTGTCGAGGGGAGGTGAGGTTTGGAGGGGGCGGTAGTACGGGGGGAGGAGGGTGTAACGGGGGAGAAGATGGCAACTCAGGAAGTAGGTGTACTGGTAGTGGAAGGTGTAAGGGAAGGAGTGTGGAAAGGGGAAGGAGTCCTGGGGGAGGAAGGAGTGCGGAGAGAGGAAGGAGTCTGGAGAGGAAAGGGGAGGGGGTAAGGTTGGAGGAAGAAGTAAGACTGGAGGAAAGAGTCGGGAAGGGAGATGGAGTAAAGCTGGAGGAAGAAGTGAGGGTGTGTGAGGGAGTCAGGAATGGGGAGAAGTAAGGCTGGAGGAAGAAGTGAGACTGGAGGAAGAGGTAAGGCTGGAGGAAGGGGTCAGGAGGGGGGAGGGACTAAGGGTGGCAGAAGAAGTAAGGGTGTCAGGTGTCTGAGGGAGTCAGGAAGGGGCAAAGACTAAGTGGGGAGCGGTGGGGGGGAGTCCAGGGGTGGGGTGGAGGGAGCACTAAGTTTAGGGAAGGCCTTCCGGGGGGGAAAGTGGTCCGGAGGGGGTCAGGGGTTCTGGGGGGGGGCAAGGGGTTCCAGGGGAGGAAGGGGTCCGGAGGGAGGTTGTCCAGGTGAGTGCGTGAGGGAGGGATCTGATGGGTCCCTGACTGCCTCCTGGGGGAGGGAACTGAGGGTGGGCATGGTAGGAGGGAATGGTGAGAATGGCCAAGGGCAGAGTGAGGCGGCAGGGTGGGAGGGTGAGGGTTCGACAGTAGCAGTGGAAGGGATGGTGAGGGTGGTTCATGGGGACTCGGAGGTAGACATGGACCCTGGGGATGGGAAGGAGAAGGTCTGGGAGGTTAATGTGGATGGGAGTGGGATTTTCGGGAAGGAGGGGAATGTTCACCTGGACATCCCCAAAGGAAAAATGTTGTGGTGGTAGGTCACGGAGGGGAGGTGGAAGGCGATGCCGGGGGCTTCAACTGGAAAGGAAATGGGTGACGGGGGAGGGGAAAAGACGGCGGAGTGCAGGAAAAAGCGAATCCAGGCCATGCTGTCCAAATCGAAAGTGAAATGAGAGTCGTGCTGGGCGAGATCAGGTGCTGCATGGGAGTGTGGTCAGTGGGTGGACGGAGATACAGGTCACTCAGATGGACAACTGAAAGCGACCCCCAGCCGGCAGCAGTGAAAATTCTCAGGACATTGAGGTGAGTGTGATACGGGAAGGATCCATGTGAGTGGGAGAGTGATTGCACGAAGCTCCGAAAGACCCTGCCTCACACACACTTCTCCCTCCAGAATCACTCATTGACCAGCTGTTCCCTCTGCGATGATAGAGGATGAGGTTGAGGGGGTCACAGGCAAAGGGGACTCGGAGGGAGAGGACAGTCTCTGAGATTCCTGAGTGGGTGACCCAGGGGTGTCCAGCTGCTGCTCCTCCTCCCTTCGGGTGCCCGAGGTCCCCGGCCTGACTCCTTGAGGAGAAGGAGCACCTGGAGGGATGTCGAGGTGCCCTGTTTCCCTCCCTCGGTGCCACTGCAGGAACTCACCCATGCCTCCCGCGATGCAGTGCAGGTCTGCACACATCTCCTCATTCTGCTGGACCAGGGTCTCCATGGCATCCGCCATCCTCCCCACGGAGACCTCCATACCCGCACATGTGGGCATCACATCATCAGAAAGCAGGCGGACACACTCCTCTGACTCACGAGCCACTCTGCTGAGGGCTTCCAACAGCTCTGTGTGATGTTCCCCCACCTCCTGCTGACTCTCCAGGATGAGCTGGAGGGACAATGCCAGAAGTTCATCATCTGACTCGGGCCTCACAGATGCCTCTTCCCCAGCAGTCCCTCCGAGTGCCGGGGAGCTCGGCTAAACCTGCCTCCTCCTGCTGCGGACATGTGTCCGTGTGGTGACCACCAAATTGTGGACCCGAGCCTGCTCTAGATCTAGGTCCCACCGAGGCGTGTGTCTCTGCGCTGGTGCAGGGCGTGGGTAAGCGCTGTGATGGGTCTTCCAGGCTGCTTATTCCCAGCTCTTCAATGGAGGAGGTGTCCTCTTGGCTGGAGGTGAGGATGTGGATGGAGCTGAGGGACTGTCTGGCTGAGGGTGTCGGTCACTTGGCAGAGCTCCCTGTGAACCAGAGTAGAGAGAATTAGTGCCTGGCAGCAGAGTCAGAAGCAGGAGAGAGAGAGAGAGCACTCACATTTGCATTGAAAGAGGGGTTATGTGGTGCAGGATCCTCTTGAGGGTGTTCGCAGCCGACCTCACTGTCACCGCAGGGAGGGTCCACATCCTCACCTGTCAGTGCGATGGCTCCTCAAAGTGAGTGAGGGGCCTAATGTGGGCCACCCCACCCCCAGTTTGCTCTTCCTGTTGTTGTGAGCAGGATTCTCCCACATGGAAACAGATGGAGAGAGTGTGAGCAGGACACATGGCACTGAGTGGAATGCTTGTGTGGTGAGGTGAGTAAGGATGAGGTCATGAGCTCGAGAGGATATGAACCTGATGGAGATGTGAGGGTGTGTGTGAGAGTTAGTGGTGTTGTCCCTTGCGGTGTGAGATCCCTGTGGATGTGTGATGGGTTTGAGTGTGTGAGAGTTGAGAGTGATGAGAAGAGTGAGTTACCCTGGTGGAACAGATGGGGGCCATTTATCCTGTAGCGGCACTGGGTGTCTGTCCTCTTTGGCAGGGTGTTGGCGCTGAGCATCACTGCCACCACCTCCCAAGCCGGATTGGTGATGTTGCTGCCCATCCTGCGGCCAGCGTGGGGGGTAGAGGACATCTTGGTGAGCCTCCACTGTGTCCAAAAGGCACCATTGAATCTGGGGGCTGCAGTCCTTTTGCCTTTTGGGGCCATCCTGTCTTCTTTCAGCAGCTCTGGGCTGGAAACACTGAGAGATGTGCACACACCTGGACTTTAAACACAGAGATGTGCACACACCTGGACTTTAAACATGTGCACACACCTGGACTTTAAACATGGCGCCCAGCGTGATGAAGCGGCGAGGTGATGGCGTAGTGAGCGAATGAGAGCCCGCCCACCATGGAAATGGCGTGTTTCCCGGAAATGCATAATTAATGCAGTGGTTTTGGGATGATACAGTGTGAAAAGCTGTGGATTTGGGATGATACAGTGTGAAAAGCTGTGGATTTGGGATGATACAGTGTGAAAAGCTGTAGGTTTGGGATGATACAGTGTGAAAAGCTGTGGGTTTGGGATGATACAGTGTGAAAAGCTGTGGGTTTGAGATGATACAGTGTGAAAAGCTGTGGGTTTGGGATAATACAGTGTGAAAAGCTGTGGGTTTGGGATGATACAGTGTGAAAAGCTGTGGGTTTGGGATAATACAGTGTGAAAAACTGTGGGTTTGGGATAATACAGTGTGAAAAGCTGTGGGTTTGGGATGATACAGTGTGAAAAGCTGTGGGTTTGGGATGATACAGTGTGAGAAGCTGTGGGTTTGAGATGATACAGTGTGAAAGGCTGTGGGTTTGGGATGATACAGTGTGAAAAGCTGTGGGTTTGAGATGATACAGTGTGAAAAGCTGTGGGTTTGGGATAATACAGTGTGAAAAGCTGTGGGTTTGGGATGATACAGTGTGAAAAGCTGTGGGTTTGGGATGATACAGTGTGAAAAGCTGTGGGTTTGGGATGATACAGTGTGAAAAGCTGTGGGTTTGGGATGATACAGTGTGAAAAGCTGTGGGTTTGGGATGATACAGTGTGAAAAGCTGTGGGTTTGGGATGATACAGTGTGAAAAACTGTGGGTTTGAGATGATACAGTGTGAAAAGCTGTGGGTTTGGGATGATACAGCGTGAAAAGCTGTCATTGCGGCCAGCGGTTAAAATGTGGTTTTACCTGCTATCACACTTCATGCAAATAGTCCTTTGAATATTTTTAAGGCAGAGCTAGATAGATTCTTGTAAACAAGGGGGTGAAAGGTTATCGGGGGCAGGCAGGAGTGTGTAGTTGAGGTTACAATCGGATCAGCCATGATTTTATTGAATGGCAGAGCAGGCTTGAGGGACTGAATGGCCTACTCCAGCTCCTAATTCATGTTTGTTCGTATGTCTGGTCATATGCTTCATTTGTATGTTCGTACGACTTGTACTCCAGAAAGTAAAGGGATATGGGGTAGGGCAGGAAAATGCATTGAAGTGGATTATCAGCCATGGTCATATTGAATGGCAGAGCAGGCTCGATGGGCTGAATGGCCTACTCCTGCTCCTATGTCCCTAGAAATTGCTACACCCCTAGCCAAGCTGTTCCTGTACAGCTACAACACTGTCATCAACCCAGAAATGTGGAAAATTGCCCAGGTATGTCCTGTACTCAAAAAGCAGGAAAAATCAAAACCGGCCAATTACCGCCCCATCAGTTTACTTTCAATCATCAGTAAAGTCATGGAGGGGGTCATCAGCAGTGCTATCAAGCGGCACTTACTCAGCAATAACCTGCTCACTGATGCTCAGTTTGTGTTCCGCCAGGGTCACTCAGCTCCTGACCTCATTACAGCCCTTGGTTCAATCATGGACAAAAGAGCTGAACTCCCGAGGTGAGGTGACATCAAGGCAGCATTTGTCCGAATGTGCCATCAAGGAGCCCTAGTAAAACTGGAGTCAATGGGAATCGGGGGGAAAACTATGCTGGGTGGAGACATGCCTAACACAAAGGAAGATGGTTGTGGTTGTTGGAGGTCAGTCATCTCAGCTCCAGGACTTTACTGCAGGAGTTCCTCAGGGTAGTGTCCTCAGCCCAAGCATTTTCAGCTGCTTCATCAATGACCTTCCTTCCATCATAAGGTCAGAAGTGGGGAAGTTCGTTGTTGATTGCACAATGTTCAGCCCCATTCATGACTCCTCAAATACTGAAGCAGCCCATGTCCAAATGCAGCAAGACCTGGACAATATCCAGGCTTGGACTGGCAAATGGCAATGACCATCTCCAACAAGAGAAAATTCAACCATTTCCCCTTGATGTTCATTGGCATTACAATCACTCAATCCTCTATTATCAACATCCTGGGGGTTACCATTAACCAGAAACTGAACTGGACTAGACATATAAATACTGTGGCTACAAGAACAGGTCAGAGGCTAGGAATCCTGCAGCGAGTCGCTCACCTCCTGACTCCCCAAAGCCTGTCCACCATCCACAAGGTGCAAGGCAGGAGTGTGATGGAATACTCTCTACTTGCCTGGATGAGTGCAGCTCCCACAACACTCAAGAAGCTCAACACCATCCAGGACAAAGCAGCCCGCTTGATTGGCACCCCATCTACAAACATTCACTCCCTCCACCTCCAATGCACAGTAGCAGCAGTGTCTACCATCTACAAGATGTACTACAGGAATTCAACAAAGCACCTTAGACTTCACCTTCCAAAGCCACATCTGCTGCCACCTAGAAGGACTAAGGGCAGCAGAGAGATGGGAACACCACCACCTGGAAATTCCCCTCCAAGTCACTCACCATCCTGACTTGGAAATATATCACCGTTCCTTCACTGTCGCTGAGTCAAAATCCTGGAACTCCCCCCCTAACGGCACTGTGGATGTACCTGCATCACATAGACTTCAACGGTTTAAGATGGCAGCTCACCACCACCTTCTCAGGGGTAAGGAGGAATGGGCAATAAATGCTGGCCTAGCCAGTGAAGCCCACATCCCATGAATGAATTTAAAAAATGTATGTCTGCACCAGCTCTTTTGAAGAGTAATGCACTTAGCTGCACTCGCCCTGTTCCCTCCCCATACCCTTGCAACATTTTTCTCCCTCAAGTACTTAGCCAATGCTCCTTTAAATTGGGACATCAGGGCTTGGCCATGTTATTATATTACCTTAACTCAGCAAGCTGCTTGAGACCTCCTTGCTGTATGTGATAACAGGAGTAATTACAGTTGCGTGATGGGTTGCCAGAAATGTTTTGTAAGTTGTTCGTACTACCTGTGCTTTCATTGTTTTGATAGTTGTGGTACTGTTGGTCAATTGTTTTACTTCCTACAGGTAATCTTTCAGGATCAGCTCCCATCAGTTCTTAAGGCAGGGTAAGCCATCATATTTTGTCAGTTTTCTTTATATTTAGGCCCCCATCTATGAACCATTCAGTGAAACTCCTGTAATGCTGCATTTGTTGTTATGGACTGTCATTGCACGGAAAAATGCAAATGTAGGATTACATTGGATATGTGGCACAGAAAGAGGCCATTCAGCCCAGACAGCCATGCTAGTGTTTATGCTCCCTCCGAGCCTTCTCCCAGCTTTCCTCATCTAAATCCATCATCATAACTATTTATTCCCTTCTCCCTCAAATGCTTGTTTAGCTTCCCCTTAAATGCATCTGTACTATTAACCTCAACCACTCCCTTGGTAGTGAATTCCACATTCTCACCACTCTTTAGGTAAAGAAGTTTCTTCTGAATTCCTGATTAGATTTCTTGATGACTATCTTTTGTTGATTGCCTCCAATTACCATAAGACCATAAGACATAGGAGCAGAAATTAGATTCGGCCCATCTGCTCCGCCATTCAATTATGGATGATAAGTTTCTCAACCCCATTCTCCCGTTCTCCCGTGGCTTTTCCCTACAAGAGGAAACATTCTCTCTGTATCCATTCATTCAAAGCCTTTCATATTGGATCACCCCTCAGCCTTCCTTTTATAGGAGAAGGGAGACCCAGCCTGTCAATCCTTTCCTGATAATATAAACCCATACATTTCTGGTATCCTCTTTATAAATCTTCTCTGCACCCTCCCCAGTGCCTCTATAATCTTTTCAAAATATGGCGACCAGAACTGCATGCAGTACTCTACATGTAGTCAAATCAATATTCAATACAGGTTTAGCACAACTTCCCTACATTTCAATTCTGTCCCTTATAAATAAAGCCTAGTGTTTTGTTTGCCTTTTTATGGCCTTATTAATCTGTGATGCAACTTCTAGTGACAAACTTTTAGTAGAAAACGTGATGAGTATTTTGTTTAAATATCTATTTTTACTCAATTAAATTGAGGATGATAGGCTTCCAGTATCAAGTTTGGAATGCCATAAGCTTACAACATATATTCCAAGAAAGCAGCAGAATTGACCTTTTCAGTACCTTGGTGACTATCTTCAAGTGATGGTATTTCTTCTCAAACTCTTCCAGGGCCGTGAGATTTCTCAGTCTCTGCAATCCAGGGGCTCTGACCATTAAGTATGATTCTTATGCTGCCTTCTGACCTTGAAAAATAACATTTTTTTAAATGAATTCCATCAAGGAAGGTCACTATCAGGAACCTGAGGCCTGAATATTTTGGCTGGCGGAGTTTCGCTTTGTGCCATCCAAATGAGTCTGCCGACTCTGCCTGCCCTGCAGCCATTTCACACTCAAATAAGTGTTAAATAGCTGCAGACGGGAATTCCGACCCTCACTCAGGAGGAAGTCCAACCTTAGAGAGCTGCTGGCCAATCAGATAGGCCAGCAGCCCTCTAGTCCCTGCAGTGGTGACAGGAGAGGAAATGCAGGAAGGTGACAGAGCCTAAGTCCGGGGACTGGGCAGGAAAGTAGATTTTTGGGGTCCAGGGCAGGAAGGCTAGGGAAGGCCTGGGAGGGTAAGGGGTGTTGGTGGAAAGTGGGTGATTGGGGTTTTGGGGAAGAGGCTGGGGTGGGGAGGGAGGTTCACCAGCCACTGGACCTTAAGGGGGTGGCGCCCGAAGTTAGAAGGGGGCTTCTGATGGAAGAGCCCCCCCCTCCCGTGAACCTTCCCACCCGACGCCTAAGCCTGATCATTTTTGGGCTTCCCCCATGCCCAGGAAATCCTCCTGCCAGCCTAAAAATTGAGGCTGGGTGGTAAACAGCCCTTAAGTGGCCAAATGGGGCCGCCCGAGGCCTTGACCACCCCAGCGTAAAATCACTGTGAGGTTGGGATGGGTGAAAGCCCAGAGGGAAGCCCATTCCTTCTATTTCACAATCCCCTCACTTCAAAACCCGCTGGCAGGGGAGCGTGAAGTTCAGGCCTGAGACTTGTGAACAGTGTGGGGTAGCTATTGCCTGAGTTTTATGAAGTGTTTAATGTGCAGCTCTAATTATGGCCAGTTCTCAAAAATAGTTTTAAAGCAGTTAATTAGCTGTTTTTAAGTGTAACAATAGCTATCAATACTGGCACAGTATCTGACTAATCAGTTTCTACCTCGCAAAATTACTGAATGCCTCTCGCACAAGTCTGGCTATAACTAAAAGATGCATCTGCCAAATTAATATTCACAATCTGCAACACACCAGCTTTAACATTTCTTTTTAAATGATGTAAGTATATACCTATTGTCTTCCTTCCTTTGCGTTTGCTTATATTTATCTGTGTGAGAGCACTCTGTTGTTTTTGCAAATGCATCTACTCTTACTTTCCTTTATGTCAATCTATTTCCTTTTGCTTTCCTTTGAATGCTCTTTTTAAGTCATTCAGCTTCTCCCAGACCTCCCACCATGTCCTCATTAACTCTAGCCATAATGTTCTGCTATGTTAATTGTCTCCTTTGTATTGTTGGAAGCCATCCCGCACCACCAGAAGTGTGCTCCAGCCCCTTAATTACAATGGCAACCAGTCACTCTCAGGCCTCATCTGCAAATTCGGCCTTTCAGGTTTGGCATTAACCCATTTATCACAAGTGTCATATTTTCCACAGTAGGATGAATGATGTTTATATCTGTTAAGTAGCTAATCATGTTAAAGGATCATTTCTGTAGATGAATTATGCTTGACTGTTCTTGCTCCTAATTGTGAAATTACTTTCAATTATATTATCTGCTTTTAAACCACTAACATTTCAATGATTAAAAGGTTTTATTTCATTTTTCTCAAACATACAAACACAAGTGTTTTGGAGGAAGTGCTATAAGATATTTGGAGTCAGAACGTTTCTGGTCATCATGCAAAACAACACCATAACTTTCCTTTTTAATATTTAATATTATTAGTTAATATTTCCTCTGGACCTCTCGCAAACTTGTAAATTCACCTTTTTGCAAAAAAATCGTTTATGTCTTGCAGAGCTGTAGATGTACCCTTTAAAAATTTATGTCTGCCCTTATTTGTTTACCCATATAAACTCTTGCTTTAAGAATTAAGCTCCCATGGTTTTGTCACAGATGGAAGTGTAGGGATCTTAAAGTGTATAGCTATGACTCGATGGTTAGTAATAAGTCAGGGAAGTGAGATTATCACCTTGACATCAATAGTCAGCATCAGGGTCAGGTTACCAGGAAATCATTTCTATGTCCTTTGGGGAGTGGACGGTCAGCTCTCTTAGCAGTTCCTTCCTTCTTCACTGATGTATCCTTCTCTATCTATCTGGATTTCAACTGATCCTTATACACTTTGTCTCCCTTTCAGATGTATACCATGCATCATAGTCAAGAGAGGAATAGGCTAAAAGTCTTTGAAGCATTGAATTTTTACAGCACATAAAGAGGCCATTCAGCCTGTTTTGTCTTTGCTGGGCCTCTGCAAGAGCAACTCAGCTAGTCTCACTGCCATCCCCACGTCCAACAATCACCTCTTCCCCTACATTCCTGGTAGCCTGGCAATTATTTTCTCTTCAGGTTGTTATCCCATTCCCTTTTGAAAGTCCCGGTTACACTTGCCTCTGCGGCACTCTCAGGCAGTAGATTCCAGGTTCTAACCACTGGCTGCATAAAAAAGTTTTTCCTCATGTCATAGTTGCCTTTCCATGCATGCAGCATGAAATCTAATTCAAAGAGACTAGACCAAAGCTTTCTGTTCATGACCTGTCCAATCAGCTTGAGTTGAGCCATTTGCCTGATATTTCTTTCCCCTCTGTCATTAATCTACTTACTGATCAGTTCCTTCTTCCATAGGCAGCTATTGACTGATAACCTCCTCACTGATTAAATCAAGCCCAGGTTGTTTCAAAGATTAAATCAGCCACAGATTCCTGCAAAAGTTGCATTATGTAATTTATGGCTTTCTGTCACACTGCTATTAACCTTATCGGTAAAATGAGTGGTATAAATGCACTTCAAAAGCACTAATTTTATGCTGTGACTTTGAGTAACTGAAATTTGCAGTAACTTGTAACTGATAATAATTTAAGATATATCTATTGAAACCGTGTATGTGCATTTTATGCCTGGATATCAAGTGTCGTGAAAGTATCTAAAGCTGGACATTGAATAGCTATTGTTTCTCTGTTAAAGGGTCAAGACCCAAAGCTGAAAGAGCATCAAGATTGAAAAGATTAAAACCTGGAAAGTCAAAGCAAAAAGTATTGGTTAATTGATGCTCAGATTGTAACATGGCTGGCAACTCTCCAGTCAAAGGGGTAGGGGAGAGGAAGGGGGCGGGAGAAGAGGAAGGGGAGATGAGAGAAGGGGAAGGGGGGATGAGAGAAGGGGAAGGGGGGATGAGAGAAGCGGAAGGGGGGATGAGAGAAGGGGAAGGGGGGATGAGAGAAGCGGAAGGGGGGATGAGAGAAGGGGAAGGGGGGATGGGAGAAGGGGAAGGGGGGATGAGAGAAAGGAAGGGAGGATGAGAGAAGGGGAAGGGGGGATGAGAGAAGGGGAAGGGGGGATGAGAGATGGGGAAGGGGGGATGAGAGAAGGGGAAGGGGGGATGAGAGAAGGGGAAGGGGGGATGAGAGAAGGGGAAGGGGGGATGAGCACTGGTATCTGGAGTCATGATGGTAGGAGTCTGAGCCTGCATGGCAGCGAGCATGGCTCTCATGACATCAGTCTGAACTTCTGCTCCGGCCCTGCGATGTTGGGTTTCCACCTTTGCTGTAATGGAAGTTGAGACTGCAGCCATCAGACGCTGCATTAGGGGTGAGTCCACAAGTGCTGTCACAGAGTTGTCCACCACTTCCATGGTGGAAAGGATGGACTCCAACCAATGCACAACATCTTGTGCTGAGTTGGAGCTGTAATCCTCCATGCTCCTAGACAGCGACTGGAGGCTGTCTGATATGCCAACCAATGGACCAAACATTCGGTGTGCATTCCCATCAGTAGTGTCCTGTAGGCCATCCATCAAAGTCCTCATCTGAGTCTCGCTCATGCCTAGTGACTGAACACATGTAGACTCCAACGCTGTACTAACCTCTAAGATAGACCCAGTGCCAGTATCTGAGCTGTTAGTTAAGTTTCAGATTAAGTGATGGTGCTTTTCCATCAGAGGTCACGGGGTGAATTTTACAGGCAGGCATATCACTCACCCACATTGTGAAGAAATTTAGCAATTAAATTGGGCAGTGATGCAAAATAGCCGCCATAACCTAGCTGTTAAAGACCCAGTAATTTTAAATAATCACCATTACTACACAGTAAATCAAAATCCTTATTCAAGCCTTTAATTATAGATGAGCACGCAGTAGTGCTCAAACTATCACTGTTACTTCACACCCACAACATCTCCCTACATACATGCAGTATTGGTCACAACAGTCTCATTAACATTGTTTGTAGCTCTGAATTCCAAATGATTGCCCCAGGGCTGGGAATTGAGGTTACATTATCTCCGTCTTTTTTTAAAGTCCCCTTGTGAAACGGGATTAAGTAGCATCTTTACTGTCTTCAGCTTCAATAGTCAAAAAAAGTCAGTAATGTGGTATATAAATAGATAAAATGCTATGTCATCACTATTTCCAACACAATGAATCTCATCTCTAGAAAAGGTACAAACAGAAAGAGATGTGACATATAGCCAATAGGTTGAAATATAGCCCTTCATGTAGGAAAAATGAATGTGGCAGAGCACAGCAATTTTTAAAGAAAAATCTGTTGCTGAACTTTTTCCTAGGGAGGTGTGTTGAAAAATTAAATTGCACAGATTTAGAGATTTTGCCATGCAATATGACATTTTTGCTGTAATGTAGTATTGTAAAATTACACATTCAGAACTATTGCCTGTTTCTAGCACTGTGATAATTACTTACCTGTTCATTATGGTGAAGAGCCCAGTGATGCTTAGAGTAATTCTCAGCACCAACTTCTTCACAACTTTCCTTTATTTGTTCTTGGGATGCGTCACAGGCTGGACCAGCATTTATTGCCCATCCCTAATTGCCCTTGAGAAAGAATAACAGCAATCATTGGCCAAGTAGCCTGTCAATCAGGATGGTCTACATACCTGATTGGCTCCTTTGGACATTGACCATCCTGAATGACAGGCTACTCGTCCAATGAGCCCGGGCCCAAAAAGAGCCCGGGGCCGCAGTGATTAGCATTGAATGTATCCCCCTCTCCTGGGCCTTGGTGGTGAGCTGCCTTCTTGAACCACTGCAGTCTATGTATTGTAGGAATACCCAAAGTGCTGTTAGTAAGGGAGTTCCAGGATTTTGACCTAGTGACAGTGAAGGAACAGCGATATAGTCACAAGTCAGGATGGCATGCAGCTTGGAGAACTTGAAGTAGGTAGTGTCCCCATGAATCTGCTGCCCTTGTCCTTCAAGGTGGTAGAGGTCGTGAGTTTGGAAGATGCTGTCGAAGGAGCCTTGGTGAGCTCATGCAGTGCATCTTGTAGATGGTACACACTGCTGCTACTGTGCGGTGGTGGAGGGAGTGAATGTTTAGGATGGTAGTTGGGTGCCAACCAAGTGGGTTGCTTTGTCCTGAATGGTGTTGAGCTTCTTGAGTGTTGTGGGAGCTGCACTCACCCAGGCAAGTGGAGGGTGTTCCATCACCCTCATGACTTGTGCCTTGTAGATGGTTGTCAGGCTTTGGGGAGTCAGGAGGTGAGTTACTCACCTCAGAATTCCCAGCCTCAGACCTAGCCACAGTACTTATATTGCTAGTCCAGTTCAGTTTCTGTTCAATGATGATTAGTGTGGGATTCAGCGATGGGAATGCCATTCAATGTCAAGGGGAGATGGTTAGATTCTCTCTTGTTGGAGATGATTATTGACTAACACTTGTGCAATGTGAATGTTACTTGCCACTTGTCAGCCCAAGCCTGGATATTGCCCAGGTCTTGCTGCATTTGGACACAGACTGCTTCAGTATTTGAGGAGTCGCGAATGGTGCTGAACATTGTGCAATCATCAGTGAAATCATCATCTTGAGGGGAAGGGCCCTGGGCCACAGGAAACATCGCTGGAGCACTGCAAGGATTTAGAGAGCAGGTTGGGAAGAGGGGAATACCCTTTGCAGATGGAGGTGGTGGGGAGTGGGGCTGGCCAGGGAGGTAAATTAAAATGCAGAGGCAGAGCGAGCCAGGCACATACCTTGAGCTCAACTCCTACATGCTGCAGCAGACAACTCTGAAATAAGTCCAGTCCAACCACCAAACAGAAGATAGCACAGCAGCACACAATGAGACAACTCCAACTCTGGCAAGTCCAGTCACAAGGAACAAGACAAGGCATGTTCTATGGGGCCATCAATTGCTGCTGTTCAGAACAAAAGCAATCATTGGCCAAGTAACCTGTCAATCCTACTTCTGATCTTATAGAAGGAAGGTCATTGGTGAAGCAGCTGAAGATGGTTGGGACTAGGACACGACCCTGAGGAATTCCTGCAGTGATGTCCTGGAGCTGAGATGACTGACCTCCAATGACCACAACCATCTTCCTTTGTGCTAGGTATGACTCCAACCAGTGGAGAGTTTTCCTCCTGATTCCCATTGACTCCAGTTTCGCTAGGGCTCCTTGATACCACACTCATTCAAATGCTGCCTTGATGTTGAGGGCAGTCACTCTCACTTCACTTCAAGTTCAGCTCTTTTGTCGATGTTTAGACCAAGGCTGTACTGAGGTCAGGAGCTGAGTGGCCCTGGTGGAACCCAAACTGAGAGTCAGTGAGCAGGTTAATGCTGAGTAAGTGCCACTTGATAGCACTGACGACAACACCTTCCATTACTTTACTGATGATCGAGAGTAGACCGATGGGTCAGTAATTGGCCAGGCAGGATTTGTCCTGCTTTTTTATGGACAGGACATACCTGGGCAATTTTCCACATAGCCAGCTAGACGCCAGTGTTGTAGCTGTACTGGAACAGCTTGGCTAGGGGCACGGCTAGTTCTGGAGCTGAAGTCTTCAGTACTATTGCCGTAATATTGTCAGGGCCCATAGCTTTTGCAGAATCCAGTGCCTTCAGCCGTTTCTTGACATCACGTGGAGTGAATCGAATTGGTTGAAGACTGGCATCTGTGATGCTGGGGACCTCCGGAGGAGGCCGAGATGGATCATCCACTTGGCACTTCTAGCTGAAGATTGTTGCAAATGCTTCACCCTTTTCTTTTGCACTGTGGTGCTGGGCTCCTCCATCATTGAGGATGAGAGTATTTGTGAAGCCTCCTCCTCTTGTTAGTTGTTTAATTGTCCACCAATATTCATGAGTGGATGTGGCAGGACTGCAGCGCTTAGATCTGATCCATTGGTTGTGAGATCGCTTAGCTCTCTCTATCACTTGCTGCTTCTGCTGTTTGGCACACAAGTAGCCCTGTGTTAATGCTTCACCAGGTTGACACCTCATGTTTAGGTATGCCTGGTGTTGCTCCTGACATGCCTTCCTGTACTCTTCATTGAACCAGGGTTGATGTCCGGCTTGATGGTAATGGTAGAATGGGGGAATGTGCCAGGCCATGAGGTTACAGATTGTGGTTGAATACTTTTCTGCTGCTGCTGATGGCCCACAGCGCCTCCTTGGTACCCAGTTTTGAGTTGCTAGATCTGTTTGAAATCTATCCCATTTAGCACGGTGGTAGTGCCACACAACACGATGGAGGGTATCCTCAATGTGAAGTTGGGACTCCACCTCCACAAAGATTGTGCAGTTTTCACTCCTACCGATACTGTCATGGATAGGTGCATTTGTGACACATAGATTGGTGAGGACAAAGTCAAATCAGTTTTTCCCTCCTGTTGGTTCCCTCACCACCTGCTGCATACCCAGTAAAGCAGCTAAATCCTTTGGGACTCAGCCAGCTCACTCTGTAGTGGTACCACTGAGCCATTCTTGGTGATGGACATTGAAGCCCCCAACCAAAGTACATTCTGTGCGATTACTACCCTCAGTGCTCCTTGCAAGTGGTGTTCAACATGGAGGAGTGCTGATTCATCAGCTGAGGGAGGCCGGAAGGTGGTAACCAGCAGGAGATTTCCTTGCCCACCACTAACCCCCTCCCCATCCCCATCAACACAGAAGTAGTGCATGGAAAGAGTTAAAGTTGGTGAATGGCCTTATCAGCCCAAGGTAGATCTATTTAAGAACATGAGAATATAAGAACTAGGAGCGGGAGTAGGCAATTCAGCCCCTCGAGCCTGCCCCGCCATTCATTACGATCATGACTGATCTCATTTCAGCCTCAACTCCAATTTCCCGCCCTCTCCTCATAACCTTTCAACCCGTTACTAATTAAATATCTGTCTATCTCCTCCTTAAATTTATTCAACGTCCCGGCATCCACTGCACTCTGAGGTAGTGAATTCCACAGATTCATGACCCTTTGAGAAAAGTAATTCCTCCTCATCTCTGATTTAAATCTACCACCCCTTAGCCTAAAACTATGGCCTCTTGTTCTAGAATGCCCCACAAGGGGAAACATCCACTCCACATCTACTTTGTCTATCCCCTTTAGCACCTTACATACCTCAATTAGATCTCCTCTCATCCTTCTAAACTCTAGCGAGTATAAACCCAAACTGCTCAATCTCTCCTCATAAGACAAGCCCCACATCCCTGGAATCATGAAGATTTACTCTGACTTTCAAGTTGGTCAAGGTTCCCTTCACATTGAAATGTAGAAGTTGCAGCCTGATGACATTATGTGTACCGTAGTGGTATTTTTACTAGAACTCAGCATGGTCTGGTCTTGGACAGGGGTGGAGGGAGGGCTGCATTGCTGTGGACAGGGACAGGTCAGCCTAGTGGCAAACCCACCAGAGAAATCTGACAGGAGACAGCAGAGTGACCAGAAAGGGCATGGCACACACAGATTTTAAAACATTTTTGGATGATTCTTTTGGGGCAAAGAGGGCAGCAATCATGCCATGATCTTTCCTCTCTTCCCTCTGACTAGACTGGGCTGTTCAATCCCTTCTTCCAACCACCCACCTGCCAGCACTTTACCCTGCACTGGAGACCTTTCTCTTGGTCCACATAAGCAACTAGCTCCTTCCCCAATTCCCAGTCCCACCTGCTAGTCCTGACATCATTCCTGCCAACTTCGGGCTCAAGATGAATGTGAAATATTAAAATAAAGTCAGGGCCTTAAAACCCAGCCCAGTGTCACTTCCTTCCCAATTTGCCAATGTGCTGCTCCCTTCAGGACCTCACACACCAATCCAACCCCAAAACTGAAGGTGAACCGCTGCTGTGGCTTGGTTGGTAGCAATCTTACCTGAGTCCAAAGGTCGTGGGGTCAAGTTCCACTACAGAGACTTGAGCACAGAAATCTAGGGTGACGCTCCAGTGCAGTGCTAAGGGAGTGCGGCATTGCTAGAGGTGCCATCGTTTGGATGAAATGTAAACCAAGGCTCTTCTACCTTCTCAGGTGGAAGATAAAGATCACTATTTTGTAAAAGAGTTATCCCCAGTATCATAGCCAATGTTTATCCTTCAATCAATGTCATTAAGGCAGATTATCTGGCCATTATTACATTGCTAAAACAGAATTACCTGGAAAAACTCAGCAGGTCTGGCAGCATCGGCGGAGAAGAAAAGCGTTGACGTTTCGAGTCCTCATGACCCTTCAACAGACATTATTACATTGCTGTTTGTCGGAGTTTACTGTGCACAGACTGGCTGCTGTTTTTCCGACATTATAACAGTGGTGGCATTTCTAAAGGGCTTCATTGGCTTTAAAGCACTTTGGGACTCCCTGAGGTTGTAAAAGACACTCTATAAGCGTAAGTCATTTATTGCCTGGATTTCTATATTAAATCTGTTCATTCAGTCCATTCTTGCTCATCTGGATTTTTATTGACATGTTGGGCTAAAAGCTCATCTAGGCCCATTTCAGAAGCAGGGGCCATGATTCATGATCTCAGAATCACATAATTGTTACTGTGCAAAAGGAGGCCATTCAGCCCATCATGTCCGCACCAGCTCTCCAAATGAATTCAGTGCCATTCTCCTACGTTTTCCCCGTAACTCTGCACATTGTTTATATTTGAATAATCATCTAATGCCCACTTGAATGCCTCTGTTGAACCTGCCTCCACCATAATTCCAGGCCGTGCATTCCAGAACCGAAACACTCTGTGCGAAAATGTTTTTTCTCAAATCACATTTGACCCTTCTGCAAATCAGTTTAATCTGTGCCCTCTCACTCTCAAACCTTTTACAAGCAGGAATAGTTCCTCCCTATCTTTCTGTCCAACCCCCTCATGATTTTGAACAACTCTATTAAATCTCCTCCTCACCTTCTCCTCTCCGAGGAGAACAGTCCCAGCTTCTCCAATCTATCTTCATAACTGAAGTTTCTCATCCCTGGAACCATTTTTGTACACCTTTTCTGCATTCTCTCCAATGCGTTCACATCCTTCCTAAAGTGTGGCACCCAGAACTGTACACAATACTCCAGTTGAGGTCTAACTAGTGTCCTATAAAAGTTCAGCGTAACCTCCTTGCTCCTGTACTCTCTACCCATAGTAATAAAGCCTAGAACACTGTATGCTTTATTAACTGTTCTCCCCACCTGTCTTATCAACTTTAATGACTTGTGCACATATACACCCAGGTCTCTCTGCTCCTGCACACCCTTTAGAGTTGTGCCCCTTATTTTATGTTGTCTCTCCATGTTCTTCCTACCAAAATGCATCACCTCACACTTCTCTGCATTGAACTTCATTTGCCACCCATCTGCCCACTCCAATACTTTGAAATGCTACATTGTCCTCCTCACAGTTTACAATGCTTCCAAGTTTTGTATCGTCCGCAAACTTTGAAATTGCCCCCTGCACACCAAGACCTAGATCATTAATATATATCAGGAAAGGCAAGGAATACCGACCCCTGGGGAACTCCACTACAAACCTTCAACCAGCCCGAAAAATATCCATTAACCATTACTCACTGTTTCCTATTACTCAGCCAATTTTGTATCCACGTTGCTATTGTCTGCCTGCACCTGTTCCGGTTGAGGTGGCCAGCAGATGAATTTGGTGCTGCCTTCTCATTTCCATGAGTTGTGTGTGCAGCCCAGCGCAATCTGCCTTGTCAGGGGGTTGCACACATATCAAGGCGCCTAACAGGCTCTGAGGCTAGTGTGTATTCCAGGTGGCTTTCAACTCCTACCGACAGCCTGCCCCTCTTAAAGTGATGCTGCACTGACTCAGAGGAGGCAGCTGCTGACTGTCACTGCAGGAAATACGCAGGAGGGCAAGAGGCAGGGCTCTGCAGTTCACAGCTGCAGCTGGCCTGAGTCATGGTGATGAACAGGAGAGACGCTATGGGCTGTATTTTATGTGCCTCCGCCAGGTGTGTTTTCACCGGGTGGGGTTACGTAAAACAGGGCAGGTGCCCACCCCACCAACTTCCCACCCACCCCTGAGCTCACCCACATAATTGGCAGCAGCCTGTCATATTTAAATAGATAATCAAGGATCAATTCGACTTGTTACCCAGCCAATTGACCCAATGGCACACTGCCCACACCATAAAACACTTGTCCTGGGCAGTTGGGCAGGAGTGGGCAACCTCATTTTTTTAATAAACTCTTCAGAGGGCAGGGAGGAAGGGAGGGGGTTCTATTTTTGGGGGCAGCCCCTTGCAAAGGGGTCAGCCCCCCTAATAAACAAGCTCCCCTTTTTTTTCCTACCCACTTGCAGCCTTAAACACACCACCCCCGACTCCCAGACCCCCTTCCCAGCCTGCCCAAATATTCCCTGCCCAAGAGCCCGGAGTTAGCTGTTTTCGGGGATCCATTGCTCCTTCCCCTTGTTCCCCATTGCAGTCCCGGCAGCGCTTGCCAGTGCACTTTTGGTGCTGCCGGGATTAGTGGAGCTGCCAGCCAATCTGATTGGCGGACAGCTCCCGGGGGTAGGACTTCCTCCCCAGTGAGAGGCGGAAGCCCAACACGGCCCTTACTTAGCCTGGCCACAGCGCATTCTGGCTGCGGGGCAGACTGATGTGGAGCGGGGTGGCTCCAAGCCAACTTTGTTTCAATGGGGTCGCAGGGGGGTGAAGTCGTCCGCCGCCAAGGAAACTTGGCCTCTGCCATTTTGGGACTTAGGGGCTTCCATATCCCTGGCATGAGTGGCTGTGTGGAGCAGAATTTCTCAGCCATGGTGCTAATAAAAAGTAGATTGTAACAAACTAATTTTAAGGTTGGTTGGGGTTGGGGCTCTGGGGGGGGGGACCTGGGGGTCAGGTGTTTTAACCTAACTTACTCCATCAGGAAACTGATAGGATTGGGTACACTGCTGAGTTTACAGTTGGCTCGGTTTTATTTCCTATTCATGATAATAAGACTAATAGTGTGCAAAGTAAAACCAGCATTCCACCTGAAGCCATGAGTTCCACGGGCACCCCCACCACCACCACTCCTACATGGGGTAGATTAAAATGACTCCCCCAAACATCAGGTGTCAATTGCATTGCATTATTATCTTAGGTTATGATCCCAATAACTTTCAAAAAGAAATTCGACCTTCCAGCTAATAGCTGAGTGACATGTCAAGATTTTACTATTTAAAACTTTTACTATAACAAATGACTAAAATACTATTGACTAAACGTTATTTTTGTAGGCAACTTATACTTAAATTACAGAAAGGGACTTCACTCTTTTATACTTATCCCATATCGCACTCTCCACAGAATTACAGTCCTTATAGCAGACAGTCCATAGTCGCTCCCACATTCCAGTGGGTTCCCATATCCCTGTTTTGCTGAGCAATAAAATGAAGTGACTGTTTCCAGGTGCTTTCCGCAGTTTTCGACGGGTTCCTTAAATGCACCATGAGTAGTAAAGTCGTTCTGATGATTTTTCCTCCCCCTGGCCATGCCAGGATGAATCTCCCAGAATCCTTAGTTGGCTTACAGGATGCTTCTCTTCAACTAGAGATCATCACCCTCCTTCATCAAGCTGTGGTAGCTCGCAAAGCCAACCAACCCCTCATCTCTCCTGACCACGCAAAACCTCTGCTGTCCATGAAATTTATGGATTTGTAGGGAAGCCTGGTCCTGGTTTCAAAAATGGTTTCCTCCCCTCTTCCCCATGGCAACATGAAAAGATTTAACCTTGTAACTAGGTAGAAATTCTAATTAGCTATCCCTGATTCCAATGCTGTTTCATCTTAGAAGTAAATAGACAGTTTACAGCAAAACTGTTTACAACCCAATACCTTCAATGCCTTTCTGGGGCTTTGGAAGACTCAGAGTCTAATCTTTGCAAACCCAAAGACTGCTGCCATTGTCTCCAAGTGTAAATACCTTGCATCTTATTCTCAATAAAACAATCTAAGCCTTCCTTTGATCTTTAACAATTAAACCAGCCAGCTTTACTGTCAGGCAGACTTCAGATCAAGTCACATGACCTCCTTCATTTATCCTAAATTTGAAGATTCAATTCCAAAACATATTAATCTTATAAACCTCACAACTGTAGCAATCAAATGCTATATTTTAATCCTCTATTAAATTTAATGCACCAAAAATATTTCACTCATGCCACAAATATATCGTCCCAGATTTGCACTAAGTGTAGTAATGGGCGTGAGAAAAGTTGTTTTACCTGCCGGCTGCAATGGTGAGTTTTCACGCCGTGTTGTCCCATTCATAGCATCCCACCTCATTAATAACTTCTTCACGGGAAACAAGCTGGATCACTGGCGGGGGGGCCTCTGATTCACCTGCCTCACCATCACTTCAGGACTTCAGTAATCCAAGCGCAATATTTAAAGGGCACACCTGCACCGAGCTAGCTCTCTCTAAGGGATCAGAAGCTACTGGAAAATCATGGCTGCCAAAGGGAGGAAACATGCTGCCCCCAAATTTAGGGCTACCTCCCTCGGGCGCCTATTGAATGCAGAGGAGGCCTCTACTCCTGCTCTGGATGAAGACCAGCAAGCAAGGTGACAAATCCAGCATGGGAGGTGGTGGCAGCGATGGTCAGCGCCAACGCCCTGCAAAAGAGGACAGTCACCCAGTGCAGAAAGAGGATGAATGATCTCCTTCATTCCGCCAGGGTAAATCACCCTTCTCATCACTCTCAACTCACACACTCTCAAACCCATCACACATCCACAGGGATCTCATTCACTGCCAGTTCAAGGGACATCACCATTCACTCTCTCACACACCTTTATCTGCCCTGTGGATCATGTCCTCACCCTGTCCATGGAACAACTCACCACCCACACATGCCAGGCACTTTCTCATCTGGCCTGGCAGGAATCTCGCTTACACTCTCTCCATCTGTCCTCATGCAGGACAAGCTGGCACTCAACAACAGGGAGAGGTCGCAAACTGGTGGAGGAATGCCCAACATCAAAGTCCTTGCAGACTTTGACAATAAAGTCACCCAGCTGGCTGGCAATGCTCTGGACCTTTGGTGAGGTCAGTGGTGCTAAACCAGGTGAGGATCCAGCAGTGCAACATCCATCAGACAACCATGCTGTGAGTCAGTTCCCCTGTCCTGCAATGACCTGCCATGCACTACCTCTGTAGCTCTGAAGGAGAGTCATACGGACTCCAAACATCAACTCTGTTTCTCTCTCCACAGATGCTGTCAGACCTGCTGAGTTTTTGCAGCATTTTCTGTTTTTGTTTCAGATTTCCAGCATCCGCTTTTAATGAATTATCGCTCCTTGCTTGCACAGGCACATCTGGGAAGCAGCCGAGGGGGTCCACGAGTCAGGTCCTCGACTCAAACCATGAAGGCACCTCGGAAGAAGAATCTGATGACACCCTCATTGAAGTCCCATCACAGCGTCACCCACACCCTCCACCAGCGCAGAGACACACACCTCAGTGGGACCTAGTTCGAGAGTAGCCGCAGGATCACAATCTGGTGAGCACATCGCACTGTCTGATCCACAGCAGGTGGAGGCAGGGACTTCCCAGGTCCCCGGCACTCGGAGGGCTGCTGGAGGTCAAAGATCTGCTGAGTCCAAGTCAGATGATGAGCCTCTGGACTCGGTCATGTCTCAGTTGCTGAAACTGCAGAGGCAAGTTCAGGAACATCAGGAAGGGATGTCCGCTGCACTCCTCAGGTTGCAAGGCACGATGGAGGAGCCTGCTTGTCTTCAGGCTGAGGAGATATTGCCGGCATGTCAATGCACCAATGTCAACAACGGCAGGATGGTAGCCGCCATGGAGACCTTGGTCCAGAACATCGCTCCTGAACAGCTGCATGAGCTGAACTCCATCGCAGACGCCGTAGTTGGCCTCTAACTGTGTGCGGGGCGGCTCGATCTCACTCCAGCTACCCCTTCTCCTCAAGGAGTCAGCCAGGGGCCCTTGGGCACCCATAGGAAGGAGGATCAGCAGCTCGACACCCTGGGGCCATCCACCCAGGTGACTCCGGGAATGTCCAGACAATCCAAACTCCCCTCTTCCTGTGATCCCCACAGCTGCATCTCCACAGGCCAAGGAGGGTGCAACTGCCCACAATAGGGTGCTGAAAGCAGGCCGGGGCCCTCCAGGTCTCAGCCCTCCAGAGGACATCGCCAAGGTCATCAGAGACACGGCATAGCAGTCAGCAGGCTGCCTCCACCTCCACTGTGGATGTCTGGGAAGCACCAAGACGTAGTGGCAGGTTTAGGAAAATTAAGAAGATGTAGTTACTCAGCCTGGGCTCGGGCGTTAATCACTTGTACATAATGTTCACTAGGGTCAATAAGCTCCCAAGAATGTCTCCCTGCCTATGGCTCCTTGTTCTGATGAGCAGTGTTCAGGTCACTCAGATGTGAAGGCTTGGTCCCTGCACAAGATAAAGGCAGGTGTCTCAGTCCAGGGCCGCTACCCTGTGCAGTCTGTAACCTTCAGACCAAAGTGATGGTCCAGCCTCACACTCCCTGGACACATTACTGATGCCTGCACCTCGATGGTGCTGGTCATTGCTGCCAGAATGTCATGTGTAGGTGTCACAGAGTTCCCCCATTCTCTCTGTGGGCTCTCAGTACCTTTAAGGTGGGGCTGGCCCCCCCATCTCTTCAACATCTGTGACCGGTGACACTGTGCTCCTGAAAGGATCAAGTGATGAAGGCGGACAAAGGATCAGATGCTTTTAAAGTTTCATGGCTGCGTCTCTATGATATGACCCTGATCACGGAGCGCAAGCAATCTGCCCTCCGCCAGACAGGAGTCAGACATTCACAGAGGCAATGTGAAGATCTATGGAGTGTCCTCACTGCATGTCATCATGGAATCTAATGACTATTAGG
Source organism: Cetorhinus maximus (assembly GCF_964194155.1). Taxonomy (NCBI): domain Eukaryota; kingdom Metazoa; phylum Chordata; class Chondrichthyes; order Lamniformes; family Cetorhinidae; genus Cetorhinus; species Cetorhinus maximus. The sequence continues at coordinate 1,981,791 of NC_135883.1, read as the reverse complement.
GCCCCTGCTGCATCTCCATGACATGAGCCTGAACACTGAGGGTATGTGTGCTGCCACCAGCCACACAGGAGTCAAACTTTCACAGATGAAAGGTGAGAATGTCAGGCCTGTCCTCACTGCATCTCATCTTTATGCTCCATGAACTTTGAGGCTATGAGGGCCTCCCAAGTGCACCTGCCTCATCTGGCCAGTGAGATGGCCTCATCGTCAGCATCCTCGCCTTTGAGAGCCTCCTCATCCCCGTCGATGTCTTCCTCATCGGAGAAGATTTGCAGCTCTTCCATTTCCTCCCTAGACTGGTCCTCTCCCCATTGCAGCACCAGGTTGTGGAGTGCACAGCAAGCTACGGTGATGCGAAACACCCTCTGAGGACTGAATTACAGTGCTCCATCGGACCTGTCGAGACACCGGAACCTCATTTTCAAAATGCCTATCGTTTGCTCCACTAAAGTCTGGGTCGTGGCATGAGCCTCATTATAGCGTCTCTCTGCTGCAGTCTGAGGCCACCACACGGGTATCATCAGCCACGGCCTCTGTGGGTAGCCCTTGTCCCTGAGGAGCCAACCCTGCAGCCTCTGTGGACCCTGGAAAATGTCAGGGATCTGAGACCTGCTAAGGATGTAGGAGTCGTGGACCCTCCTTGGGAATCGTGCGCAGGCCTGTAGGATGTGTTTATAGTGGTCGCAGACCAGCTGAACATTCAGTAAGCGGAAGCCCTGGCGGTTGACGTAGTTGACTGCTTGTTGCCATGGAGATCTGAGCGCCAGATAAGTGCAGTCGATGGCTCCCTGCACTGGTGGAAAAACAGATCTGTGTAAATCCCAGTGCTCTTGCTTCCTGGCTTTCCTGATCCCAGGTGTAATACACAAAGCTCTGTGCCATTGTGAAGATGGCATCTGCAACTTCCTGGATACACTTGTGCGTGAATTCTTGTGAGATTCCACACAGGTCACTTGTGAAGCACGCAAAGAGCCACTGACATAAAAATTGAGTGTCATATTCACTTTCACGGCCACTGGCAGAGGATGCCCTCCATGTCCCTGTGGAGCCAAATCCCTTAGCAGGTGGCTTTTGTGACCGACCAGGTCCCTAGACGTGTGCAGTCATCGGCGACCCTGGCTCTCAGTCATCTGCAGGATTTGCAGGTGCCGCCTATAGACCCTGGGTCTAGAGAAGTGCCTACAAGTGACGGCTCACTGTGGATATTCAGCTGCGTGTGCAGCAGGCCCATCAGCCCCTTCATCTTGAGGGAGGTGCTCCTCCCTTTGCTGAGCCAGGTGAAGCTCTCTCCTTCTTCTGCTCTGCTCCCTGTCAGCCATGAGGTATAATATTAAATCACCAGGGTCCATGATCCGGATGTTCTCCTCCTGCAGGATCAAAGAGAGAGGCGCGTGGGTGTCCTAACAACATCTCTTGGTTAGGTCTGAAGGCCCCTTCACGCCTGCTGGAGAGAGCTGACCACCACTTGGATGGTCAGTGTGTAGCGCACTCATTGGCTGTTGCAAACCCGAGCCACCTCCACCCCACTCCACCTGACCGACTGGCAGCAGCTTTGCCCATTGGACTGCAGGCTGTGCTCTCAGCTCAGGAACAGGCATTCTCCTAACCCGCACTGCAAGGCTGCCCTGTTAGCTTGAACCATGGGGGAGACTGGTCCAGACCTTAATAAAGACATTGCAAAGGGGCTGTGAGCGTCTCCACCAGTGACTGCTCCATGGCCGCCTTTCGCAACAGGATTGTAAACTTGTTCAGTCAAGCAATTGTTCTGCTGTCCCCCAAAATGCACATTAATTTGCAGTCTGCACCCAATGGATGAAAGGTTCTGGATCATTTGGTGACACTTTCATGCTTTTTCATTTCTTGAGTGGGCAGAAAAGTTTCAGAGGCCCGACTCCGAGCCTGTCAACGGAGCTGCAGCTGAACGGTCCCAGCTGTGGAAGAATGCTCACTTTTAACAAGCTTTTGTAAGCACATGGCCGCACCCCTCACCCCCCCTCCCCCCAACCCCCCACCCCCACCCACCCACCTTGTGCTTGTGTACCTCCTTCAGTCTGTGCTGCCTTGACCCCCACCCACCCCGCCTAACCCTCACTGGAGTCCTTGCCCTGGCACCGCACTGAGAGCCAGCCGGGAAAAAGCCACTTGCCTGTGCCCCCCCCCGCGAACGCGTGGCACCTCGTTCCATGATGTCCTAAAGGGGGTGTTTGTGAGCGCTGCGCAAGGTTGTGTGCACTCACCTCTGGGTTCCCCTCGAAGATCAGGTCACCAGGTGCATGCCTTTTCCAGGCAGTTGTGAACGCGCTGTTCTGAAGTCATGCCGCTGTGGGCAGTAAGTTTGACACGGGGGTATGATTCCGGCGTGTAGGGCTTGTAGTAAGATGCTGAACTGTTGAAATTAGGTTCCCAATGTGCGGCAGTGAGAAACACAACCGGTCAGTATTGACGGGTGGAACGGACAATCGCAAACTGGGTTCACAACGGCGTAAAACCGATTTTTGGCCTTCTCGCCATATTGTCCCCTCCCGCCCGCCATGATGCCCAATGCCAAAGGGATCAGGCGATTCCGCGATATGAGTTTAGGACAGGTACAAGTTTTCCTGATTCAAGCTGGTGAAATTTGGAATCTTTTGGGATTTAAGTTCTGTGTTAATGGCAACAGACACCAAAACAAAATTGACTTAGCAAAGAAGATACATCTGTTCCTGAGCCATAAACTATAAACAACCACTTATATGAATCATGTTTTCTCTGTCCCAGATGTGAGAAGAACGATGCTATGGACAGATACAGAGACAAGTTCTTTCCCAAATTATTTTTGAGCTCTGACCATTTGTAGCTCTCAGTAAACCTATTCTTAAATAGGCGGAACCTACAATATTTGTCCTTATGAGATATAAAAATTTTTCCCAGAATAGTTTTGTTCAGGTAGTCAATCTAAGGCTGTGACCATTGAAACTGTAACTTTATGCAACTTCTTTCACACATTTGGATCATCACTGGCCAACACATTATTGGTAAATGAGTCTGATCAAAGCAGTCTGAATGGAGAAAGTCTTATAAATTTACTTTATTATTGTCTTGTTCAAAAAAATATGATGCTAGGGTATTGCCACACTCAGTTTGAAAACTAGTTCAATGGAAGTGTCGCAGCGTCAGTTATTGCTGTAACTACAGTTCAATGTAGCAGCAGTTTAATAACCACAGCAAAAAGGAGAAAGCATCGTCTGCAATCTGCCTTCACGCAAACTCAGGTAAAAAATTACTACGTATTTGTGATATATGAATTCTGGAACAAACCATTTATCAATAGGCTGGTTTACCTTTGCAGCCTAGTCCCACAAGCCAAACGCCATGTCATTCCCCTTTGACTGATTAATTAACCAATCACAGGACATTTTTCACAGGGAGCAGGATGGTTTATTTCAGCTAATGTTCAGTCTCTAATGGCGACACGTTACAGCCAACTCTGCTTTCTGGTCGGATAAACTGACGGAACAAAGGGCTGCCAATAAATCAAAGCCTCTCCCTTCAGCTCTGCAATGGAGCTTAACAAAGCCCCAAGGAGCAAACAACCTGGGCCAAATCTCCGCCAAAAAACTGCCACAACTGTCCGATTAAAAGTGGCGTTTCCTAGGTTTTCAGATGTAGATCAGTCATCCACTGCGAATTATTGTTACTATAGAGAGTCAAAATGAAGAAAATGTACAGGTCTGGCTCCCCTCGCCACTAACACAAATGGAGCGAATCATTTCAAGCTATTTGCCAACTATATTCTGCTGATCAATGCAGCAAAATGTGACAGGGAGTTAATGTCACTAATTCAATGGGACTGGTAACTGCATCAAGTCACAAGCAGCAGCAAAGACCAGTAAAAGAGAAAAGTTCCGATAAAATACACGTTGAAACAGAATTAGTTGTTGCAGTAAAGTAGAAAGTCCCAGCTTTTCATATCTGGGCAGCTGGGTGTAAATGCAGCAAATTGGCAGCTGATGAAAGGTTTTGGTGACTGTTTAGACACTCCACTATCTTGTGTTTATTGAGAAGTTTGTCACATAGCAACATTCTGAATCGTTTAAGAATTAAGTTTAGATTTTTTGTAAAGTCTTTGTTAAATTGGATTTACATCAGCTGGTTGGCTAAATTAACAGTAAATTTATAAAATGAATCCTGGGTGTCAAATCACAGGCTGTGTTCATAACTTCACAAGTACATTGAAGATTCCTATAGTGCCTGCAAGTCCTGTGGATCTCATGATGCTGATCACTTATTAAGAATAACAATAGCCTGCAGTATATACTGTGATTTGTATGTATTTGACAGAATTACAGTTTTAGGGTGAAAAATTAAAGTTTTGAAGGCCCCATTAGTTAACATTGCATTAGAGGATCTGTGATATATCTTCTACTTCTCACTGGTACAAGCAACGTCAAGTGTACTTACAACTTTCTGCTGATGCTAAACAGTCAGCATCACTCTCACCTTCCAATGGTAAATTCATTCATCTTTCAACTTAATTTTGTTTCCCAAGCATCACTGGGATTAATTTTAGCAATGGTTGCATCGACATTAAAGAAGTTATGCTGCATTACCCTAATGCAAAATGATAGTCCATAAACCAGGTCGGACAGTATGATCTCCATATTATTGTTATTGGTGCTGGGTACGCATTGGCTGTCCATCACCTGTTGGAAATGCATAACAAAGATTGCAAAGATTGAACCTACTCTTTAGGAAAGTGTCCTTTGTACCTTCTTGAAAATATAGGATGGGAAAATAATGGGGAGGCAATTTGAAATAATATTCATACTTTGAGGTTCCTAGTGACATTACTGTGATTTGATAGCATTCCTTCCTTTTTTTTCTCCCTAGATCTTTTTTCTAGGAAACTACATTTTCAATTTGTTACAACATCTGAGACCATTTCCTCCAGTGCGTTCAGATGTAATTTCGGAGATATCAATGTGAAAGACTCTAGAATGGAATGGAAGTGCATGTCTAGGTGGTTTAAAATTCAGTGTATTGTTTTCTGGTTAGGTGTCTGTAACAAAGGATGTTTTTTTCTCAATTTCTAGGGTTTCACCTTTTAGACCAAGACAGAAGTCAGCATTTTTGTGGGTTCGCTGGGTACAGGAATTGACACAAAGCTCCACCTGCTGTTCATTGCTGGCCATTCTTTCTCAGTGTCAAGAAAATGCACATAACAAATTAAATTTCTGCAGTGAAAGCAAATGTGTGCAGGAGAAAACAGGGAGTTTGCGCCATATCTAATCAAACCTGAAATAAGTGGACATATCTAATTAAACCTGAAATAAGTGGAAACCAGTCATTTGTAACATCTGCACAGTAGGGGGTGATGGGGCAGGCGTGGTGGGGAGATTTCCAGTGGGTTCACAGTAAGTCTTAGTTCCAACAGAATCTAATGTGTCCAACTAGGAAAGGTATAAAAAGATATATGGGACAATAACAGCTTCAAGCCCACTTATTCCACAGGTGTTTGCCTGGTCTAACATGGACTCCTGGAGGCATCCTTCCATCTCATATGATACATTCATTGTGGTGGTCAGCTGTGTTCAGCATTGCCTGGTGTGACTCTGGCATGGCTGTTTCTGCTGCATTTGCTGCAAAGGAAAACAGTGGATTGACAAGATTCAGGATTTGCTGTTCTCTCTTTACTCTGGACCCTCTTCTCAACCAGCTGAGCTTTTCATTTCTGCTTACCTCTTCCAGACAGTCAGACTCCAGAGGTCATAGCCCTCAGTGACTGTCTCCCAGTTGTCAGTGTCAATAACCCCCATCTTCATATTTCTCTTGCAGATGTCCCTTGTAGAAGAGGTGTGGACACTCAATAGGTAGTGACCAAGTGGCCCGTTCACTGGATGGAAGGTCTTTGGGTTTACAGCCATCAGTCATCCAATGAATGTGGCCAAAATAATGGAGACATCATTGGTTTAACAAGTGTATGCTGATGGAATTAGCATGCTCAGAGGTTCAGGAGTTGCTGATCTTGGCTTGCCAAGGGATGTCAAAGATACATCTGAGACAGCAAAGTTGGAAACTGTTCAGCTTTTTCTCCTGTCTAGCATATTGTCCAGGTCTCACCACCGTGGAGGGGAGCACTGAGGATACAGGCTTGGTAGACTTGTAGCCTGGTGTTCTCAGTCAGGTTGCTGTTGTTCCACACTCTCTTACGCAGCTTGGACATAATAGCTGCCGCTTTTGCGATGCTTGTAGAACCATGGAACTATAGAAAAGTTAGGGCCCAGAAAGAGGCCATTCAGAACATCATATCTGTGCCAGCCAGAAAAAGATGAAAAATAAACTAGCTGCTCATTTAAGTCCCACATTCCAGCACCTGGTCCATAGCCTTGCAGGTTACAGCGCTTCCGATGCAGAACCAAGTACCTTTGAAATGAGTTGAGTGTTTCAGCCTTGTTATGACACAACAGTTTCTAAAGTCCCAGAGGGAAACTTTAAACAACTACCATAACCAAGCTGTTAGCTTTTTGTTTTTACCATAACCTATATTTTCAACTGGTATGTTTGAGATGCATCTCTGAATTCAGGAATGAACTCACCAAGCCTCCAGAGGTTTTTATATCAAACTAAATGAAACATTTATTAATTTACAACAAATTAAACACATACACATGGCTACAAATTACTACTATCATAACTTTTTAACAAATTCCCAAATTAATCTCCACTAAGGCAACAATAGCCAACAGACTTAACCAGACACCAGGCAAAGCATTTTCACCTTACAAATTCAAAATGAGCTTCCTTTCAATTTGGCTCCTTTGCAGACGGTTGTAGGCTTACAGCTGCTTAGATATTACATGCCTCTGCCCTCACACACACAACTCCTTTCTGTTATACCCAGACTTCCCCTTTGAATGTAAATTCTCTATGTATCACCAGGCCCTTTGAACCCCTTTCATAGTACCAATTTTATTAGTAATATAAACATATTGCTTGGTATCTCCTAGCTAGGTGCAAGATTTCACCCCCAGTCTTTAAATGGTTTATTCAACAAAATGTAAACATCCCCTTTACCTTACTGTTTACATCTCAAAACTGCTATACATCAAAGCACCCAGACTAGCTGGCTTTAATCCAATTAAGACACACACAGACACACACACAGACTAAACCTCTATGTAATTAAAAAATACCAATAACATTATATACCTTAATATCTCTTCATGACAAGTCTTTCCGGCCTATCCCTTGCACCCTTTTTAAATAATGGTACAACATTCGCAGACCTCCAATATTCTTGTGCCTCGCCTGTATCTAGTGAGGATTGGAAAATTGATTTAGACAGAGAATTCCAGTTGCCACCACCCTCTGGGCGAAAAGGTTTTTCCTCATGTTCCCTCTAATCCTTCTGCCAATCACCTTAAACCTATGCCCCCTGGTAATTAACCCCTCAGCCAGGGGAAACAAGTCTTTGCTGTCTACTCTATTTAGGCCCCTCATAATTTTGTACAACTTAATTAGGTCACCCCTCAGCCTCCTCTGTTCTATGGAAAACAAACTTAGCTATCCAATCTTTCTCCATATCTGCAATTTTCAAGCCCTGGCAACATTCTTGTAAATCTTCTCTGTACTCTTATCAGACCAATTATGTCCTTCCTGTAATGTGGTGACCAGAACTGTACACAAAATTCCAGCTGTGGCCTAACCAGCATTTTATACAGTTCCATCATTACATCCCTGCTTTTGTATTCAATACCTCACCCAATAAAGGAAAGCATTCCATATGCTTTCCTTACCACCTTATCCACTTGTCCGGCTACCTTCAGAAACCTGTGGACATGCAGTCCAAGGTCTCTCGCTTCCTCAACCCCTCTCAATATCTTCCTGTTTATTGAGTACTCCTTTGTTTTGTTTGCCCTCCCCAAATGCATTACCTCAAACTTATTTCTGGATTGAATTCCATTTGCCACTTTGCTGCCCATTGAACCAAACTATTGATATCATTCTGGAGTCGACAGCTATCCTCTTCACTATCAGCTACACAGCCAATTTTTGTGTCATCTGCAAATTTCCTAATCATACCTCCCATATTTATGTCCAGATCATTAACATATACAACAAACAGCAAGGACCCCAACAGTGAGCCCTGTGGAATGCCACTGGAAACTGTTTTACATTCGCAAAACATCTATCGACCATTACCCTTTATTTCCTGTTGCTGAGCCAATTTTGGATCCAACCTGCCACCTTCCCCTGTATTTCATGGGATCTCACTTTTCTGACCAGTCTGCCATGTGGCACCTTGTCAAATGCCTTACTAAAATCCATGTAGACAACATCCACTGCACTACCCTCATCAATCCTCCTTGTTACTTCCTCAAAAAATGTTATTGTTCGTAAGACGCGATCTTCCCCTAACAAAACCACGCTGACTATCCCTGATCAAACCCTGCCTTTCTAAGTAACAGTTTATCCTGTCTCTCAGAATTGATTCCAATAATTTGCCCAGCACTGAAGTCAGACTGACCAGCCTATAATTTTCCGGCCTATCCCTTGCACCCTTTTTAAATAATGGTACAACATTCGCAGACCTCCAATCTTCTTGTGCCTCGCCTGTATCTAGTGAGGATTGGAAAATGATCCTCAGAGCATCTGCTATTTCCTCCCTGGCTTCCTTTAACAGCCTGGGATACAGTCCATCTGACCCTGGGGACTTATCCACCTTCAAGGATGTCAGTCCCTCCAGCACTTCCTCTCTCACTATGCTTATTGTATCTAATATTTCACACTCCTCCTCTTTTACTAGAATATCTGCATCATCCCTCTCCTTAGTGAAGAAGGAGACAAAGCACCCATTGAGAACCCTGCCCATATCTTCAGCATCAACGCACAAAGTTACCATGTATATCTCTGATAGGCCCTATCCTTTCCTTAGTTATTCTCTTGCTCTTAATGTACTGCTAAAACATCTTTAGCTTTTCTTTGATTTTACCTGCCAATATTTTTCCGTATCCTCTCCTTACTTTCCTAATTTCAATTTTTACTTCACCCCTGTGCTTTCTATATTCCTCAAGGCTTTCTACAGTATTAAGTTTTTTGTGACTGTCATAAGCTTTCTTTTTCTGCTTTATCTGACTTGTCTGCTTCTGGATCACCAGGGGGCTCTAGGTTTGGCAGCACCACCCTTTTTCTTTGTGGGGACATGTCTACACTGTGCCTATAGAATCTTGCTTTTGAATGCCTCTCACTGATTTGACACAGTTTTTCCTTTGAATAGCTGTATCCAGTTCACTCTCACCAGCTCACCTCTCAGCTTTGTAAAATTTGCCTTCCCCCAATTTAGAACTTCCACTCCTGTTCTATCTTTGTCCTTTTCCACAATGATGCTAAATCTAACTGTATTATGGTCACCACCTCCAAAATGTTCCACCACTGCTACTTCATACACTTGCCCAGCTTCATTTCCTAAGAATAAATCTAGAATTGCGCCCCCTCTCATTGGGCTTGTTACGTGCTGGCTAAAAAAGTTCTCTTGAATGCAGTTCAGGAATTCTGCACCCTCTGTGCCCTTCACACTGTTCATATCCCAATTGATATTAGGGTAGCTGAAGCCCCCAACTATTACTGCCCTATTGTTTTTGCACTCAGAAATCTGCCTAAATATTTGCTCTTCTAACTCTCTTCCACTATTTGGAGGTTTATAGTACGCTCCTAGCAATGTGGCTGCCCCTTTTTTATTTCTGATTTGATGGCTCATTTAGGGTATATCATCCCTCCTCACAGCTGTAATTGATTCTTTAACCAATCACGCTACACCCCCACCTTTTTATCCCCCTCCCCATGCCATCTGAAAATTCTATATCCAGGGATGTTGAGCTGCCATTATTGCCTCTCCTTAAGCCAAGTTTTCGTTATAGCAATGATATCATACTGCCATGTATTCATGTGTTCATTTCAGCATCAAGTGACAGATTGCTGGTGATTGTGGAGCCTCGATATGTGAAGCTATCAACAACCTCCAGCATCACTTTGTCAATGCTAAGAAGTGCTGGTATGGCAACATCCTAGATAATGACCTTTGTCTCCCTGATGCTGATGGTCAAACCAAACTCATCACAGGTGTGAGACAAGTCTGTCCATTTGCCACTGAAAGTGATCCTCAGTTTGAAATGTTAGTGTCGCATCGTCAGCGGAGAGCATCTCTCTGATGAGGACTTGGCGCACCTTTATCTTGGGTCTCAGGTGAGCAAGGCTCAACAGTTTTCTGTCAGTTCTGACATGTAAGTGAATATCCTCTGTGGAATACCTGAAGCTGTATGGCAGTAACAAATAGAAGAATATGCCAAAGAGTGTCGATGACAGAACACAACCTATCTGACCCCACTGTGGTTCTCAAAGAATTCCAATGTTGCTCTGTGATAGCTGACCTTATCCAGCGTGTTGTGATGCAAAAAGAGGAGATCACATAGAGCGGCTTCAGCGGACAGTCAATTTGCTCCCAACAGCTTAAATAGACCACCTCCCCTCATGTGGTCGAATGCCTTGTTGAGATTGATGAAGGCAATGTATAGGGTCTCCTTTGTTCACAGCATTTGTCTTGCAGTTGCTGGACTTAGAAGATCATGTCAGTTGTAGAGCTTCCAGTTCTGAAACCACACTGGGATTCGGGATAGATGCATTCAGCCAGGATCTACAGACTGACAACGGCAACATGGGCAACGACAACTTTTCCCATGATGCTCAGCAGGGAGATGCCTCGACAGTTGTTACACTTGCTGTGGGCAGCCTTGTTCTTGTACAGGGCGACAAGCCGAATGGTCTCCTCTGACCCTAGGGCACTGCCCCCACCTTCCAATAGAGACAGATAAGTTCACGGAGATGCTGCAGGAGTGCCAGTTTCCTGTGCTTGATGAGTTCAGATGGTATAGCGCAGCACCTGGAGTTTTGCCCATGGCGAGCGAGTCAATAGCTTTGCTAAGCTCGACCATGGGTTCGATATCCAGCTCTGCCACAACAGGCATCCTTTCTATCATGTCTATATCTTCCCCAGCGGCAGTACAACCCAAGGTAGTGTTCCACCCATGCCTCCAACTGTTCATTGCAATCAGTGACAACCTCCCCTGCCTTTATTTTCAATGAAGCTATTTTTCTTTGCTGATGGACCTGTGGCCTTTTTGATCCCTCCATCCATGCCCCTGACATTTCCTGTGTTGATATTCTTGTTTTCAATTTGTTCATGGGATGTGAGCATCGCTGGCAAGGCCAGCATTTATTGCCCATCCCTAACTGCCCTTGAGAAGGTGGTGGTGAGCCACCACCCTTAATTAGTGCAGTCCATCTGGTTCAGGTACTGTGCTGGTAGGAAGGGAGCTCCAGGATTGTGACTCAGCGGCAGTGAAGGGATGGCGATATATTTCCAAGTTAGGATGGTGTGTGGCTTGAAGGGGAACTTGCAGATGGTTGTATAAAAGCAAAATACTGCAGATGTTGGAAATCTGAAATAAAAACAAAGTTCTGAAGAAGGGTCATACGGACTCGAAATGTAAACTTTGTTTCTCTCTCCACAGATGCTGCCAGACCTGCACTTTTAACATTTTCCAGTATTTTCTGTTTTTATTGCAAGTGATGGTATTCCTATTCATCTGCTGCCCTTGTCCTTCTAGGTACACGTCTCTAGTGAGTTTGGAAGGTGCTGTCGAAGGAGCCTTGGTGAGTCGCTGCAGTGCGTTCTGACTAAGCTGTAACCAGCAGTCTGTTGGTCTTTACTTCCAGCGGCTCTTGGTTCATTAAGAGTTTTCTTGTTCAGATCTCTCTTTTTATTACCGCTTGGCTTCTATGAAAAGATCCATCACAGTGATGTTAATCTTCAACTAGCCAACATTCTCCTGCTCTTGCTTCCCACATGTTGAGAATGCAATATTTTAGATGGTGTCTTGAAGTATGTTCCATTTCGCTTCTGCACTCTGTGTGCGAATGCTGGAGAGCACCTGGTCAACTGAGTCATGGATCTGTTGGTTTTCACCTGAGTCGGCAGAATGGCTGACGTTGAAATGAAGACAGGATTTTTTGTTGAGTGCAAAAACTTCAAAATCTGCATCCTAATGCTGGTGCACACCAGGGAGTGACCTGCATCACAGTCAGAGCTGCGGTGGCTGTCTGAGTTGAGAATGCTATTCAGAGAATCATGTCTGATGCCAATGCTCTGAGCTTGGATGTCTCCTGAACGCCTTCTGGCATGGTTTGACCTGAAAGAAGGTGTGAGTTCAAAACTCGTGGTAACAGCAAGGCTCAAGTAGTCTCTGTCCGTTCTCAATTATCTTTCCCAGGCTATGATGCCCAAGGCAGGAGGACCATGCCTCATGGTCTGTGCCCACTCTTGCAATGAAGTCCTGCAGTAGATAACAACTTAGGAATTCTGCTGAAAGCTATGTCTAGCTCTGCAGAGAACTGGTCTTTCATCTCTACTGGAGCGCAGTATTGGAGTGTTGATACATATTAGCTTAACTAGCCCTGTTTGAGTTGAGAAGCGATGGAGGGAACATGTTCTGAACCATTTTTGGGGGCTTCTATCATCGAGAATAGTGAGTTCATTACGGTAAAGCCTACATCTTGCTCACATGTTTCATCTGAACTCTTTCCCTGTCAGATGAATGTGCAATATTTTTCTTTCAGTCGTCTGCTCTCAATGAGTCTGGGCCTGAATTTCATCCTTGGCATGTACGCCAAGTTGGCGGGAGCGGAAAGGAATGTGGAATCCGATCCCGAGTCATGTTGCAAATGGAATTTCACATTGGGTGGCCAATTAAGGTCTGCCCAGCATGAAAAGCACCTTCTCAATGGTTGAGAACGGCCGGGTGGGGGCAGGAGTGTGTCAGGCACTGGGCCCAATAGCGACCCAGTTGGCGCTTTAAAACCGGCAGAGGCAACTCCCTGACGGCTACCAGGGGCGAATCATTGTAGTCTGTCCAGGAAACCATTTTATTCAAACAATGGCCTAACAGGCGGCTGGAGACATCAGGTGGGAGGGCAAGTCAGATGGGCACTCGGCCCCCTGTTTCTCGGACGAGTGCCTGGTGGTCCTTCTGGAGGAGGTCGGTGTCAGGTGGGACACTCTGTACCCAGGGATGGCAGGAGGAGGCCTTCGCACTTGACCAAAAAAGCTTGGGAGGAGGTGGCAGCTGAATTCAGCGGCCATGGCGTTGGGCGGTGCACATGGGTGCAGTGCCACAAAAGGTTCAACGGTCTGCTGCGCTCAGCAAGGGTGAGTACCATGTTGGCATGGATCAGTTTGGAGAAGTGTTAAGGTCTGGCCATCACCCCATGGAGCCCAGGGGTGTTAGAGTCTGAGTGCCAACCGTCACTGACACCGGTGCCGGTCAAGGGGATGAGCCCTGGCTGCTTGGTTCTGGCTGCTTGGTCCTGGCTGCTTGGTCCTGGCTGCTTGGTCCTGGCTGCTTGGTTCTGGCTGCTTGGTCCTGGCTGCTTGGTCCTGGCTGCTTGGTTCTGGCTGCTTGGTCCTGGCTGCTTGGTCCTGGCTGCTTGGTTCTGGCTGCTTGGTTCTGGCTGCTTGGTCCTGGCTGCTTGGTCCTGGCTGCTTGGTCCTGGCTGCTTGGTTCTGGCTGCTTGGTCCTGGCTGCTTGGTCCTGGCTGCTTGGTCCTGGCTGCTTGGTCCTGGCTGCTTGGTCCTGGCTGCTTGCGGGTCAAGGGCGACTCCTCGGATGTGCTATGCAGGCAGCAGCCCCCGAAACCTCTGTCAAGGTACGAGATGGATGCCTTGGAGCTGGAGAGCCCCACTCACCTCAGTCAGTCAGTGGTGGAGAGGCAGGGCTCTCTGGCAAAGGTAAGCGTGCAGTGTACAGAGGTGAGAGTTTCGCATTGTGCAAACATTCTTTTCTGGTCTCATCATTGATGGGAGTCTCAAACCTGGAGTCCCCATTGATCATTGAAAGATGATGGCGCTGTGATACAGACCTCCATTGTCTCACCAAGGCGCCTGGCCTAGAAACATAGAAACAGGAGGAGGTCATTCGGCCCTTTGAGCCTGTTCCGCCATTCAATACGATCATGGCTGACACGCCGGTATCTACAGGGCATGCCGGTATCTACAGGGCATGCCGGTATCTACAGGGCACGCCAGTATCTACAGGGCATGCCGGTATCTACAGGGCATGCCGGTATCTACGGGGCACGCCAGTATCTACAGGGCACGTTGGTATCTACAGGGCACACCAGTATCTACAGGGCACACCAGTATTTACAGGGCACGCCGGTATCTACAGGGCACGCCGGTATCTACAGGGCACGTTGGTATCTACAGGGCACACCAGTATCTACAGGGCACGCCAGTATCTACAGGGCACGCCGGTATCTACAGGGCACGTTGGTATCTACAGGGCACACCAGTATCTACAGGGCACGCCAGTATCTACAGGGCATGTTGGTATCTACAGGGCACACCAGTATCTACAGGGCACACCAGTATCTACAGGGCACGTTGGTATCTACAGGGCACGCCAGTATCTACAGGGCACGTTGGTATCTACAGGGCACGCCAGTATCTACAGGGCACGTTGGTATCTACAGGGCACGTTGGTATCTACAGGGCACGCCAGTATTTACAGGGCACGCCAGTATTTACAGGGCACGCCGGTATCTACAGGGCACGCCAGTATCTACAGGGCACGCCAGTATTTACAGGGCACATTGGTATCTACAGGGCACGCCAGTATCTACAGGGCACGCCGGTATCTACAGGGCACGCCAGTATCTACAGGGCACGTTGGTATCTACAGGTCACGCTGGTATCTACAGGGCACGCCAGTATTTACAGGGCACGCCGGTATTTACAGGGCACGCCGGTATCTCATGCTGGACGTGAGTGGCTCTAAACTTTATTGCACTGGCACTGAGTGGAATTTGGGTTCAAAGGAAAGGGTCATTTCAAACATCCAGGATGGAGACGGTAGCCCTGGCACGAGGTGGAAGCAGATCCTTGGCAGCCTAGCTGAAGGAGTGTTGGATCTAGGCATCCCTGGTGTTCCTGCCTTCCTGAACAATATAGAGGTCTGCCTCCACACCCTCACCGCGCTCCTCACTGTGCTCCTCACCGTGCTCCTCACCGTGCTCCTCACCGCGCTCTTCACCGCGCTCCTCACCGTGCTCCTCACCGCGCTCCTCACCGCGCTCCTCATCGCGCTCCTCACCGCGCTCTTCACCGCGCTCCTCACCGCGCTCCTCACCGCGCTCCTCACCGTGCTCCTCACCGCGCTCTTCACCGCGCTCCTCACCGCGCTCCTCACCGTGCTCCTCACCGCGCTCCTCACCGCGCTCCTCACCGCGCTCCTCACCGCGCTCCTCACCGTGCTCCTCGCCGTGCTCCTCACCGTGCTCCTCACCGTTCTTCTCACCGCGCTCTTCACCGCGCTCCTCACCGTGCTCCTCACCGTGCTCCTCACCGTGCTCCTCACCGTTCTCCTCACCGTGCTCCTCACCGCGCTCCTCACCGCGCTCCTCACCGCGCTCCTCACCGCGCTCCTCACCGTGCTCCTCGCCGTGCTCCTCACTGTGCTCCTCTTCTGACTCACTACTGGGTTCATCCTCTGTGCCTGTGGAGCTGCCTCAAGATCCTCTTCCTCCAGCGGGCCCCCTCTTGCCAGTGCCAGATTGTGGAGAGTGCAGCATGTAACCACTATCAGTGACACCCGCTCTGGGGGTTATTGTAGTGCCCTCCCTGAATGGTCCACACATCGAAAGAGCATCTTCACAAGACCTATGGTCCTCTCTATCACCGCCCTTGTGGAGACATGACACCTATTATAATGCTAATCTGCCTCTGTTCATGGGTGATAGAGACTTGTCATAAGCCACCTTTTCAACAGATATCCCTTGTAACCCAGCAGCCATCCATCCAGCTGGGCTGGAGCACTGAAGAGCCTCGGCACCTGGGAGTGTCTGAGGATGTAGGCATCGTGGGAGCTGCCTGGGTACCTTGCACAGACTTGTAGAATCTGCATCCTGTGATCACACACTATCTGCACGTTCATGGAGTGGAAGCCCTTCCTGTTGGCGAAGGCACCGGGCTCACCTGCTGGCGCCTTGATGGCCACATGTGTACAGTCTATAGCACCCTGGACACGGGGGAAGCCAGTAATGGCCGCGAAGCCTCTGGCTCGCTCAACCTGGCTGGACTCGTCCATACGGAAATGAATGAATGTCATTACCCACCTGAACAGAGCGTCAGTCACCAGCTTCATACAACTGTGGACAACTGATTGGGAGCCTCCGCAAAGATCCCCCACCGACCCCTGGAAAGAGACAGAGGCATAGGAGTTGAGGACCACTGTGACCTTCAGGGCCACTGGCATGGGGTGACCACCCACATAGTGGGAGCTGATCTCAGGGCCGATCATCTCACAAATGCAAGTTACTGACTCTCTTGGGAGACGGAGCCTCAGCACTGCACCTCAGACATATTGAGGTAGCTGCTTCACCACCTGTAAACCCTGGCAGCAGGATAGTGGCGTCTTCTGCAGCTCCTTCCACCTTGGACTACCCACTGGCTCTGCACCCCTTGTGCCTGCGCCTCTCCTCACACAGGTCGCTCCCCTGGAATCTGCATAGGGACTCCTGGCCTCCTCTCCCTCTCTTCCTCCTCAGAGGAGGTGACTCCAGCAGAGACCACAATCCCCATTACCAGAACCACAGAAGGCTGCCTGGTGCCTGGATGGGTCCACATGGTCAAAATCCTCCTGGGGCCCTGGAGACACCAATGAGCCCTGAAATGAAGCCTGGAAATGCTAAGGCTGAAGCTCAGAACTGAGATGAAGCTGTCAAGTTCAAATAAGCAACTAGCAGCAAACTATCTCCTGAACTCCTCATTACTCACAATGGCAATGCTGCTGACCCTTTTCATCCTGCCCTTGGATAAGGTTTTGTTAAAAGTGGGCTGCCCACCTGCCCGTTCTGCCCGCGCAACGAGTGTAAAATCGCACGGGCAACGTAAAATCGGGATCACTTGCCTTTTTAACGGCCTTAAGTGGCCCTTTAATTGTTGGCAGGCTCGACTCCACCACCGACGCGTGCCCGCTGACCTGGAGATTGCTCGCGTGCAGGATGATGTTGGATCACTCGCCTGATGTCATCTTGCGCTATTTCACGTCCATTTGGGTCGGGCGTATGTCCACCTGCAAGATGTAAAATCCTGGCCCTTGTCTCTTGTAGGGAAGCGATGTCAATGTTCAGCCTACCCAGCTCATGCCATTCACAGCTGTACTGCATGGGTTATCGACCAGCTGCTGGTCACCTGTCAATCTGTGCACATGGTTCTGACATTCCAGCTCATCAGTCAGAGAGTTGACATCCTTCTTGTTGTTTGCTTTGTTTTTCTGATGCAATGGATTCCATCCACTAGTTGAGCAAAGACTCTAAGCTCCAAGCACCCAGTGAAAGCAGATGGATCATGGTGGGTCAACGTCCTAATAATAGGGGACTGTTTGACTTGAAGTGGGAGGGTGACTGACCAGTGGGACAAGATGGTCCCTCTCACCATTGGAAGCAGCCCATTCTCTATGCCAGTGGAGTTGGGCTTATCACTTGTAACTATCTCCTATGTCGTGTTAACACTCTGCAGCGAAACTGGAGTGTCTGCTCCAGAGTGCAAGTCTCGGCAAAATGTATGGATATGCTGGGATGACCAAACATCAGGGTCCCCCTCTTGACCTCCCCAATTGAGACCAAAGGAGTGAAAAGCGCTATGTTTAGCACCAGCTTGGTTGCAGCAGTTGTTGGAAAGATGACATATTTAGCCTTTGGGCTCCACTCCAGACTTGTTGTCAGGGTTTATTTACTCCCTTAGCTTTCAAAGCTCCTAAGGTATCTACAAAGCAGTGGAGCTTTTCACCCAAAGCTTGGTTCACGAGTGCCAGGGCATGACCACATGCCAGTGGGCCTACACCTTGCATGTCTGGGGGCCAAACCTGCCCCGTGTTCCTCTGAAACTTTAGCTAGGGGCTGCAGTTTCCATGTGTAGACACGAGGAGGCACAGCTGAGGACTTGCCAATGGAGAGGCTGTGTACTGACAGGGAGAGACTTACACATTTGGCTCTTTCCTTCACGTTGCTTCTAGCCAGGCAAATGAGCTGAAGATGAGAAGGAAACTAATGCACAAAATCAGAAAGCCTACTCTTCAACCACACAGAAGACACATCATACCTAGCACAAAGCAAGATGGTTGTGGTTGTTGGAGGTCAATCACCTCAGTTCCAGGGCATCACTGCAGGAGTTCCTCAGGGTAGTGTCCTCGGCCCAACCATCTTCAGCTGCTTCATCAATGACCTTCCTTCCATCATAAGGTCAGAAGTGGGGACGTTCGCTGATGATTGCACAATGTTCAGCACCATTCACAACACCTCAGATACTGAAGCAGTCCATGTCCAAATGCAGCAAGACCAGGACAATATCCAGGCTTGGGCTGACAAGTGGCAAGTAACATTCATGCCACACAAGTGTCAGGCAATGACCATCTCCAACAAGAGAGACATTAGCCATCACCCCTTGACATTCAATGGCATCACCATCACTGAATTCCTCACTATTAACATCCTGGGGGTTACCATTGACCAGAAACTGAACTGGACTAGCCATATAGATACTGTGGCTACAAGAACAGGTCAGAGGCTAGGAATCCTGAGGCAAGTAACTCACCTCCTGACTCCCCAAAGCCTGTCCACCATCTACAAGGCACAAGTCAGGAGTGTGATGGAATACTCCCCACTTGTCTGGATGAGTGCAGCTCCTACAACACTGAAGAAGCTTCACACCATCCAGGACAAAGCAACCCACTTGATTGGTACCCCTTCCACAAACATTCACTCCCTCCACCACCGACGCACAGTAGCAGCAGTGTGTACCATCTACAAGATGCACCACAGGAAGAACTCACCAAGGCTACTTCGACAGCACCTTCCAAACCTACAACCACTACCATCCTGAGGACAAGGGCAGCAGATAGATGGGAACACCACCACCTGGAAATCCCCCTCCAAGTCACTCACCATCCTGACTTGGAAATATATCCCCGTTCCTTCACTGTCACTGGGTCAAAATCCTGGAACTCCCTTCCTAACAGCACTGTGGGTGTACCTACACCACATGGACTGCAGCGGTTCAAGAAGGCAGCTCACCACCACCTTCTCAAGGGCATTTAGGAATGGGCAATAAATGCTGGCCCAGCCAGTGACATCCACATCCCACGACTGAATTAAACAGATTCATGGCCTGAATTTTCAATTTGGTGGGCGCTATCGGTGAGCCTGAGAGAGATCGGGAAACAGACCTGCCGACTGCTCAGCGCTGCCGGGGTGGGGGTGGGAGGAGGGCGGACGATGATGTTTCCACAGGCACGGGTGAGCACTGAGAGAAAGCTCCCTGAAGGCAGAGAGCTGCCTCAGGGAGCTGCAGACCCGAAAACCATGAAATAATGTTTTGAAAATCAGAAAAAAATGTCCAAGCATCACAATCAGGCACCTGAACATACAGACGATAAAAATGCTGTCCATAGATTTTTATTTTTATTTTATTTAACAACGGAAACCTCATCCCGCCCTTGGGTGAGATTTCATGAAAAATGTAAAGTCCGCCTGGTCAGTTCGCCCGTCCACCAACCGTGAGGTTGGACAGGCCACGAAAAATCAGACAATTGCTCTGTTCATATCTACCTGTTGGATATACAACTTGGACTCCACCCTTTCCTTTTTAATCTCAAATTATTTAGCATGTACTGGAATATAGAAAAAAACCATCTCACCAGTTTTTCTCCACTCTCTCTCGAGGGCATTGACTGCTTTTGGATGTATAATTACACCACCATAGATCACTGTTTAGCACATTGCTCAAGGGGCCATTACTCATATATGAACCTTAGCAATTAGTGCCAGTCAACTATTTGACTGCAGGAGATATCAAAACAAAGCCCAATTTGACCTTACCAGACATCCGCACATGAAAACTTCCAGCAAAAGTTTCTATATTTAGTAATCATGAGCAAGAAACCGGATAGAATTGCCCCTCCCTAATCTACTTGGTCAGTTATTACACCCAAAACACCAGCTAGGCTGAGATCAGTCAGCAACTCAGCACAGACAGGAATGAAATCTGGGACTTTCCTGGTCTATGTAACAGTTCCTCTGCGTATAAGCTTTCAGAACCAGAGGGGAGCTGAAGTGTCTTAAAGTCTTGGAAATGTGTTACATCACTTGCAGACAGGAGAAAACTTTGATAAAGAATGCGCCTTCTGAACACCAAAGCTAAAGGCCTACACTGCTGGCAGCAAGAGTCTAGACTTTTAATACAGATATACCCGTTCACTGGCTGGTGGGATGATCCTGATTGTAGGATTGGGAGTTTATTGCTACAGCAGTTCTTAGAGTAGGAAACCTGATCAGCTGGTGATATCTGGCAACCTGCCCTCAGCTAACAATACAACTCCATTTAGGAGTGAGCCATCACTAGTCGTGCAACAGCCTAGAGGGAAATGGTGTGTCGGATTGAAACTAAATAACCCCATCAAAAAACTTCTATTCCACCACTATTAGTTGTTTATTATTAATAATTTTTCTCAGTGTGTGTAATGTGTTTTCTAATGTAACTGAATCCATAATTATTGACCTTTCATTTCAATTCTATGAATTAAGGAGACCTGCATTTTGCAATGTATTGTAATTATTGGTGTGCTTGTGCAATTCTTTTATTATTTTTTTGTTATTTTATTCTTAATTTAATGATTGCCCCCATAACCATGCCATGAATTATGATTACTTGTTTTATTTGTATTGTCAACACATTTCAGGAACTGCTGCCGTGGTGATTTTTAAAAAAAAAACAATTTTCTATACACAATCTTCTTGGTCGTTAAGGTTGTTAATTGCTGCTTAAAATGTATCATATAAAAATGTCAGAAGTGTATTCAAATACAAATAATTACTCCACATTATCTTGCTTAAAGCTGACAAAATTTTAACACGTTGTACCGTTATTTCTGTTGCTCCAAACTAAAGATTAAAGCAATCTTAGTTTTAGCCGTTTCAATTTCAAACATTAACATGTGGGATGTGATTTTGCGTTCTTGAAACCTTTGTGCACATGTCTGTAGTGTGGGGATAAATGACACTGAATTTTATGTGACAAAAACTCCACCCTCTGAACATGTTACACAGGAAACACTTTCCTAGCGCTTGAGCTGTGGCACTAGGAGCCAAGATTGCAAAGTCTAGTGAGGGAATAGTTCTTAAAAGGGTCTAAATTACAATATAAGGAGGAATTGCAGTCTGTTTAATTGTACAGAGTGAAACAGCAGACACATGCAGGCATCAGCGCTCCCTTTTATACTGAACAGCTGGAAGTCTGCTGCACAAAGTCTATTTGGGGGAACTCTTGCTTCCTTCAGGAGGTAAGTATTGTGCAGAACCAGTGGCCTTTTACACTCATTCATTCATTATGCCTAAGCTGCTTGGCACATCTTTCTTGAAAATGACAGTGGCAGCTGAAGATATTGAGGCATCCAGATTGAGGTGTTCCCCTGCTGCTCCTCATCTTTCTCCTGGGGGACAGGCACCACGGATGTAGAGGATAGAATCCACACCACAAGTCAGACAATGTTTCTCACCTTCAAATAATATGAGCACCATGGACTCATGCACACTCATGGAGGCCCCCTGGGATGGATCATGATGCGACTGTAGCCAGGTACCATCTGAACAGTTGTTTGGTGCAAGCCTTTCCTCCTCATTGGATCAATATGAAGACCCTTGATGCCCACGTGACCATATACACATCACTGTAATCTTTGAAAGCCTGTCCTAATTTCTGATGGGATGGAGAGGTGATAGAAGATGTACCCTCTCCTAACAAGAGTGCAGCCATGCCAGTGAAGGGTTAAGGATTGGATGTGGTAAACCCTGACATTTCTGTCCTAGGAGTACAAGTGGCAAGGAATACGTGGTATAATATAATTCTGTTATTTCTACCTCAGTACAATATGCCTGTCCATTTTAGTGCAGACATAGTGTACAGCTGATGTTCTTGCCACCAGGAAATCCCGAAGTGTTTTTTGGTGACATTGAGCCAGAAGATCAGTTCCCCAATTGATTGTTTGCTATTATTTCTGCTGTACTTTTCTCTGAAATAGCCCAAAGTGCAAGGTTCCTATTCAGTGACATGCTGTGTGCTGTCTGCTTTCTGGGTAATTCCTTACACTCTTAGTTCTTATTTGATTCTATTTTATCTCCTCTATTCCAGTCTTTCCTCCTACTCCTGCACATCAAGGAATGCCAAATATAAGTTTGATCAAAGGATAGCCACGCTCTCAATTTCCCCAGGAAGATTCCCCTTTAAGAGATAATATCAACTCTTTAAAATCCTCCCAAGCACAGCCCACACAGTTTCAGTCCTCTGAAAATAAGGAGACTGAAATTTGCCAAGTTAAAATAACAGAAGAGACAGACCGTACACTGAGATAGCTCCTCTCTATCCAATTATACCAAATGGAACCTCACTGAGTTCTAACCTGTTGCCGATATAGTTGATCCACCACTATTGATACTGTGGGGCCTGGGTCCACTTGTTCTCATTCAGCAAGCCCTATGTCTGTCCTGAATAGGGGTGAATGAGGAGATAATGTGTTTAAGTCTGCAGTGTCTGACTGGTCACCATGTGTTGTGCTCCTTTGGGGAGGGGTGAAACATGAATACTGATGCCTGAGCCACTTTCCAACTACGGTCACCGCTCTTATGGTGATTTTCTGCTGAGAATGAGCAGGCTCAGATCGCCACTTCAGTGGCTGAATTTTCTGCCCAGTTTTGGACAACAGCAGGGTGGTAATGATTGGAGATGATCAGGGGACCATTCTGTCAGTGTTCCAGCATTGTAGGGATTTCCAACTGGAGGCAATAGCCATTGTTCATGTTTTGGTCCATATTAGAGGTCAGGTGTGTGGGGGCACGGTGTGGATTCAAAATAGATGTTACTGGTGGAAAATGTCATCAACCAGGTTTCTCATCATTCACTGTTTAACAATTCAGGGCAACATTAATGTGGCAAAAGAAAGTGATTTAAAATTTTAAGGGCATTCTTCCCCAGTGTAAGAAGTGGCAAAGTAGTAACTCCTAGCAAAAAAAAATAATGGGAACTCTTCTGCTCACCCCCACCACCCCCTCCCCCACCATCCCACCTTTCCCTAGTTCCCTATCTTGTAAGCTCCTGTTCCTTATTTAAACTTCTATTGTGAAAATAACAAAACTCATAACCAGAGAACAAGTCCCAGACTGACTAATGATCAATACAAGTGCAAAATAAGGATACATGTAACCGCCAATCGTTACATGCCTAACCACTTCACCATTGAACTTTAGTGACCAGCCACAAAAAAGTTTTAAAGGTGAAAGTTTTCTTAAAAAGTGAAGAAATTACAAAATGCAAACAAAATACAAGTCAGATGGCATTGAAAGTAAACCTGACTCACTCAACTCCTCAACATTTGTGTTTCATTGATTCATTTATTTTTTGAACACAGTTCTAATATTTATTCTTTCATCCTCCGCAATAACGATGGGTAGTAAGAGATTACTGTGGAGGGAATTCAAATACACAATTGACGTTCAGTTGCTGCTGTGGACTTAGTATTTATTATATTAATGATATCAGAAAACCAAGAATTCTGTTGTAACATTTGACTTCATTCCAGCTGGGTGCTTCACATAAAAAAGGTGCCAAAATTATAGCCTGAATATTCTGGGCCCACACCTGAAAATTAGCAGGATAGAGGTGGGCATGGCCATCTGCTTTGCCAAGTCTCTGTTTCCCCCACCACCCCTCAGCTTTTTTGCTTCCCTTCTTAGTGGGAGCCCAACACAATGCTACCAGGCAGGTGATGCAGGCCATCCCATCGAGAGCAGGTTAATGAGATGATCTGCTACATTTTCTGGCACCCTGTCCCAACCTGGACATGGATAGGATCCACAGAATCAGGATAGATCTGCCAAGGGTTTGCAGTGATGAATTTAAATATGCCAGTGCCACATTCAAATGGCACTGAGGTGAGATTTTATTACAATGGCCTCTGTACAACACTGCAGAATATGTTCACTCCACTCTAGATGGCTTCTTTGGTTGCTACACGAATGGCCAAAGTAGAGGAGATGACTGGTTGCTCCCTATGTATTGGAACCTCATAGGGTTGGGGTCTTCAGCAGCCACTGTCCTGAAAGGGGCAGCTACAGACAGCGTCTCCAAATCTGACAACAGCACAACCTGGAAGCAAACCAGCACTGGGGAGAGCCTAACAAATGAATCCACAGGGACTGGATTACTGAGAGAAAGTTATATCCCGTGGAGTCAATCTGGAAGTTTGCTGATGTTGACTGCATTCACTGGTGAACCATGATTGGCTGCTGGGCACATCCAATCCAAACTATAACAGTAAAACAGGAAAGGTGGCCAAACCATGCCTTACAAGGGAAATTAGAGATAGTATTAGATGCAAGGAAGAGGCATACAAATCAGCCAGAAAAAACAACAGACCTGAGGATTGGGAGTAGTTTAGAATTCAGCAAAGGAAGACAAAGGGATTGATTAAAAAGGGGAAAATAGAGTACGAGAGTAAGCTTGCGGGAACATAAAAACTGACTGTAAAAGTTTCTGTGGGTATGTGAAGAGAAAAAGATTGGTGAAGACAAATGTAGGTCCCTTACAGTCAGAAACAGGGGAATTTATAATGGGGAACAAAGAAATGGCTGACCAACTAAATACATACTTTGGTTCTGTCTTCACAAAGGAGGACACTAATAACATACCAGAAATGTTGGGGAACACAGGGTTTAGTGAGAGGGAGGAACTGAAAGAAATCAGTATTAGTAGGGAAATGGTGTTGGGGAAATTGATGGGATTGAAGGCCGATAAATCCCTGGGGCCTGATAATCAACATCCTGGAGTACTTAAGGAAGTGGCCCTAGAAATAGTGGATGCATTAGTGGTCATCTTCCGAAATTCTATAGACTCTGGAACAGTTCCTACAGATTGGAGGGTAGCTAATGTAACCCCACTATTTAAAAAGGGAGGCAGAGAGAAAACAGGGAATTATAGACCAGTCAGCCTGACGTCGGTAGTGGGAAAAATTCTAGAGTCCATTATAAAATATTTAATAGCTGAGCACGTGGAAAACAGTGGCAGAATCGGACATAGTCAGCATGGATTTATGAAAGGGAAATCATGCTTGACAAATCTACTGGAATTTTTCGAGGATGTAAGTAGTAGAGTTGATGAGGGGGAGCCAGTGGATATAGTTTATTTGGACTTTCAGAAGGCTTTCGACAAAGTCCCACATAAGAGATTGGCGTGTAAAATTAAAGCGCATGGGATTGGGGGTAGTGTATTGAGATGGATAGAAAACTGGTTGGCAGACAGGAGACAAAGAGTAGGAATAAACGGGTCTTTTTCCGAATGGCAGGCAGTGACTAATGGGGTACCGCAGGGATCGGTACTGGGACCCCAGTTATTCACAATATATTAATGATTTAGATGAGGGAATTAAATGTAATATCTCCAAATTTGCAGATGACACAAAGCTGGGTGGGAGGGTGAGCTGTGAGGAGGATGCAGAGATGCTTCAGTGTGATTTGGACAAGCTGAGTGAGTGGGCAAATGCATGGCAGATGCAGTATAATGTGGATAAATGTGAGGTAATCCATTTTGGTAGCAAAAACAGGAAGGCAGATTATTATCTGAATGGCTAAAAATTGAGAGAGGGGAATGTGCAATGAGACCTGGGTGTCCTCGTACACCAGTTACTGAAGGTAAGCATGCAGGTGCAGCAGGCGGTAAAGAAGGCAAATGGTATGTTGGCCTTCATAGCCAGAGGGTTCGAGTACAGGAACAGGGATGTCTTGCTGCAATTGTACAGGGCCTTGGTGAGACCACACCTGGAATATTGTGTGCAGTTTTGGTCTCCTTATCTGAGGAAGGATGTACTTGCTATAGAGGGAGTGTAGCGAAGGTTTACCCGACTGATTCCTGGGATGGCGGGACTGACATATGAGGGGAGATTGAATCGTTTAGGATTATATTCACTGGAGTTCAAAAGAATGAGGGGGGATCTCATAGAAACCTATAAAATTCTAACTGGACTAGACAGGGTAGATGCAGGAAGGATGTTCCCGATGGTGGGGGAGTCCAGAACCAGGGGTCACAGTCTGAGGATATGGGGTAGACCATTTAGGACTGAGATGAGGAGAACTTTCTTCACCCAGACTGTGGTGAGCCTGTGGAATTTGTTACCACAGAAAGTGGTTGAGATCAAGAAGGAGTTAGATATAACTCTTGGGGTGAAAGGGATCAAAGGGTATTGGGAGAAAGCGGGAGCAGGCTATTGAGTTGGATGATCAGCCATGATCATAATGAATGGCGGAGCAGGCTCAAAGGGCCGAATGGCCTACTCCTGCTCCTAGTTTCTATGTTTCTATCTCCATCCCCACTGGATTGAATACTGGTAGTCAATGCCTCATGACAGCATTATGAGCTTCCTGGAGGAAACAGACATTTCTGCAAAGATCTCATTAATGGTGGCCTCCATGGAAAGTTGCATTGGTGAAAAACCTTCCCTGGTCATGCTTCATAGGTTGATGACAAGCTCCTGCTGCAGACCAGCCAGATGAAGCACATTTTGGAAAATATCTTGTGGGTTCCTTTCATAAATAAGATTGCTGTCGTTTCACTGCACAGGCAGTGTGCTTAGTCATGGTTACATTAGATTCAGGAATTTGGGTTTGCATATTTATCCTTACATAAACCTGGTTCCACAATCTGTTCTTTCTTTCCATCTCCTTCACCTGGGACCACTGTATGGTCCAGTGTGCTGAGTACCTCTTTCTTATAGTGGAGTGGAGGGCTTAACACCACGTGGAACTTCATCAATCCCTCAGGGTCTGCAGTGAGGCCAACGGTTGGCTGAAAGTGTGAGTTCTTGCTCTTTCAGCAACACTAACTTGAATCGGAATACTCTGGGCCTGACGACAGGGGGAGTGATGCAATGTTACCTCCCCCAGGGAGTATTGATCTTCACACTCTGATAACAGATCAAGGTTTGGCAGTATTTCCATTCTAATTGCTGCTTTGGTGCAAAGTAAAACCACTTTGTACCAATGCTAGGGTCATGCACTTGTTTGACTTTTAGCTAATTTCAATCCTATGATAAAGTGATTGTAACACATGTGGGACAACATGTTTTTTGATTTTGATTTTTTTTCTAACAAACAAATTTCTATCCTCATTAAACATTTTGGATAGTTGTTTACTGGGTTTAACTTTGAAGTTGGTGATGTCAACCGAAGGGAGTGGGGTGGGGGGGTGCGAAGTGATTTTAAGGCATCCCAATCCAACTATCAGATTCGACAAAGGAAAGCGGGCGGGAGCTGCTGACAAGAAGGTATGTCACAGAGAGTGGGTGCCTGGGTGGCGATGTCTCTGGAGGAATACTCCTGCTCCAAGACTTAGCTTTGCTGGACATCTTCTCCTCCATCCCCCAATGGATATGGTCATTTTCCCAGTCATGTCATATGTTCTCAATTTCCACACCAAATAGGACCTATTGCCTGAATCAGGCAGGCGCTTTAGATGCCGGTGATAGATCCCATTTTAAATGCTGCCGGCTGCATTACCAGTGTTAATGGGCTGATAAGCCCAAAGATCTCATATTGAGGCTGTCGCTGCTCCACTAATGCCAGATGAGGGCATTCAGAAGCACCCTAATATGTAGTACTTCATTTGCAAGCCCAAATTCAAATAAAAATCAATGTACTCATTTGTAGAGACGGCTTCTATCTCAACTTTTCCCTGCTGTGTCTCCTTAATAAGAGTGAAAAATCAGATCACATCATGCTTAGCAATTATGTTCCTGATTTAGACTGGCAAGGTCCCACATGAGGATGGTGGTGCTTGAAGGAAGAGTAGAAATGGCATGTTTGGCGTTAGTCTTATTTTGATGTTAATGCCAGGGGCAGTGAGCATTTAGACCTTTGTGCGCCCCAAAGTTACATAAAAATAAATAAAATTTCAAGCACATGATATATAAGTTAACAGAAACAAATTTCCTAGCTCAGCCTTAATTCACTTTCAATCAGTGGAGCCACAGACGTGTATTTGGACTGGTTGATACCCAATTCCTGCCTATCCTGAATCATTTTCTCCAGTGATAAGGCCACATCAGGAAACACAGCTGGGGGAGGAAGGAAATGGTGTTCAGATCAAGTGAAAAAAAAATCCAAGGGCTTCAGGAAGTTCAGTTCGATAGGAACTGATGGAAGTTGTGTGTTTTTTTTTATTTTTTTGCTTTCTTGTTGCTTACATATTCAAATAGAATGAAAGAATACAATCCTGGCCAAATGCACACAAATCCACTCCTTGTGCGTCTCAGGAGGCATTATTGTAATTCCAATTCAATATTTTCAATCTTTTCATCATCTTTCTCAGAAAGCTGCAGCTGCTTCCATTTTTAATTTAACAAGTGCAGCAGCAATTGTTGTAATTGTAAAGCTTATTTAAACACCACAGATCCTGCATCCTATTTGCCTTTGCTGAACCTAAGTTTTGTGATGACAAGCATTAATATTCTAATATATGAGACCTGGGTGTCCTCGTACACCAGTTGCTGAAGGTAAGCATGCAGGTGCAGCAGGAGGTAAAGGAGGCAAATGGTATGTTGGCCTTCATAGCCAGAGGGTTCGAGTACAGGAACAAGGATGTCTTGCTGCAATTATACTGGGCCTTGGTGAAACTACACCTGAAATATTGTGTGCAGTTTTGGTCTCCTTATCTGAGGAAGGATGTTCTTGTTAGAGAGGGAGTGCAGCGCAGGTTTACCAGACTGATTCCTGGGTTGGTGGGACTGACATATGAGGAGAGATTGAGTCGGTTAGGATTATATTCGCTGGAGTTCAGAAGAATGAAGGGGGATCTCATAGAAACCTATAAAATTCTAACAGGACTAGACAGGGTAGATGCAGGAAGGATGTTGCCGATGGTGGGGGAGTCCAGAACCAGGAGTCACAGTCTGAGGATACGGGGTAGACTATTTAGGACTGAGATGAGGAGAAATTTCTTCACCCAGAGAGTGGTGAGCCTGTGGAATTCGCTACCACAGAAAGTAGTTGAGGCCAAAACATTGTATGTTTTCAAGAAGGAGTTAGATATAGCTCTTGGGACGAAAGGGATCAAAGGATATGGGGAGAAAGCGGGAGCAGGCTATCGAGTTGGATGATCATAATGAATGGCGGAGCAGGCTCGAAGGGCCGAATGGCCTACGTCTGTTCCTAGTTTCTATGTTTCTATGTAATATCACTTGTATAGATATGAATTCCGTCAAAAACTCTGCGTTATGAATACTAGAACTGATGGGTAGCTTGCCCATTTTTGCAAGCAGTTTTCATTTTTGTGAACTTCTCCAAGGCGTCTATCTCTGATAGGAGATATTCTCCAAGTGACATACCCTTCCAGTTTCCTACTTCCATGTAGGAAATCACCTTTCCCCATTGGTATGAACTTATGTGAACACAAATCTTTTTTCATTTTTTTATTAAGCACCCAACAAGTAAATCAATAATGAGCATTTTGAGAACCAATGTGATATATTTTGGTTGAATAGCATATCAGATTCTGTGGCACATCATATTCTTAAAAGTCAAAAAGAAAGCCAACTGTGCATGTTAATACAAATTAACTGTTAAACAAAAAGACAATTGGAAATATGGAAGTAGATTTTCCAATCAGTTTGCTCTAAATTTTAGGTGGGGATCAGGTGAACCTGACTGGAAAGTTGAGCAGAAATTTATAACGTTAGGACCTGAACCCACTTTATATCCACATCTATTTCCATCTTAAAGCATGGATAGCAAAAAGCACCTACCTGCATCAGGGATCTGTTTTACTTAAGTATCAAAATGTGGGTGGGGATGGCCTACATGTCACTTCCGAGCTTCTGTGCATGCAGGATGGCCAGTCATGGTTTATTCTCATTTGACATGATGCTAGATAGTGGTATGTAAAAGACAAAGAAAAGGAACAGTTGCATTTAAATAGCACCTTTCACAACCACTGGACATCTCAAAGCACTTTGCAGTCAATGATATACCTTTGAAGTGTAGTCACGGTTGTAATGCAGGAAATATGGCAGCTAATTTGCACACAGCAAAATCCCACAAACAGCAATGTTTTTGTGATATTTATTGAGGGATAAATATTGGCCAGGACATCAGAGATACTCCCATACACTTTCTTGAAATATTGCCATGGACTGTTTTACCTTCATCAGAGCAGGCAGATGAAGTCTTGGTTTAAGTCTTCATATGAAATACAGCACCTCCAACAGTGCAGTGCTCCCGCAGTACTGCATTGGACTGTCATCTTTGACTTTTGTGCTGAAGGCCTGGAGTGAGCTCAGGAGTGAGTATACAGAATTTCATTTAAAAGGCATGATAATGTTAAGTAAGTATTTTGATTGCTTTTCTTCATTTAAGATAAAAACGTTCTTGGCACTTAAGCTCCCATTTTAAATCAGGATGCAAACTGGACAGGCAGAAAAACCCCTGATATCGTCGTCATGAGACCTGGACAATCCTAACTCTCAGGCGTTTTCCATTTGACTGTTGAGCTCCCTTCCAATCCAGTCAGGAATCAGGCAGCCCACCCACATGCCACCTGCAATATATAGCATGACTCCTGTGGCTTATTTAAAGCAGGGGTGCATATCTTAAAGCGAAATTGCACTCTCTAGTGAGAAAGCTTTTTCTGAGATAAAAACAAAAAACTACTGCGGATGCTGGAAATCCAAAACAAAAACAGAATTACCTGGAAAAACTCAGCAGGTCTGGCAGCATCGGTGGAGAAGAAAAGAGTCGACGTTTCGAGTCCTCATGACCCTTCAGTCATGAGGACTCAAAACGTCAACTCTTTTCTTCTCCACCGATGCTGCCAGACCTGCTGAGTTTTTCCAGGTAATTCAGCTTTTTCTGATAGTCATTGTATTTTAATGAGGTCTCTGTTTGTCTGTGATGAGTTTCTTTCCCAAGCAGTTAAAATGATGGTGGTGGAACACAATGGAAAGATCCTGCCCACCATTTTAACCAAATACCCGATTCATTCCCACCCAATGGACAGCTTGGTCTAAATTGGGTTTTAGGTTCACATGAAGCCTTATGACAATGGCTCAGCGTCTTTTCTGCCCCAAGCATTCTTGAAGAAAGAAGCTACATTAATTTAGAATCTTTCACATCCTCAAGATATTGATCTTGATGTAGTGACTATGAACACTTTGGAATTTTCCACTCCCGACAGCAGTGGGAATTGTGACAGGCAGATGCACTTAATTTGGCAGGAGGCAAAAAGTCTGTTTCCTAACGGCAGAATAATCTGTCCGAATTTTTTACTCTCGATTTTCAATGCGGATTAAAAGTGGGTCAAGTTTCCTGACGAGCAATGTCGGGAACCCTATTTGCATCATTAGCATCTCACGCCTGCTCTTCAAAAGGCCATCTCTCTGGAATTGAGTTTGTCCTCCAAATTAAGTTTCCCGCCAGGGAGAGTTTAGCACATTCCGTTTGACACCTCGATATAAGTGGCGTGTACCTGGCGAGCTTCACCTCTTACACGAGTTTCAGGTCACAGATGTTGCTTTCTCCTCCTTTGGGACCTTGCATAACTTCACTCGAGTGCCGTTAGCAAACGCTGTGCCAAGGCTGGACAAGGGAAGGGGGCGAAGGCTGGAAGGGTGGGGGTAGGATGGAAGGATGGAGCAAAGGCTGGAAACGGGAGGCAGGCTTAGGGGGGAAGGTGTGGGGAGATTGTGGGGGCCCCGATACTTCAAAGGCTATGGGCCCTGACAATATTCCGGCAATAGTACTGAAGACTTATGCTCCAGAACTTGCCGCGCCCCTAGCCAAGCTGTTCCAGTACAGCTACAACACTGGCATCTACCCGGTTATGTGGAAAATTGCCCAGGTATGTCCTGTACACAAAAAGCAGGACAAATCCAACCCAGTCAATTACCGCCCCATCACTCTACTCCTGAGCATCAGTAAAGTAATGGAAGCATCAACAGTGCTATCAAGCGGCACTTGCTTAGCAATAACCTGCTCACCGATGCCCAGTTTGGGTTCCGCCAGGGCCACTCAGCTCTTGACCTCATTACAGCCTTGGTTCAAACATGGGCAAAAGAGCTGAACTCCCGAGGTGAGGTGAGAGTGACTGCCTTTGACATCAAGGCCGCATTTGTCCGACTGTGGCCTCATGGAGCCTTAGCAAAACTGGATGTGGTTGTTGGAGGTCAGTCATCTCAGCTCCAGGATATCACTGCAGGAGTTCCTCAGGGTAGTGTCCTCAGCCCAACCATCTTCAGCTGCTTCTTCAATGACCTTCCTTCCATCATAAGGTCAAAAGTGGGGATGTTCGCTGATGATTGCACAATGTTCAGCACCAATCACGACTCCTCAGATACTGAAGCAGCCCATGTCCAAATACAGCAAGAGCTGGACAATATCCAGGCTTGGGCTGACAAGTGACAAGTAACATTTGTGCCGCACAAGTGCCAGACAATGACCATCTCCAACAAGAGAGAATCCAACCATCGCCCCTTGATGTTCAATGGCATTACCATCACTGAATCCCTCACTATCAACATCCTGGGGGTTACCATTGACCAGAAACTGAACTGGACTAGCCATATAAATACTGTGGCTACAAGAGCAGGTCAGAGGCTAGGAATCGTGCGGTGAGTAACTCACCTCCTGACTCCCCAAAGCCTGTCCACCATCTACAAGGCACAAGTCAGGAATGTGATGGAATACTCCCCACTTGCCTGGATGAGTGCAGCTCCCACAACACTCAAGAAGCTGGACACTGTTGAGGACAAAGCAGCCCACTTGATTGGCACCACATCCACAAACACTCAGCCCCTCCACCACCGATACACAGTAGCAGCAGTGTGTACCATCTACAAGATGCACTGCAGGAATTCACCAAGACTCCTTTGACAGCACCTTCCAAACCAACAACCACTACCACCTAGAATTCAAGGGCAGCAGATAGAAAGGAACACCACCACCAAGTCACTCACCATCCTGACTTGGAAATATGTCGTCGTTCCTTCACTGTCACTGATTCAAAATCTTGGAACTCCCTCCCCATCAGCACTGTGGGTGTACCTACACCATAGGGACTGCAGCGGTTCAAGAAGGCAGCTCGCTATCACCTTCTCAAGGACAACTAGGGATGGGCGATAAATGCTGGCCCAGCCAGTGAAGCCCACATCCCATGAATGAAGTTTTAAAAAATTGTCAGGGGAGTTAGGGGGGTGGTGAGAGTGTCTGTGGAGTGTGGGGCAGAGGGGTTGGGGGGTGGTGTCTTAGAGGGTGGCGTCAGTGGTGTTGACGATGAGATCCTGATGGGTGAAATCAGAATACTGGTAATAGGAGGGAATAAGGATCTGTGTGAGGCTTTATGCACATGACTCTCATCCACACTGGTCAAAGAGCAGTGCCTCCATATGGCATTCCTGTATGAACGGGAGGAACAGCCACTCCTAGTCGTCCAGGATGTCCTTTACCTGGAAGGAGTAGGGTGGAGATGTCATGTCTAGACAGAGGCCAGTTGAAGGGCTTAGCACCGGCCTCCTGGCTTTGAGATGGAGGGAAACCTGGAAAGGAAATGCGCACTTAATAGATTGCTTCAATTCATTCACACATCCACTGAAGTGTTGATGATGCAGGCTGCAGGCATCACTGCCTTGGTAATGGCTCTCATCGAGATGGGGAGTTGGAGGACCCATCACCAGTTGGCACAGGGCCAGGAGGAGCATGGGCCTGGGCAGCAAGTGGCAGTAGGGCCTCTAGAAGGTCAAGAGGCTGACGAACACGGACCTCTGCAATGGTGAGCATTGGCCCGACGATGGATGTGTCGCCAACAGTGCTCTTTTCTAGAGATGAGCAAAAGGCAATGCCAGCAGTGCCCCCAAATATCCTGGGATGTGGTTGCTCACATCTGCCAACTTCTCCAATACAAGCTGCAGCTGCAAGGATTCTGGGTGAATAATCCGGAGCTCCTGTCCTGCAATAAGTGAATGTCAGTCCATTTAAATATGGCACCAGGAACTTTGATACCATGAGGTAATGGCTGGGTGGGTGACATCCTACCCGCCCCACCACAAAATTCAACCAGCTCCTCGCAGATGCATAATTAATTAGCTCAAAAGCAGAAGATGATACATATTCACCCGCCCTGCTGCCCAATGAGAATCACACTGACTATCCCGCCTGCCACTGGGCTTAGCTTCCACAATCGAAAATGTTGCCCTTTCTGCTTTTCTTCTTATTGAGCTTAAAAGGACATTAAGAGCCAACCTCATTGTTTGGAGATGGATATCACATGAAGGATATCAGTGAACAGGTTTTTTTATTATTAAAATCCAGAAACTAGCTCATAAATGATCAAATTTATCCCAATCAAATTGAATTCAAAACTTCTAGGGTGCTCATTCAGCACCATGATCTAGACGACTGTAAACACTTTGAGCCCTTGTATCTTGGGGAAGTTAAGCAGTTGGTGAATGTTCTGTTGTTTCTGTTGTTGCTGAAATCGAGATCTTGCCTGTGGGTCAGAACTTCAGTTGTCTCCTTATTACAATTGACAACACAGTCATTGGTCCCTGTAGTGTCTCCTATGGTAGCTGGTCACAGGTCTCCTGTTGAACCTAGGTGGGCAACTTTAACTCTTCCTGATTCAGTGGGAATGGTGCAGGATGGGGATTAAAATGGCGTGAGGGTGGGTCATTCATGAGCATTCTGTTGCATCCTGATAACAACGCCAGGACACACACATCATTTTAGCTGTGAGCCTGTTTAAAACACGTAAGGCCTTCAACCCACCAGTTAAAAACTGATGGCAGCAAGGATCCTGGTCAGAATAAGCCCACGTAAATAGCTTCAAACTTTTTTTTTGGTAGTCCATTGTTGGCCAGGAGGAGCACTCTTTTTCATCCTGGGCACAAAGAATGCCTTAGGCCTCATCTGACCAGGATTCCCTCTCTCTCTTTGTGAACTTGATTCCCTTCCAAAACCTTCATACCTGAACAGGAATGGTTTCTGTGCAAAAACAGAATTACCTGGAAAAACTCAGCAGGTCTGGCAGCATCGGCGGAGAAGAAGAGAGTTGACGTTTCGAGTCCTCATGACCCTTCAACAGAACCTGTGTCTAATTCACCTCCATGAATTTCAGATCCTGTCTGCTGATGGTGACACCATTCCCTTCAGCTTCAGTTGGTAGTCAGTGTTAGAGCAAGTAAATGAGAATGGGAGTTAAAACCTCCAGGGCCTCAGGATCCCAGGGCTGGACATTTTGTGGCCTAGCGCAGCCTCACATTTCTGATTCCTGCTTCAAGTTAAATTCACCCCATACTTCTCTGAGTTATTATCTCATTGTAGTAAACCTGTGGGCAGGGTAGCTTGCTCTGAAAATGGTGCACTTGCTATTCTGTGTGCAAGTCAAGGGAGCAGATGACATCGAACAATCGGTGGACCGGTAGGTAATTAGCAATAGTCACTGCACCCATGCTGTGGTGATGAAACTTTACGTGTTCTCCATTTGTGTCAATGCTGTTCTTGTGTAACTAATTCAAAAATTTCAATGTTAATTGAGAACTTCATTTTAATTTTTATTCCTCTCCCTACCTCATGAGTTTCTCATGCTTTACCTTTCATTGGGGGCATGTTGACATTTGGCAATAGTGGAAAATGTGTGATATCAGCTCAGTTGTCCTCTAAACACCTCTCCCATGTTTTGTTTCCATGGAAACTAAAATCGGACAAGGTGCATAACGACTGTCCTAGCCAATATCATACATTTTATATTATCGGCAAAAGTCAAACATACCCCCATGGGGTTTTAACAAGTGCATTATTTGGCTACTTTCATTTAGAATTCATAATGTTTCAAACATTGCAATAATGAGTACACTTCAAAAGTACTTGATTGCTTTGGGATGCCATGTAGCCACGAAAGGCGCTTTATAAATGCAAGTCTTTCTTTCTTTAATATATTTTTATATTAGTGCAAGACTCGGAGAAGATACATCCACTTTTTACTGGTCATGTTCACATCTACTTTTTCAACAAATTAAAAATCCAGAAGACAATATGGTCTGCGAGTCAATTCTATTTCTCAAACTGCATCTCTATTATTTCATATAAAGTTATCAAGTTTCTTTCAAATAAGCGTCACACATCAACATATGACACTGCCATGGCTTTGTATGCTTAGACACATCTTAAACAAACATACTGTGCATTCCGTCAAACGCCAGAGAAACATCAAGCTTATTAGAGAAGTAATTTTTGAGATGACTCAACGTTATTGTCAACTCTTCATCCTAAGTACCTTAGAGAGAGAAAACATTGTGACCAACGTAAAGTAAATTAATCTTTTTGAATCAGTGCCTGTCAGATATGTTCTAAAATTGCATACACTTTAACAATAATACACCATGACTCAACAACTACACACTGTATGCTACCATTTTCGTTTCACAATATCCGAGGTGTGTTATAACACCTGAACTGATGAACTAAATAACATGTTCTTTCATGAGTACAGACCCAGCAAAATTCATGAGGGAAGTTTGGATTATTTTCTCTGCAAAATATGGTACATAGATACACTAAACTTTCATGAAAACAATTAGATATTACATCAATTAACATCTTTAAAAAGGATGAAGATTGTAAGCATGTTGTTCATTCTGTATGAAACACTACAGGCACCATGA
Source organism: Cetorhinus maximus (assembly GCF_964194155.1). NCBI lineage: Eukaryota > Metazoa > Chordata > Chondrichthyes > Lamniformes > Cetorhinidae > Cetorhinus > Cetorhinus maximus. The sequence goes on along the minus strand of NC_135883.1, from coordinate 1,944,958 downwards.
AAATGTCACCTATTGAAAGGGAGCAACCAGGGTTGAATAATACAGACTGTCTTACATTGATATAGCGGAATATCGATTGAATACCTTTTGAGGACAGGTAGGCCTTTCAGGTCTTTCTATGGAAAATTTACCTTTCTCCGATTCGTTAAATTGGGAAATTGCATGTGATCTACTGGGAGGAGTTGTTTGATGGACAGAATAGCCTTCCTCATTGCATATTTTATGTTTCAATTTTGTAATGAGATTTGTTCTCAGGCTGCTCAGATTACAGTACAATATGCTTCAATTGAGAAATCTCAGGCTGTTCTGCAAGTTAACACAAATTTTGGGCTTTGAAACAATTTTAAAAATGTTATCCCCAACATTAGATGTGATTTCACAATTGGCCAATACTTACTAAACAAACCTGATGGTGTGAAGAAGTACAGTAACAACCAATTTAAGGTTATCAGTCGGGAATATTTGGGGCTCACTTATGCTACAAATATTCACACTCAGGGCCCTGTCCTGTGCAAACAAAAAGAACATGTCCTCGAATTGTGCTTTTTTCAACTAAACAAAAGCTTGGGGGAACAGCCATTCCCTGGCTCATTCTCCATAACAACGCCTTGACCAATCTGAGAGGACTTGCCTGGTTTGAATTTAAACAAAACTTTGGCAGTTAACTGTTCCCTGGTGCATTCTCTATGCCACACCTCCACCAATCAGAGCCCACTTGCCAATTAATCAGCACCCTCTTCTCATGCTATATATATTGTTGTTCCCTTTGAGATTTGGCATTTTTGCATCTGTTCTGATGAATGCAAGATGAAAATCTTCAATAGCTTGTCTCCTTATTGAGCAATACTCAATATTATCTCTATTTTATTTCTTTTAATCATTTATTAAAATTGAAATTCTTTGAATTAATGATTTCATGATGATGAAATTTAGGTTTGGAGAGATTTATTCAATTTAGGAAGGCTTATTTTTCCAAATTAAAACTATTAAAAATATATGCAATAAAATGAAAACAGACATATAATATAAAAGAGAGAATATATTGTTACAGTTTAGATAAGTGCAAATTAATATAAATATTCCAAACCCTCAACTGCTGCAGTTACCTGGCCGGCTAAAATTGCAGATTAGAAAATCTTAGGAGCACTTCCACAATTTTCCAATCTAGTTTTGTGTTGGGCCTTGTCTCTGAAAATGGACAAAGACTTTGGCTGGGATATTCCATGGCGCAATCTGTTTCACGACGACATGAAACCAGTTTGCAATGACCTGCGTTTCCCGCCTTCAGACATCGGGAACCTCATGAACCTCATTATAATACGTCAGCATTTCATTATAAGGCCAGCCAGCTGGACTCAACCCCCAACCCCCCACCCCTTGCGGGATCACCCTCCACCCACGTCCACGTGAAAACAGACTGATGTGTTTCACGACAGCACATAAGTGATGTGCACCTGGTGAGCTGCACTTCACTCGGGACTTCGAGGTTTGTTTGCCCACCTTGCTCCGGGCAGCATTCACAGTCTCAGCGCCAGGATTCACAGGCAGCACCATATCACTTTTAGTGGGGTTCACAGGTAGTTCTCTGCCTACCAGATCAGCCATATGTGGGTGGCTTTTCAATGGCTATAGGACAAGGTCTTGCCTGGGGTAGGGGGAGAAGTGGCCTCAGGCAACGGAAGAGGCTGCAGGGTGAGGGCTGTACTGGGGAAGGAGGGTCTCCCCTGGTGTGTGTGATGGCCACATGTTGATCTGTGCAAATGGCCTCAAGATGGTGAGGGCTGAGGAGGCAGTCTCCAGAGGGGATGAGGCCAGATGGGCATATGAGGGTATGTGTGAGAATGGGTGGTGATGTCGCTTGAACTGGCAGTGAGTGAGATGTCAATGAATGTGTGATGGGCTTAAGTGTGTGAGTTGGTGAGATGGTTGGTGAGCGATGAGATGGTTGCCATACCCTGGCTGCATGGATGACATCATTCATCTTCCATCTGCAGATGGTCAACCTCTTCTGTGCAGCATTGGCACCGACCACCGCTGCCACCGCCTACCAGCCTGGATTGGTGATACTGCTTCCCATCCTGCGGCCAGAATGGTTGTAGAGGACATCCCGGTGGGCCTCCACGGCATCCAAATGGTGTTCCAGTGACGCGTCATTAAACCTGGGGCCTGCAGCCTTTTTGCCTTTCGTGGACATCTCCCCTGCAGTAGTCGCGGGCTGGAAGCGCTGAGGTGTGTGCGCACAGCTGGACTTTAAATATGGTGCCCGGCGTGATGAAGCAGCGAGGTGATGGTGTGATGGGTGAGTGAGAGCCCACCCAGGAATGCGTAAGGAATGCGGTGGGTTTGGGACAATACAGAGTGAAAACTCGCCATCACAGCCGGCAGGTAAAACATCATTTTACCCGCCCGCTACCGCACTTAGTGCAAATGTGGGATGATTCTGCCCTTTGAAAATTGAACCACATTCTTGATTTTTAGTGACATTGCTGTAGAGTTAATCAGGGCAAACTCTGCTTCAACTATTTTTTTAAACTGTCAAAACAAATGTTTCAGCATTTTTCTACTGGACTGTTGCATTTCCACATGTAAGAGGGTTGAAGAAAAGTGGGTTTACACTTTTATGCTATTATTGGACTAAATTTGAACCCAACAAAAATAGGAAATTTGAACTTTGAAATTCCACACAATGATTAACACCGCTGAGTTCTGAGTTGCATCCAAAGTCGCTCTGCAGAGTGGAACCCTTCAAAGTTCTGTGGGTCATCTCATTTACATATCTATTGAGGAATATTCCATGTCAAATGGGGGTGCTGGTCTGGAGATGCTGTAGATTAGAGTACAGCATTTAAACAGCCAGGTTTGTCCAAAGATTGCAGCGGAAGGCTGGGGAGCAACAGGTAAGTAGGAATGTATTTAGGTCACTGCAGTAACTTTAGGGTAGCTTCACTGGAAGAGATGATGTGTGATTTTTCACACTTTTTACCTGGTGCAGACAGCTAAATAAAACTTCAAGGCCATTGCAAGGGTGAACAGATAAAGAGATAACGATATTAGTGAGGCTGATCTCCAAACCTACATCGAGGAGATTGAGCAAGAGAAAGACAGTACTGGATCCTCAGGGAAGGAAACCATAAAACAATGTCTCTCAAGCCATGTGGAAAGAGGTGGCATTGGCTGAGTTCCAACTCTTTTAGCACAAGTATTGTAGGTCAGAGCCACAAGAAGTTCAATGATCTGACCAAAGCAGGCAGGGTAACATACACTTCTTCATTCCTTTCTTGGACATGCTGAGCACCAGTATACTCTTCTCCCTTTAAAATTAAAAGCCCTTCATTTGTGCGCTAAATTCTACAGCATAGGTATCCAGCTCCCCTAACAGCAATGACCTGGAAGTAGATCCTTATCCCTTAGAAACATAGAACCATAGAAAAGTTACAGCACAGAAGGAGGCCATTCAGCCCATCTTGTCCATGCCAGCCCGAGGACATCCAGGTGCCCTTTCTAATCCCACCTTCCTGCACTCAGCCCATAGCCCTGCAGCTTACAGCACTTAAGGTGCAGATCCAGGTACTTTATAAAAGAGTTTAGAGTTTCTGCCTCGACCACCAACTTGGGCAGCGAATTCCAGACACCCACTACCCTCTGTATAAAAAAATTCTTCCTCATGTCCCCCCTACACCTTCTGCCACTTATCTTGAATCTATGTCCCCTGGTTCTAGAATTCTCCACCAAGGGAAACAACTTTATCCTGTCCACTCTATCTATTCCCCTCATAATTTTGTACACCTCAATCAATTCACCTCTCAGCCTTCCCTGTTCTAAGGAAAATAACCCCAACCTATCCAATCTCTCCTCGTAGCTACACTTTTCTAACCCTGGCAACATTCTTGTAAACCTCCTCTGCACTCTCTCCAGAGCTATTACATCCTTCCTGTAATGTGGTGACCAGAACTGCACACAATACTCCAGTTGTGGCCTCACCAGTGTTTTATACAATTCCAACATTATATCCTTACTTTTATACTCTATACCTCTGCCAGTGAAGGAGAGCATTCCATATGCCTTCTTTACAACCTTGTCTACTTGAACTGCTGCCTTCAGGGACCTGTGTACTTGTACGCCAAGATCTCTCACTTCATCTATCCCTCTTAGTATATTCCCATTTATTGTGTAATCCCAGAACTGTGTGACCTACCTAAATGTATGACCTCACACTTCTCTATGTTAAAATCTATCTGCCACTTTACCGCCCACTCCACCAACCCATCTATATCATTTTGGAGATTATGGCTATCCTCTACACTATCCACCACTTGGCCAATCTTTATGACATCTGCATAATTTCCCAATCGTGCCCTCCGCATTCACATCCAAATCGTTAATATATAACACAAACAGCAAGGGTCCCAACACTGAGCCCTGTGGAACACCACTTGAAACAACTTTCCATTCGCAAGGGCATCCATCGACCATTACCCTTTGTTTCCTGTTACAAAGCCAACCTTTTATCCAGTTTGCCACATTACCCTGAATCTCATGGGCTTTTACTTTCCTGACCAATCTGCCATGTGGGACCTTGTCAAATGCCTTGACAAAATCCATGTACACAACATCCACTGCACTACCTTCATCAACCCTTCTTGTCACTTCCTCAAAGAATTCAATCAAATTTATGAGGCAAGACCTTCCTTTAACAAATCCATGCTGACCATCCCTGATTAGTCCATGCCTTTCTACATGACAGTTAATCCTATCTCTCAGGATTGATTCTACTAATTTGCTCACCACCGATGTAAGACTAACTGGCCTATAATTGTTTGGCATTTCCTTTGATCCCTTTTTAAACAATGGAACTACGTTTGTATTTCTCCAGTCCTCTGGTACCTCCCCTGTATCTAGTGAAGATTGGAAACTCATCCTCAGAGCATCTGCTATCTCCTCCCTGACTTCCTTCAGCAGCCTCAGAAACAATCCATCTGGCCCTGGTGACTTATCAACTTTTAAGGATTTCAACCCTTCGAGTACTTCTTCTCTCTTTATGACTATCCCGTCCAATATCTCGCAGTGTTCCTCCTGGACTACTATATCTACATCCACCCTTTCCTTTGTAAACATGGAGACAAAATATTCATTCAAAACCCTTCCTACAGCCTCTGCGTCTACACACAAGTTTCCATCATCATCTCTGATAGGTCCTACTTTTTCCTTAACTAACCTTTTAGCATTAGTGAATTGGTAAAACATCTTTGGGTTATCTTTAACTTTACTTGCTAATCTTTTTTCATGCCCTCTCTTTGATTTCCTTATTTCCTTTTTTACTTCGTCCCTGTACTTCCTATATTCGTCTAGGCTGTCTACAGGTGCTTAGTTCTTTGTGCCTATCGTACGCTTTCTTTTTCTGTTTCCCTGTATTCCTCTAGACAACCAGGGAGGTCTAGATTTGGCAGTACCACTCTTATTTTTATAGGGGACATGTCTACTTTGTACAATTAGGATCTCGCTTTCAGTGCTTCCCACTGGTTTTCCACTGTTTTATCCTCCAGCAGTGCTGTCCAGTCCACCTCAGCCAAGTCCCTTCTCATTTCTGCAAAATTTGCCTTCCCTCAGTTCAAGACTTTTACTCCTGCCTTATCTCTGTTCTTTTCCATGGTAATGCTAAATCTGACTGAATTGTGATCACTGTCCCCAATGTGGTCACCAACTGTCACTTCACCCACTTGCCCTTCTTCGTTCCCCAAGACTAGGTCTAGAATTGCATCACCTCTCGTTGGGTTTGTCACTATTTGGTTGAAAAAATTTTCCTGGACACACTGCACGAATTTTTCTCCCTCAGTGCCCCTTATATTGTTTGAATCCCAGTTGATATTAGGATAGTTGAAGTCTCCTACTATTATTGCCCTCTTGTTCTTACAAGCAGAAATTTGCCTACATATTTGTTCTTCTATCTCCCTTTCACTATTTGGGGGTCTGTAGTATACTCCCAGTAGTGTGACTGCCCCTTTTTTATTTCTAAGCTCAATCCATAAAGCCTCGTTTGTTGACCCATTTAGTATATCATCCCTTCTCACAACTGGAATTGATTCTTTAACCATTAGTGCTACCCCCCTCCTTTTTTATCTCCTACTCTATCGTGTCTGAAGACTCTATTACCAGGGATATTTAGCTGCCAGTTTTGTCCCTCCTTTAGCCAGGTCTCCGTTATAGCAATGACATCCTGCTGCCATGTGTCTACCTGTGCCCTTAACTCATCTACCTTGTTTGTAATACTCCTTGCATTGAAATATAAACAGTTTAACCCTGTCAATTTCCCTTGCTGGACACTTTGTAAACTTTGCTTCTCCTGTAACTCCATGTCTATCACAACGTCCCAGCTAATGTTCTACCTCCATTTTTCTGATCTGAATCTGACCTATCTGACCCTACTCCTGGGATCCCATCCCCCTGCCACACAAGTTTAAATACTCCGCAACAGAACTAGCAAAAGCCCCTGCAAGAACACTGGTCCCAGCTCTGCCTGGGTGCAGCCCGTCCGGTTTGTACAGGTCCCACCTTCCCCAGAACCGGTCCCAGTGCCTCAAGAATCTGAATCCCTCCCGGCTACACCATCTCTCCAGCCACGTGTTCATTTGATCTATCCTCTTATTCCTGCTCTCGCTAATACGTGGAACTGGGAGTAATCCTGAGATGACTACATTTGAGGTCCTGCATTTTAATTTATCTCCTAACTTCCTGTACTGAGCTTGCAGGTCCTCATCCCTTAGTTTCCCTATATCGTTGGTACCAATGTGTACCACGACCACTGGCTGTTTACCTTCCCTCCCCAGAATGTCCTGCAGCCGCTCCGTGACATCCTGGACCCTGGCACCAGGGAGGCAACATACCATCCTTGATTCATGTTTGCGGCCACAGAAGCGTCTGCCTGTGCCCCTAACTATTGAATCCCCTATCACTATAGCCCTGCCACTTGTTTTCCTCCCTCCCCTCTGAGCAGCAGAGCCAAACATGGTGCTGTGAACTTGGCTGTTGCTGCTTTCTCCTGAGAGACCATCCCCCCAACAGTATCCAAAGCGATATATCTGTTAGAGAGGGGGATGACCACAGGGAACTCCTGCACTACCTTCCTGAGTCTTTTACTGTTCCTGATGGTCACCCATTCCCTTTCTGCCTGAGTAATCTTCACCTGCGGTGTGACCACCTCGCTAAACGTGCTATCCACGACTTGCTCAGCATCGCAGATGCTCCACAATGAGTCCACCCGCAGCTCCAGCTCAGAAATCAGGTTAGCTAGAAGCTGCATTTGGACACACCTTCCGCACACATGGTCACCAGGGATGCTGGAAGCGTCCCTCATTTCCCACATCCTGCAGAAGGAGCATATCACGGGTCTGAGTTCTCCTGCCATGACATCCCTCTCCATTAAGCTAGTTACTCCCTTTAAAAATATACTAGCTCGGGGCCTTATTTATGTTAGTTAGGAACCTTGTTTCTTGGCTAATTATACTTGTACAGTACTACTCTATACTTTTTTTAGCTCCTACCTCAGTATGAAGCAATGAATTACTTTAATCGACTGAAAAAAAACTCACCAGGATTTACTCACCAATCAGCTGCTTTTTTTAAAATCCACTTTCTTCCACTTTAACCAGTTGATAACATAACATCACTTGCATGAAGTGTACCCTGTCACTTGACAGATTCTTAAATTGCTGCTCTTTAGCTAATTAACTCAACTTGGTTAAAGGAGAAATTTGGCCACAATATCCACAAGAAGCAAGATACTGGACGGAGTATCCTAACAATGGAAAAGGGAAAGGGATGGGGTGTAAAACAGGCTGTCAATTTGCTATTGTCTTTTTTCCTCTACCACTGAAGACTAATTTCATCCTCATAACTCAATAACTCTGTTTACTGTGATGAATCTGCTTGGATGCTATTTATTAATTTGAACCACAGAGTAGTGGTAATGGGGGATGTCAATTATCCTAATATAGACTGAGAAAGTTACAACAAAGAGAGGGAGGATTTCTTGCAATACAATTAAGAGATCTTTTTGATCATTGTGGTTCCAGCCCATGAGGGAGGAAGGGGTGCTAGATTTAGTTCTGCGGAATGAAATGGGTCAAGTGGTTCATGTTGCAGTAGGAGATCATTTGAGGAACAGTGATCATAATATCATCAGATTAAGAATAGATATGCAAAAGGACAAGGTGCAGTCAAGTGAAAAAATATTTAAATGGAGGGGGTGCTAAATTCAATGAATTGAAAAGGGATCTGACCCAGGTGGGTTGGAATCAAAAAGCGGTGGGCAAATTACAGTACTTTAACAGTGGGGGGGCTTTTAGGGGGGCAATAGTTCAGGTGCAGAGCAGGAAAGGAAGGACATTCAAAGCTATACCTCCTTTGATAACTGAAGATATAGGGGTTAAGGTGAAATACTAAAAGGAAGCTTATGACAAATGGAAGGTTTGTAGTACGTTAGAGAACCTAACTGAATGTAGAAAGTAAAGTGGAGATCTAAAAAGGTATATTATATAAGAGGGCCAAAGAGACCATATGCAAATAGATTAGTGTCTAATATAAAAGGAAACCCAGAAGTCTTTTATAAACATTTAAATAATAGAAGATTTTTCAAAGGAAAGGTGGGTATGATTAGTAACCATACAGGAAAACTTGATTGAGTTCTTTGATAAAAAAGCAGAGAGGCTGGATGAGGGCAGTAACTAGAGTTACACATATGGACTTTTAAAACGCATTTTCCACATAATAGATTTGTTAGCAAAATTAAAGCCCATGACATTAAAAGGACAGTGGCAGCATGGATACAAAATTGGTTAAGTGCCAGAAAACAGAGTATTGGTGTATAGTTGCTTTACATATTGGAGAGGAGTGTTCAATGGTGTTCCCCAGTGTCAGTATTAGGATCAATGTTCTTTTTGATCTATATTAATCAGCTGGATTTGGATATACAGGGTATAATTTCAAAGCTTGCAAATCATCCAAAATTCAGTAATGCAGTAAGCAATGAGGTGGTTAGAAGTAGACTTCCAGAAGACATAGGCAGGCTGATGAAATTAGCAGATATATGGCAGATGAAATTTAACCCGGAAAAGTGGACTAAATGGTACAATTTTAAAGCAGGTGAAGGAACAGAGAGAGATCTGGCAGCATATATACACAAATGTTTGAACGTGGCAGAGTATGTTGAGAAAGCTGTTAAAAAAGCAGATGGGATCCTTACCTGTATCAGTTCAAGAATAGAGTCCAAAAGCAAGGAAATTGTGCTAAGCCTATTTAATGCACTGGTTAGGCCTCAGCTGCAGTATTGTGCTCAGTTCTGGGCATCACACCTTAGGAAGGATGTCAAAACTATAAAGGGTACAGAAGAGGTTTTCTAGAATGGTACTGAGGATAAGGGACATCAGCTATGGGGAGAGGATGAATAATCTGGTATTGTTCTTCTTACAGCAGAGAAGGAGAAGAGGAGAAAATGGTGCATAGTTTTGATAGGGTAAATAAGGTGAAACTTTTTCCAATGGCAGAAGGGCTAGTAAGGAAGGGACTTTTCTCACAAAGCGAGTTATTGTGATCTGGAATGCACTGCCTGAAAGGCTGGTAGAAGCAGATTCAATAATAACATCCAAAAATGAATTACATCAGCATTTGAAGGGAAAATATTTACAGGTCTATGCGGAAAGAGAAGGGGAGTGGATTTGGGCAACTCTGCCAAAAATCCAGCACAGGCACAATGAGACGAAAAGCCTCCTTCTGTGCTATATCATTCTATGATTAAGGTTAATCTTCAATGAGACTGCCTCCACTTCAGAGAAAAAGGCATCCTTTTAACTTAGATACTTTCTGTGCTCTTCTATCTTCTATTCACTAAGAATTTATTTTATACTTTATTTTATACTCCATACAAGGGTTTCAAGGGTTTATAAAATATACTTTCTGAGATGGTCACTTTACTGGCAGGGAGGAAAAATGAATCAGAGGAAAGAAAATTGGTTATCAGTGACCAGAGTGAGATAATGGTCATGAGTGCAAGGGTTTCCCTGTGAGTCACAAATTAAGTACTTGATACCTATTATGGTTGCAATTTGGTGCCTTAAGGAAGAGTGATCATGAACAATACTATGACATCATGGAAAAACTGGTTACCCAAGCAGAATTAAAAAAAGGCTATTAATAGAAACGCACTGTGGAGGATTTTATAATTACAGGAATAGATAGGCTTTTACATACATGACCAGGGTCAAGCATGGTGTGCTTTCTTCCAGTTGCTACGGTAAGAGAGTTGGCAGGAACACTTGTGGAAGGGGAAGGTGAACAGTCAAAGGTCGTCAGAACCAAGAGGAAAAATTAAGTTGAACATCTCAAAAGGAGTTTGAGGGGTTAGGTGTTCAATTAATGAGTAGGTTCTTGAGGTTGGAATCTCAGATTTATTCCAGGTCAGCGCATTTCCTTGGTATAACATTTTTAGGTGAGATCTAAAAAAAAATGGTAGGAGCGATGGTTTTGCTAATTAATTTTATAGTCATAAAAAAGATAGCTTTTGTCAATGGTTGCGCTCAGGTCTGGTTTGAATTTAGGAAGATTAAGGGACCTGTTATCATATTAGGAGTGTATTCTAGACTTAACAGTGGAAAAGCAATTGAGGGTGAGATGCGAAGGCAATAGTAATAGGGTTATAATAATATACTTCAACTTTCCTAAAATAGATTGGGATTAGATAAGCATTTGTGGTTAAAATAGAAAGGGCTTCTTAGGAAACAATGGGAGAGCTTAATTAATAAGTTATACGGTATGTCGAATAGGAAGGAAGATTTACTGGATCTGGGCATTGGTACTAAAATGGGATCAATAATCAACCTAAAAATCAAAAACACTGTAATAATGACCCAAAACCTTTTTAAGTTCATGTTGAAAACAGAAAAAGAAAAAGATGAGTCAGAGATAAAGATATTGGAGTGAACATTAGCTAAATTAAGTGGGATAGAATATAAATTAATTTGTTGGGAAAAAAATGGCAGATCAAATATTGTACATTTATTTAAAAAGGGTGCGAGGGAAATGCCAGAAAACTGTGGGCCAGTCAGTCTGACTTCGGTGGTGGGCAAGTTATTGGAAACAATTCTGAGAGACAGGATAAACCGTCACTTAGAAAGGCACAGATTGCTCAGGGCCAGTCAGTGTGGTTTTGTTGGGGGAGGATCGTGTCTCACTAACTTAATAGAATTTTTTTATTAAGTAACAAGGAGGATTGATGAGGGTAGTGCAGTGGATGTTGTCTACGTGGATTTCAGTAAGGCATTTGACAAGGTCCCACATGGCAGACAGATCAGGAAAGTGAGATCTTATGGGCTGGAATATAACGCTCGTCGGCCAGGCGTGTGCCCGACCTGAACAAGCGTAAAATGGCTAGTGTCCCAATGTCAGCGTGCACTTGCGCGATATGTTGGTCGGCGGGAGAGCTGCCGAATCCCACACACGCCCGCCGACAGTTAAAAGGCCTATTAAGGCCACTAAAAATATAATTGAAAGAAATTTTTCACTGACCGTCCAACCTAACGGTTAGGGGGCAGGCGAAAAGGCCAAGCAGCCTTTGCGTTTTTTAGGAAATCTCATCCGTGGGTGGGATGAGGTTTCCAACCACAAATAAAAATAAAATAAAAATTTTAACATTTCATTAATGATATGTCCCTGCTCATTTGACACAGTCACAAGAGGTGACATGTTTTATATCATTTTAAGACTCTTTACTTTTAATTTTTCATATCTTCATCTCCCTGAGGCAGCACAGTGCCTCAGGGAGCTTTTCCAGTACACATCTGCGCGCATGCGCAAACTTGCGCTCTCGTCCTCCTCCCCCACCCCCACACAGGCAGCAATGAAGCATGCGATTCAAGCTGGGAGGGCCTTAATTGGGTTTCCCGCCTTCCCCCGCCTGCTCCCGCCGAGTCTGCCCAATGAGGGAAAAATCCTGGCCATAGGATACATGGAAAAGTGGCAGGTTGGATCCAAAATTGGGTCAGTGACAGGAAACAAAGGGTAATGGCCCATGGATGTTTTTGCGAATGGAAAACCATTTCCAGTGGTGTTCCACAGGACTCAGTGTTGGGGCCCTTGCTGTTTGTTGTATATATTAATGATTTAGATTTAAATGTGGGAGGCACGATTGGGAAGTATGGAGATGACACAAAAATTGGCCGTGTAGTTGATAGTGACGAGGATAGCTGTCAGCTCCAGAATGATATCAATGGTTTGGTTGAGTGGGCAGAAAAGTAGCAAATGGAATTCAATCTAGAAAAATGTGAGGTAATGCATTTGAGGAGGGCAAACAAAGCAAAGGAATACTCAATAAACGGGAGATTATTGAGAAGGGTTGAGGAAGTGAGAGACCTTGGAGACCATGTCCACAGGTCTTTGAATGTGGCAGGACAGGTGGACAAGGTGGTCAAGAAAACATATGGAATGCTTTCCTTGGGGGAGATATTGAATACAAAAACAGGGATATAATGCTGGAACTGGATAAAACGCTGGTTAGGCCACAGCTGGAATATTGTGTACAGTTCTGGTCACCACATTACAGGAAGGACTGTCATGAGAGTATAATAACTTCCATAATATTTTTCTGGTTTGTTGTAAAGTAGGTTTATGGGGTAAGTAGTTGGGTCTGGTTTAATTACATTTAGAGTCAAATGGACTTCAGGCTTTGACTCATGAAAAGAAGCTCGGTGCTTGATATGGTAATGAGTAAACATGTAAAGGGAATTTGCATTTTTAGATAGATGAAGGAGGATTTGGATTTCAAAGGGATCTCGGTCTGTTTACAAATAGCAAGACAAGCAAGATTAAGGAATGTGTTTATTTTTCCCAAGGGTTACTGACAATATATGGTGACAACATGAAAGTTTTTATGTTATGAGGGAAATACAGTTTCAAAGACATATGAAGCAATAGAATTTACATATTAAAAAGAGAGAAACATATATAAAGGAGAATGAGGCTATGTGTCAGGGGAAGGCATTGTGAGATCGGACAGAAGTGCGAAGTAGCCTTAATGAAGCCTCCAGCATTTGTGAATAAAAGCCTGCTGTCTACAGAAACTGAAGCTGGAGAAAGGCATTTTGAATTCTACTGTCCAGGGTATTGTGTTTATTTACCGGATCTGTTTAAAATCTAAAATCTATTTTTGGACCAATGCCTTAAAAGGGGTGTAACTGGGAGTCAGGTTAATTAGAAATTTTAGTTGTTATAGTAGTAATTTGTAGTCCTATGTATGTGCTTTTGTATAGTTCTAAACAATGGAGTGGCAATGGAAAATATTTAAATATGAGATGGGTATGATACAGGTTAAATCCCAATGCTGAGATTTCACGGGGATTCTATGGTGTCCTGCAGTAAATCCAGTAAGAGACTGGTAGAATCACCAGGTATTTGGCATGATGATGGAGGAAATGTGTTTACAACATTTCCCTGAGGGTTCCCTGGTCCTATGGCAGGAGACTAAGGCAGCCCCAGTAAAATTTATGGGTTATTCTGCCCAGGACTAAAGAGTCTGTGTCAAAGACAGGGATTTCATGAACAAATGGAAAGGTTAGAGCAAAATAGTGGTTTAAAGAAGAGGCATCTGATAAATATAATGAGACAATACAGAAGTTGTAAAGTATAATAGAAAGGAAACAAAGATGGAGATTAAGAAGACTAAGAGGGCATGATAAAGATTAGTGGTAAACATAAACATAAAGGAAGCAGCAAATGCTTTTAATTGAACAAAAGCAGGTCTATACTTCTTCACTTGCAGTTCGGAGTGATACTTGCAGGAAATGCAGCTGAGGAAATTGCAGGCACCCAGTGTATAATTTCCCATTCAGCCAAATGAATGGATGGGAAGCGTGGGCTGTATACCCACAATGCACTTCCTGCAAGTACCACTCACTGTTGGTAAAGTGGAATCAATAAAGCAAAAGAAAGGCTGGTATTTTTACAACACCTTTCACCGCCTCAGGATGTCCCAAAGCGCCTTAAAACCAATGAACTGTAATCAATGTTGTAATGTCGGCAGAGAAATAGTTAAAGAAAAATTGACACCATTTAGCAATGAAAGGACTTGCCTTGTTATGGAAGAGTGAGAAAGCAGTAGGGATGCTTCCTAATATTTCACCACCATTTTTAACAGAGGAAGGTAAAAGTGAAACACCAGGAAAATGAGTAAGGTCCAGACTTTCATCATGATGGAGAGGTTCTCCGACAGGGTGAAAATGGAGGAAGTTGTCTGAAGGACTAAGTCCCGCCCCCAAACACGGCATGTCCCATTTTTGTGGGTGCGGGTTTGGGGCCCAGCCAAGTTTTGCGCACTCATGGTTCACAGAGGTAGCTGGCCATTTAAGTCATCAGCTGCCTCCACTGATTTCCAATTTTGGCATCCCTGCTGTCTGCATCGCAAGGTGCACAGAGTAGTCCAAGTCAGAGGAGGTCTGTGTTTTGTCCATCTGTTTTGGATAGCCAGGGTACCATTCTGGAGATATAAGGTACCCCTGTAGAATTATATGCTAGCTTGTATTGACTGGCCCAGAAATATAAAGAACTTAACTCCCACTGTCTTCTCATAGCCCAAGGGATTGGGAGGGTGGGGCTGCTGGTCTGCCAGGGCAATTATCTGTTGCCTCTACTGACTGTTCCACCCAGGTACAAGAAAGAAAGTGACACTTCAAAAATGCTAATAGCGCTTTGTCCAAGGAAACATAGAGGATGGGCATGGCGCCATCTCACATAGAGGCAATAGATGCCAGTCAAAGTCAGCAGCCTGAGCCCAGAGGGAGGGCCAAAGTTCAGGAGGAAGAGGCTGCAGCACGAGCGACAGGAAGGAGGAGGAGGAGAGGGAGGACAACGGGGAGGGTACACACCGAGGACATCATAACAATATGATGGAAAACCAGTGCCAAAGGTGACTCAGGTTGAACCATAATGTGACAGGCATTTATCACATGGTACAGCAGCACCTGGAGCACAATACATCGACACCCCCGGCCCTCCCTGTGGCTGTGAAAGTAACCATCACACTGAACTTCTATGTCTCAGGCTCTTTCCAGGGCTGAACAGAAGGCATAGCTGGTATATCCCAGACAGCAGCACACATATTCATGAAGGAAGTGACTAATGCCCTGATTGTTGATGTCAGGGAGTGCATTTGTTTCCCTATGGATTTTGCGTCTCAGGCTCAGACAGCCACGGCCTTTGACCAAGTTTCAGGCTTCACCCAGGTGCAGGGCATCATTGGCTGCGCCCACCCATGTGCAATAAAGGCCCCAACTCAGCGTGCGGACATTTAAGTGAACTAGAAGTCATTTCACTCCATCAACGTCCAGCTGGTTTGTGACCACAATAAGGTCTTTCTTCAAACGTGTGTAAGATTCTCAGGCAGCTGCACGACTTCTTTATACTAAGGAGTTTGTAACTCCCCCTTCTATTTCAGCCATCTACACAGATCTGGGGATGGTTCTTAGGGGACCAGGCCTACCCTTTAAGAACTCAGCTAATGACCCTCTTTAGGGACCTACAGTCCAAGGCAGAGTGGAGCTATGATAACAGCCATGTTGTCACCAGGATCACCATCGAGCAGGCCACTGGCATTTTAAAGATGAAATTCCAATGCCTCGTTCGCCCAGGTGGACCTCTCCAATATGTCCCAGCAGGGGTTGTATGCTGCATGCTGCTCAACATTGCACAGCACAGAGGCCCCCAACTTGATGAGCTGAGGTCACGGACAGGGCTCAAACGCCGGAGGAGGAAGAAGATGAGGAAGATGAGGAGGAAGAGGAGGAGGAGGAGAAAGCGTGTGTACATTCAGGCCATTCCAAAATGGTTAGGGATGATGAGCCCACCAATGGCAGAGCAGCTTAGAGGCAAGGACATGCATCCAGGGCTGATACCATGCAGGTGGGGATCATTGCTAGATGGGTCCTTGTTCAAAATAGATTTTCATAAGGTTCCCCAATACAACCACATCAGACAAACCCTGGTGACATACCTCAATGTAAAGATCCTTGTACCTTGATGCCACAGTCTCTCAAGGGACTGCCCATCCCTGACAATAGAGCGAATGAACATCAAGAGCTTGACTCAGTCACATTCAAACTGCAGCCACCCTCCCCATCAGAAACATGCTCTTCAGCATCTTTCAAACACACATGGTCATAAGTCCCTTTCATTGTGGTCCCCTCACATGAATGCCATTGGCCTTAAATGAGGCACCCATGCCATCAACTTGACCATAATCAAGCCACGCCCACCATGCAGATAATGACATGAATGAAGACATAAAACCCCATGCTTACTGACACGAGTGTATGTTGCATCATCCCTGCAGATATGGCATCTTGCACATGATGATTACACAACCGTGCCTTAACAGCTCATTGAAATAAACTTTGCTACATCCATTCCGGCCAATGGTCCTGGTTAAGAACTGGGTGCTGCATGCATCAGTCCTGGCTTAAGTATACCTCCGCAAACTGCACAAACCACATCCTGTGATACCAGAAATGACAATGTAGCCACTGTATTAACTGGACAATGTGTGGCCTAGTGAGCTACACTGCCCACACCAAGGCCGAGGTGCAACACTGCAGTGTGGATGAATGTCTAGCATCCAGCACTCCTGCTTCAGCTGCACTTGCTGACCAGGATCTGGTCATAAAGTCAGATCATTAAGCCTTCCTTAAAGACACGCTGCTTAGATCGAAACAAAGAGCATCTTAGAGTTTGAGCCTTTGACCTGTGGAGTCTTGTGTAATACAAGAGGGAAGAAAGAAGCTTTCATATGCCTCACCAATCAGGCCACATCATTGCTCCTGGTGAAGCCATGTCAAGATGCAACTCAGCATGTCACCCTCAATATTACTGGTAAGAAGCATCCTCACATTTTTATCATTCTTTTTGAGTTCTGCTGTATGAGCACACACCAAGGGCAGGATTTCCAGGTTGTTGGGGAGGTGGGGGGGTGCAGTGGGTGGGCCCGGGAGTGACCAGGAAATGGCCCACCACCCGCATTCGGCCCCTGACCACGGTTTCATGCTGGCTGGCCAATTAATGGCCATTAATGAAAGGCTCAGTGCTGCCAGGGTGGGGGCGTGAGGAGGGCAAGTGCTAACGTCAGCGCTGGTGTGGAGGAGCGTGCAATGAAAGCTCCCTGAAGGCATAGAGCTGCCTTAGGGAGCTGAAGAACTTAAAACCATCTAATAAAGGTTTTAAAATGCAGAAAAAGATGTCCACACATCAGGCTCACTCACCTAAACATATTTTTTGATGATAAAAATTCTGCCCAAACAATTTTATTTTTTAAAATTGATGTCAGAAACCTCATCCCGCCCTTGGATGAGGTTTCCTCAAAAATCCAAAGGCCGCCTGGCCAATTCGCCCACCCGCCAACCGTAATGTTGGATGGGCAGCGGAAAATCACTGCTAATTGAACCATTAATGGCCTTAATGGGCCTTCTAATTCTCAGTGGGCGCACAGGAGTCTGTAGCGCGTCCACCAACCAAAATGTCGCGCGACTGCACAATGACATCGAGATGCTCACCTGGAGACATCGCTCAGTGTTTAACACCTGATCAGGTCGGGCGTGTGCCCACCGCAGGACATAAAATTCTGCCCAAGTCAGGTAGAATTGGAATGTGAATATATTTAGATTTGATATGTTTAGATTTGATATGTACTTTGTGAAAACAGTAACCACGGTGAACCCAGTGGTGTTGTAGGTGAGACAATATCCTGCACTCGCACACACTCCTACCAAATGCCCCCAGTGTTGCCTCAGAGGAGGTGGAGACAGGCTGCTCATTTCTCCGTCTAAAGGCCAGTGAGGAGCGTGGTTGCCTTTCTTGTCATGTTGGGAAACTCCTTCAGACTGCGGCCTCTGCTCCTCTGCATGGGCAGCCTGATCACTGGCACATGTGGAGCAGATGAGGGCTCTGGCGGAGGGGCCAGAGAGCTGGAGTAAGGTGAGGGTGTTGAGGAGATCTCGGTACCTTCCCCCTCCTCAGTGACCTGCACAACCCTGGGTCGGCCTTCACATGGGGCTGATGGGGCACAGCAGCCGTCCAATCCAGCAATTGCTGTGCCAACAGAGTGAGCGTCCTGTTAAGGATACACAGCTCCTCGCGTTTCTGTGGGTGTCAGTGCTCATACTCTGAGCAAACTGCTCCAGGTTACTGAGGGAGGCTTGTGCCCTTTCCAGGCCAAGACACTGCTCTTGCATCCACTCTGAGTGCTGCTGCACGTGTCTCTCCATCAGCTTGGCCAATCTCTCTTGGTTGGAGCTCATGGGGTTGACATTGTGGAGCTCATGATGTCAATGGGCTCCTCTAATCGTAGTCCAAATGTTCCCAGTGCCTCAGGGAAATCTGCCAGATGTCCACACATCTGCTCCTGATTGGATAAATGTTGTATCCCAAAAGGTGACTCCTGAGGCTCCACGTTCCTGCCCACTGGAGCATTATTGTAACTTTCTCCCTCCTCCAAGGGGGTCTATTCGCTGATGTCCCTGACTCTGACAAGTCCTCCTGCACTCTGGAGCGTTGTCCTTCAACCTGAGCCACCAACTCTAAACACGCTTCACATCCCTCCAATGTGCTTGTATCTGAGTTGGCAGACAGATGTGTAGGCGAGACAGATGTGATGCTGCCTCCTTGGGCATCTCTTCCTCCTTCTGATGCCCGAGGAATGATCTGGAGTTGTGGGGTGGGGTTGGCGGGGGGCTGGGTGAGGGAATCAGCACCTCCAAGTGCTCTTTCCCATCAAGGAGCCAGACCGGGGCCCTTGGGCACCCGAAGGGAGAAGGAGCAACAGCTGGACACCACCGGTTCATCCACTCAGGAATTTCAGAAGCTGTCCACTTCCTCCGAGTCTCCTTTGCCTCTGAACCCTTCAACCTTGCCCTCTGTCACTGCAGAGGGAGCAGCTGGTCCACAGGAGGACAGCCAAAGCAAGCTGGGGCCCTCAAGGCCTTGACTCTCCAGAGGACCCACGCTAAAGTCATCAGAGGCAACAGGGCCAACAATTGCACAGGCTGTCTCCACCCCTGCTGTGGATGTCAGGGCAGCACCTAGAAGAAGTGGTAGATCTAGAAAAATTAAGAAATCCTGATCACAAGTGTTTGTACAGGTAAACACATTTTGTCACTTTATAATCTGCAAATATATTCACTTCCACTGAATAATGTGTAATGGTGTCTTTCAGCTTCCTTGACAGGCTTCGTGAGTCCTCCCCCCACATCCCCACCCATTAGCAGTTCAGCTTCACACAGCCGGACCACCAGTGATTCTGGAGGGAGAGATGTGCATTTGGCAGGGCCTTTCGGAGCCTCATGCGGACACTCTCCCATACACACAGAGTCTTCATCCACCACACTCATCTCACTGTCCTGAGCATCTTCACTGCTGCCTGTTGGGGTTCTCTTTCAGTTGTCCATCTGAGCCGACCTGTATCTCCGCCAACCCACTGATCACACTCCCATGCAGCACCCGTGCCCACCCAACACGAGGCTCTGCTCACTTTCAATTTCAACAAGCATGGTATTGGTTAAGTTTCTGATCAGCTACCCCATCCTTTCCCCATCACTGTGGAGCCCCCTGGCTTCACCTCCCACCTCCCCACCGTCACCTACCAACCCAAACCCTTGTCATTCCAGGATGTCCAGGTGAATGTGCACGTTCCCTACCTTCCTGAGAATCCCACCCCCATCGACATTCACCTCCCCAACCTCCTCCTTCCCGCTCCGGGCTGCATGTCTGCCTCCAAGCCCCCACCAACCACCCTTGCATTCCCTTTTACCGCTACTGATGCATCCTCACCATCCCACCCTTCCAGCTCCCTCAGCCTCCACTCATACTCACCATTCTCACCTACCATGCCCACCCTCAGTTCGCTCCCCAGGAGACAGTGATTGACTCCACAGACCCTTCCCTTGCACATTCACCTGGACATCTTCCCACTTACTCCCTCCTTCACCTTTACACCTTCCTACCCCCGGCCAACCCTCTGCCCCCAAACACCTTTCCCCGTCCAAACTCTTTCCCCCCTCTGAACTTCTTGCCTTGTGCCTACCTCCCTATTTGCCCCATTCTCCCCTATTACACCCTCCTCCCTCCATTCTCCTTCCTCCCCTCTCCCAACCTCACCCCCGTCACCTTTGCTCCCCCTCAACCTCAACCCCGTGACACCTTCGTACTCCCCCCTCCCAACTTCATCCCCCCCAACGTACCTCCCTCTCCCACTCACAGCTGAACCTTCCTCTCCCCCCCTCGCCGAGCATCTGTGGCAGCCCATGGCCAAGACTGTGGTGTTCCAAAGTGGACCCCAGACATCCACAGAGACCTCCCACTTTCCGTGAGCTTCAGAGTGGAGCCATGTCCATGAGAATCTGCCCAGTGTGTGATGCACGTGTTCCTCCAGGGTCCAGTAGCTGTAGGGCTCCAGCATCTTCTTCTACTCGGATGTCCACGATCTGAGCAAAGCCCTAAGGGTAAGTCCCAACGTCTGCACATCACACTTGTCCAGATGTGTTCTGGGCTGGTGTGTTTCCCACCAGCGTAACGGTGAATTTGGTGTGGGGGGATGATCCCGGTCCGGCCTGACTTTGCATCCCATTACCGGGAAGCAAATCGGGTTCACACCGGCCTCCAGCGGGATTCGCATTCCACCCTGGTGGACATCATTGGCTGATCCCGCTGTGCTTTCACGCCGGAGTGAAACCGGTTTTTAGCCTTCTCACCATATTGTTCCCCCTACCCCCGCCAATGGGGCCGCAAAATTCCGGCCTGGAATTCTGTCTCTGTGCACCGGAAATCTGCACCTAAGAGTTGACAAAGCCACGACTCTGGATAAATATTCAAGCAGAAGCTGAGTCAAAAAAAAATTAATGGAACTAAAAGTAGAAAATGACCAGGTCCAAATACATGGCAGAATTCTGAGATGAGAGTGGGGAGGAAATGACAGAGGTGATATCCATAACTTTCAAAATTCCATTTTTAGAAATAGTGTCAAAGGAGGATGACTCATGTTCAAGAAAATGAACAGGGGAAAGCGAGGAAGTTATAGGCCAATAAATCTGATGTGGATAAAATTCTTAGCTCAGATTTGTCCATCATATTTATAGAAAATCAATATCCAAGAGTGAGAAAAAGATAGATGCCCCACTCCAAAGGAATTTCGCACACTTTTGGACACGTCCATTTTCTGATTTTATTGCTGCCTTTTTGGCAAAGGACCTGTTAATCTTTGGGTGATTCTACAGATATAGGGCAGTAATGACATTGTGACATCACATTGGTGCCCAGGGCTGTTCCCAAATGTTACAGCTTGGGCTGACAAGTGACAAGTAACATTCGCGCTATGCAGGTGTCAGGCAATGACCATCTCGAACAAGAAAGAATCTAACCAACGCCCTTTGACATTCAATGGCATTACCATTGCTGAATCCCCCTCAAGCAACATCCTGGGGGTCACCATTGACCAGAAACTGAACTGGACTAACCATATAAATACTGTAGCTACAAGAGCAGGTCAGAGGCTAGGAATCCTGCGGTGAATAACTCACCTCCTGACTCCCCAAAGCCTGTTTGCTCTCTACAAGGCACAAGTCAGGAGTGTGATGGAATGTTATGGCTGTGCCTGGATGAGTGCAGCTCCCACAACACTGAAGAAGCTTGACACCATCCAAGTCAAAGCAGCCCGCTTCATTGGCACCCCTTCCTCAAACATTCACTCCCTCCACCACCGACGCACAGTAGCAGCAGTGTGTACCATCTACAAAATGCACTACAGGAACTCACCAAGGTTCCTTAGCAGCACCTTCCAAACCCACGACCACTGCCATCTAGAAGGATAAGGGCAGCAGATAAATGGGAACACCACCACCTAGAAGTTCTCCTCCAAGCCACTCACCATCCTGACTTGGAAATATATCGCTGTTCCTTCATTGTCGCTGAGTCAAAATCCTGGAACACCCTCCCTAACAGAACTGTGGATGTACCTACACCACATGGGCTACAGCGGTTCAAGAAGGCAGCTCACCCCCACCCTCTCAAGACAATGAAGGACGGGCAATAAATGCTGGCCTAGCCAGCGACACCCACTTCTCACGAATGAATAATAAAAAATAAAAACAATTGTCCAGTATTGACAGGCAGTGCTGGAAAGGCACACGTCCATTTAAAGAGCTCAGTGACAATGTTTTGAAATTTCACAGAATCTTTATCTTTCAACCAATGTTAGAGATATTTTTTGCTGTTGCCAATTACTTTATCACCTGCCTTTGTACCAGTAATTGTCATTTCACCTTTTTGCCCTTAATGCAGGGCACAGTTGGTTTCCTATTGGGAACTTGCCTGTATTTTTGATAGTTGGAATCAGAACCAGTAAAGTAAGAGTAAAACCAGGCTGATCAGACAGCACTACAAGGCACTTAAATAGACATGGATATTGGTGCCCCAGTGGTTTGGATTTGGGTTCACTGTCTACACCAATAATTTAGATACAAGAGAGTGGTGTTCAAAATTTCAGATGATACTAAAATAGGAGACATTGGAAGTCTGAGAACCAAAGGAGGCTGCAGAGATAATTAATAATATGGTGGGATGGACAAAAACATAGCAGATGAAAATCAATGTCAATAAATCTGAGGTCATATGTTTAGTAAAAAACATAAGAGACATAATTATATCTTCAATTAGTAAAATAAATAATTGGGAAGAGTGTCCTGTAGTCAGCATCGCGGTGAAGCAGTCACTTCCAAAAGTGACATCAGCACAAAGGTGAGAGCTGATTGGTGAGTGGTGGGTATGTCGTTTTCTCCAGCTTTTTTCTCCAGTTTTTCTCCAGTTTAAAATAGATTAAGCTAAGGAAAGATAAGGGTTCTAGTTTTTATTTAAAGTATATAAATAATTTAACATTTTTTACTGTTTTTAACTTAAAGTAAGGGTTTTTTTTTCAACTAGAGGCATGGCAGTGCAGCTCAGTCCCGTGTTATGTACCGCCTGCAACATGTGGGAAGTCCTAGAAGCTCCTTACCCTCTGACCGACCACATGGGCAGGAAGTGTCACCAGCTGCAGCTACTTGAGCTCCGAGTTTCGGAACTTGAGCGGCAGCTGGAGGCACTGAGATGCATCCAGGAGACAGAGTTTTGTGGATAGCGTTTTTAGACGTGGTCACCTCACAGCTTACGGAAGTGCAGACAGAAAGGGAATGGGTGACCATCATTCAGAAGAAAGGTGTCAGACAGGTAGTCAGGAAATCCCCAGGGTGCATCTCGCTTGAGAACCCTTTCTCTGTGTTGGAAAACGGTGAAAGTGACGGTTCCTCTGGGGAGTGCAGCCACACTCATGGTACTGTGAGTGGCTCAGCTGCACAGATGGGGAGGAAAAAGAGGGGAAGAGCAATAGTGGTAGGAGACTCGATGGTAAGGGGAACAGACAGGCGTTTCTGTGGCCGTAGACGTGACTCCAGGATGGTATGCTGCCTCCCTGGTGCCAGGGTCAAGGATGTCACTGAATGTCTGCAGGGCATTGTAAAGGGGGAGGGCAAACAGACAGAGATGGTGGTGCATCAATGACATAGGTAGAAAGAGGGATGAGGTCCTGTAAGCAGAATTTAGGGAGCTAGGAAAGAAATTAAAAAACAGAACCTCAAAGGTAGTAATCTCTGGATTACTTCCGGTGCCACGCACTAGTGAGTGTAGAAATAGGAGGTTAATCCAGATGAACGCGTGGCTGGAGGGATGGTGCAGGAGGGAGGGCTTTAGATTTCTGGGACATTGGGACAGTTTCTGGGGGCAGAGGGACCTGTACAAGGTGGACGGGTTGTACCTGAACCTGAATAGGACCAACATCCTTGCAGGGAGATTTGCTAGTGCTGTTGGGGAGGGTTTAAACTAACTTGGCAGGGGATGGGATCCTGAGAGGAGGTTCAGCAGGGGGACACACAGACAAAGTTAGAAGAGAGAGCAAGTGAGTCTGGAAGGCAGAGAAATTATAGGCCAGTTAAGGCACAGGAGAGTTTGGCAAGGTTGGATGGTATTTATTTTAATGCAAGGAGTCTGGTGAGTAAGGCAGATAAGTTGAAGGTACAAATTAACACATGGAAGTATGATGTCATTGCTGTCACAGAGACATGGTTGAGAGAGGGGCAGGATTGGCAGCTCAATATTCCAGGATATAGGGACTTCAGGCGAGACAGGGAAGGAGGTAAAAGAGGAGGGGGTATCGCAATATTGATCAAGGAATCAATTACAGCAGTAAGGAGGGATGACATCTTAAAAGGCTCCTCAATTGAAGCCATATGGGTAGAACTGAAAAACAAAAAAGGAGCAATCACATGGCTGGGAGTGTACTGTAGGCCTCCAAACAGTCAGAGAGAAATAGAAGAGCTGATATGTAGGCAATTTCAGAGAAGTGTAAGAATAATAGGGTGGTAATAATGAGGGACTTCAACTTCCCCAACATTAACTGGGTTAGTCATAGTGTGATAAGTTTAGAGGGAGCAGAATTCTTAAAATGCACCCAGGAGAGCTTTTTAAACCAGTATGTAGAAGGTCCTACAAGAGAGGGGGTGGACCTGGACTTATTTTAGAGAATGAAGCCGGTCAAGTGGTAGAGGTATGAGTGGGGGAACATTTTGCAAATAGTGATCATAACTCTGTTAGATTCAAGGTTGTTATGGAAACGGACAAGGATGGGGCAGAAATCAGAGTTCTAAATTGGGGGAAGGCCGATTTTAATAAGATCAGATATGATTTGGCCAGAGTGGACTGGGAGCAGCTACTTTTAGGTAAATCTGCACCAGAGCAGTGGGACTCATTCAAGAAGGAAATAGGGAGAGTACAGGGCCAACATATTCCAGTAAAGACAAAGGGTGGGACCAACAAATTCAGGGAACCCTGGATGTCGAGGGATATACAGGATTGGAAAAACAGAAAAAGAGAGGCTTATGGCAGATACCAAGGGCTCAAAACAGCGGAAGCCATAAACGAGTATAGAATGTGTAGGGGGGAATTTAAAAAGGAAATTAGGAGAGCAAAAAGGGGGCATGAAAAAACATTGGCAGGTAAAATAAAGGAAAATCCAAAGTTATTTTACAAGTACCTTAAGAGTAAGAGGATAACTAGAGAAAGAGTAGAGCCCATTAAGGACCATAGCGGTAATTTGTGTGTGGAGCTGGAAGATGTAGGTAGGGTTATAAATAAATACTTTGTGTCAGTGTTCACAAGTAAGAGGGACGATGTGGGTATGGAAATCAGGCAGAAAGACTATGATATAATTAAAGAAATTAGTATAGAAAGGGAGGAGGTTCTAAGTGGTCTGGCAGGCTTAAAAGCAGATAAATCTCCAGACCCGGATGAACTGTATCCCAGGCTGTTGAGTGAGGCAAGGGAGGAGATAGCAGGGGCGCTGGAAATAATTTCCAATACCTCTCTGGCCACAGGAGAGGTGCCAGAGGACTGGAGGACAGCCAATGTGGTACCATTATTCAAGAAGGGAGGAAGGGATAAACCATGGAACTACAGGCCAGTCAATCTAACCTCAGTGGTGGGGAAACTATTGGAAGCAATTCTGAGGGACAGAATTAATCTACACTTGGAGAGGCAGGGATTAATCAAGGACAGTCAGCATGGTTTTGTTCAGGGGAGATCATGTCTGACCAACTTGATTGAATTTTTCGAAGAGGTGACCAGGTGTGTAGATGAGGGCAATGCATTTGACGTAGGCTACTTGGACTTCAGCAAGGCTTTTAATAAGGTCCCGCAAAGACAGGCTGATGATGAAGGTAAGAGCCCATGGGATCCAAGGCAATTTGGCAAATTGGATCCAGAATTGGCTGAGTGGCAGGAAGCAGAGGGTGATGGTCGAGGGGTGTTTTTGTGACTGGATGCCTGTGTCCAGTGGGGTTCCACAGGGATCGGTGTTGGATCCCTTGCTGTTTGTGGTTTATGTAAACAATTTAGACTTGAATATAGGAGGGTTGATCAGTAAGTTCGCGGATGACATGAAAATTGGTGAGGTGGTAAATAGTGAGGAGGATAGCCTTAGATTACAGGAGGATGTAGACGGGCTGGTCAGAAGGGCTGATCAGTGACAAATGGAATTTAATCCGGATAAGTGTGAGGTGATGCACTTGGGCAGGACAAACAAGGCATGGGAATACATGATGAATGGTAGGACCCTGGGGTGTACCAAGGATCAGAGGGACCTTGGTGTGCATGTCCACCGGTCCCTTTAGGTAGCAGGACAGGTAGATAACGTGGTTAAGAAGGCATATAGGATACTTGCCTTTATTAGCCAAGGCATAGAATATAAGAGCAGGGAGGTTATGCTAGAACTGTATAAAATGCTGGTTAGGCCACAGCTAGAGTATTGCGTTTAGTTCTGGAATCCGCATTATAGGAAGGATATGATTGCAGTAGAGTGAGTGCAGAGGAGATTTACCAGGATGTTGCCTGGGCTGGAGAGTTTTAGTTATGAGGAGAGATTGGATAGACTGGGGTTATTTTCCCTGGAGCAGAGGAGATTAATGGGGGACATGATTGAGGTGTATAAAATTATGAGGGGCATACATATGAGGAAGGAACCTTTCCCCTTGATGGAGGGATCAATAACCAGGGGGTAGAGATTTAAGGTAAGGGGCAGGAGGTTTAGAGGGGATGTGAGGAAGAATTTTTTCACCCAGAGGGTGGTGGGAATCTGGAACTCACTGCCTGAAAGGGTGGTTGAGGCAGAAACCCTCATAACATTTAAGAAGTATTTGGATGTGCACTTGCGATGCCATGGCATACAAGGCTATGGGTCTAGTGCTGGAAAATGGGATTAGAATAGTTGGGTACTTGTTTGACCGATGCAAACTCAATGGGCCGAAGGGCCTTTTTCTGTGCTATAGACCTCTATGACTCTATAACTGTAAAAGCACATGAGATAGGAGGTAATATACTGGCATGGATTAAGGATTGGCTAACAGGCAGAAAACAGAGTAGGAATAAATGGGTCATTCTCGTGTTGGCAGGATGTGACTACTGATACTGCAAGGATCAGTACTTGGGCCGCAGCTGTTCACAGTTTATATCAACGATTTGGATGTGGGAACCAAATATAAGATTTCCAAGTTCGCGGATGATACAAAGCCAGGCAGGGATGTGGGTTGTGAGGAAGCTGTAAATCGGCTACAGGAGGATTTGGACAGACTTAGTGAGTGGGCAAGAACATGGCAGATGGAATATAATGTGGAAAAATGTGAGGTTATCCACTTTGGCAGAAGGAACAAATGTGCAGAGTATTTCCTAAATGGTAAGAGATTAGAAAGTGTAGATGTACAAATGGACCTGGGTGTCCTTGTCCATAAGTCACTGAAAGCTAACATGCAGGTGCAACAGGCAATTAGGGAGGCTAATGGAATGTTAGCCTTTAACACAAGAGGATTTGAGTACAGGAGTAGTGAAGTCTTGCTTCAATTGTATAGAAGATGGTTAGACCGCACCTGGAGTACTGTGTGCAGTTTTGGTCCCCTTACCTCAGGAAGGATATTATTGCCATAGAGGGAGTGCAACAAAGGCTCACCAGACTTGTTCCGGGGATGGTTGGACTCTCTTATGAAGAGAGATTGGGGAAACTGGGCCTTTATTCTCTAGAGTTTCAAAGAATGAGAGGTGATCTCATTGAAACCTATAAAATACTTGATGGGATAGACAGGGTAGATGCAGGTAAGATGTTTCCCCTGGTTGTGGAGTTTAGAACCAGGGGACACAATTTCAAAATAAGGGGGAAGCCACTTAGGGCCGAGATGAGGAAAAATTTCTTTACTGAGAGGGTTGTGAATCTTTGGAATTCTCTACCCCAGAGGACTGTGGAAACTGTCATTAAGCATATTTAAGGTAGAGATTGTAGATTTCTGATTATCAATAACGTAAAGGATTATGGGGATAGTATAGGTAAAAGGCATTGAAGCCATGATCGTATTGAATGGCGGAACAGGCTCGATGGGCTGAATGGCCTTCTCCTGTTCCTATGTTCCTATGAATGGGTGGGAGCTAGGGAGTGTGGAAGAGGTGATGAGTCTGGGAGTCCAAGTGTGGTAATTATGCTTTTATGTAAAGTGTAATATACCTTTAAGAGAAACATTGGTTAAGGAAGATCACATGATCTTTAATATCCAATAGGAGAGTAGCGCAGGCTACCTCAGTAGTTAGTAGTTAGTAGTGTAGAGATAGGGTTTGTAGTGAAAGCACACGTGTAGTTGCTGCTGAGCACCTCTGTAAATAAACTACAAGTTTTCCACCTAAGAAGTATCTGCTGATCAACTCGATCAATAATACCAACTCGGCCACCTCTCACAACAAACTGGCAACAAGGATCCACAGGATCCAACAAACTGGCAACAAGGATCCACAGGATTCAACAAACTGACAACAAGGATCCACAGGATCCAACAAACTGACAACGAGGATAAAACAAGTTTAACAGAAGAAATCAAGTGAAATGAAATCAGCACCTAACCTCGCACAGTAATTGTAAGTAGAAGTTCTGTTCAAATCGAAGAAGTAATTCCCTCTCAGGATGCCCCAATTCGGAAGAATTGATCCTTTCGATCCAAACACGGACGGTTGGTCTCATTTTATTGAACGCCTCACGTTCTTTTTCCAAGCAAATGAGACTGTGGGGGAAGAGTGATCCTCTTAAGTACATGTGGGAATAAAACCTATGGTTTGATTCGAAGTTTGACGGCACCCAGTGCCCCAGGTTCCCAAAATTTGGATGAATTGGTGAACCTCGTGAAGGGCCATTTTCAACCAAAGCCCTCAGGAACGATGCAAGGATTCAAGTTTAACTCAAGAAATAGAGCCCCGGGGGAGACAGTTGCTGCTATGTGGCAAGTTTGAAGCAGTTAATGGAATGTTGTGAGTTTGGTACATCTCTAAACGACTGCTCAGCGATTGTTTAGTGTGCGGTGTGAATAAGGACATGATTCAGAAGACATTGTTATCCGAAGCAAATTTGGATTTCAAGAAGATGCTAGAGATAGCGCTGGCCATGGAGAGCACAGTAAGAGATTCGAAAGCCAATCAGGGTGTGCAAAATGGCGCCGACCTCCACATCAGAGGGGAAACCCCATCCAAAAAGTGTGCAAAAGTGCAAGACTCTGCCGAGAAGCAGGAAACAGTCCCCATTAGCCGGAAAATGAGAAAAATTACTACAAAAAATAATTTCAATCGAGGTGGAAACAAGCAGCTTTTTAACGATTGGCAAATTTAAAAAATATAATGTTTTTATTGTCACAGAAGTGGACACATAATGAGACAGTGCAAGGAACAAGGCAAGCAGGCTTTTAAACAAAAGAGAAAAACCCACTGAGATCCACAATGTAGAAGAGCCTGAAACAACAAATTCAGATATTTACTCGCTGTATAATTTGAAGGTTGGAAAGTCAGAACCAATCTATGTCACAGTGAAAGTGAATGGTAGACCTGTTAGAATGGAAGTGGACACAGGAGCTTCCACTACAGTAATTGGGGAACATACCTTCAGATAATGGGGGACATCAATTAAATTTAGAAGAAACAGCTGCCCATTTAAAAACATCCACGGGTGAAGACATTCAAGCCAGAGGCATAAGTAGAGTAACTGTCCATTATGGAAAACAACTGGCAAAGCTACCCTTGATAGTGGTAGTAGGCGAGGGGCCAAGTCACGGGGGGCAAAACTGACTAAAGGAGATTAAGTTAGAATGGACTGAAATTTTCCAGTTGAGAGCAAGTGGGGTACCAGAGCTACTTAGAAAGTACACCACAGTCTTCAAGGACGAACTTGGGAAGATCCAGGGGCTGTAGGCAAAAATTCATGGGGATCCACAGGCAACCCTCCGATTCATGAAGGCGAGGCCAGTACCTTGTGCACTGCGAGAACAAGTCGACACTGAACTGGACAGACTAGAAAAATTGGGCGCATTACAACCTGTGCAGTTCTCAGAATGGGCAGCGCCCATAGTCCCCATCCTTAAAACCGACCAAAGCGTCCGAATTTGTGGAGACTACAAATTTTCGGTTAATAAAGTAGCTAAGCTAGACACCCCATCCCAAAAATCAAAGACCTGTATGCCAAGCTGGCAGGTGGAACCATGAAGCTTGATATGAGTCAGGCTTATCTACAACTAAGTTAGATAATGCCTCCCGGGGATTTGTCACAATAAATACCCACAAAGGGTTGTATCAATATACTCGATTGCCTTTCAGCGTCTCCTCAGCTTGTGCCATCTTCCAGAGAACAATGGAAAGTTTACTGCAAGGATTGTCCCAGGTTGTAGACTATTTAAACGATGTTTTGGTGACAGGATTCACTGAAAAAGAGCAATTGGCAAACTTAGAAGTCTTAGAACGTTTCTTGCAAGCTGGAGTGCATTTAAAAAAAGAAAAGTATACATTCCAAGCGAGGGAGGTAATCTATTTGGGTAGATTCACAGGGCCTCCACCTGGTTAAGGAGAAAGTGAGGGCCAGAAGAGAGGCACCTGCACCAAAGAACGCCTCAGAGCTCAAATCATTCCGAGGAATGATCAACTATTATGGGCGGTTCTTACCCAATTTGTCCACAGTGCTGGCCCCCCTGCATTCTCTATTCAAAAAGAACCAACCTTGGTCTTGGGAGGCAGCCCATAAAGAAGTTTTTATAGAAGTGAAACAGTTGTTGCACTCGTCCAACCTATTAGTGCATTATGACCAGATGAAAGAATTAGTGTTGACATGTGACATGTCTCCCTATGGAGTGGGAGCAGTGCTCTCTCATTGGATGGATGAGGCACGGAACAGCCTATAGGTTACGTATCAAGAACACACACCACAGCAGAAAAGGGATATTCAGATATAGAAAACGAAGGCCTGTCAATCATCTTTGGAGTCAAGAAATTTCACCAGTACTTTCATGGCTACCATTTTACAATCTTTTCAGACCACAAGCCATTGCTAGGATTGTACAGTGAGGACAAGGCCATACCACCCATAGCCTCAGCAAGAATACAGCGATGGTCTTTAATCCTGGCAGCCTACGTGTATACTTTCGTACATAGGCCTGGCATTCAAATCGCAAACACCGATGCCCTTAGTTGTTTGCCTTTAGGAGAAAATGCTGAGCATGTCCCAGTTCCTCAGCAACATGTTTTATTGTTAAATTTCTTAGATTCCTCGCTGGTATGTGCTCGACAGATCAGAGACTGGACAAGTCAGGACCCTGTCCTATCACAAGTATAAGAACAAGTGCTACATGGTTGGTCACAGGAGCCCATATCTGACAAAATGAAACCATACTTTAACAGAAGACATGAAATAACCAGCCATGACGGCATCTTATTGTGGGGAGCATGAGTGATATTTCCTTCAAAGGGAAGGGAGCCACTTTTAATTGAACTACAGAGTGCCCATCCAGGAATTTCCTGAATGAAGACCACAGCTCGCAGCTATCTATGGTGGCCTGGGATGGATGGTGAAATAGAGAGTTTCATGAAGAATTGTGTACAATGTCAGCAACTGCAAAAGTTGCCAGTAACAGCTCCGTTACACCCTTGGGAGTGGCCTGGTAGACCCTGGGTGCAGTTACACATTGACTATGTGGGACCTTTCATGAGAACAATGTTTCTGTTCATTGTTGATGCTCACTCAAAACAGATGGACATATGTGAAGTGAAGTCACCAACGTCTTGTGCTACAATTGAGAAACTACGTCAAAGTTTTGCCATTTACGGACTACCAGAAGTGGTCATTTCTGATAAAGGTGCAGCATTTACAAGTGCTGAGTTTCAATGGTTTGTCAGCCTCAATGGTATCACTCATGTAAAAACTTCACCGTGCCATCTTCCTCAAACGGACTGGCCGAAAGGGCAGTTCAAACATTCAAGACAGGCATGAAGAAGCTAACTGGAGATTCCTTAGCAACCAAGCTAGCACGCTTTCTTTTCCTTTGTAGGACCACCCCTCACACAACAACAGGTGTCACACCTGCGGAGTTATTGATGAAATGCCATCTCAGAATGAGGTTGAGCTTAATAATGCTAAATTTAGAGGGGAAGGTGGAAAGGAGTCAGGGAAGCCAGAAAACTAGACACGACTGGTATAGTCGTGAGAGGAAATTTACCACGGGAGAGCTTATTTACATGGAGAACTTCAGAGAAGGACCAAAGTGGTTATCTGGTGAAATAAGTAAAGTGACTGGACCTCGATCTTACCACATGGAGGTAGAAGGCTGAGTTATACAGAGACATGTGGATCAGCTAAGGAAAAGAGAAAGAAATCGCCAAGAATTGATCCCACCAGTGTTCACGACCGGGTCTGCGTTTCCTGTTGAGGATCCTCAACACAGGACAGACACGTCTGATGTTCCTGTAAGAGTTGAGG
The DNA here is from genome assembly GCF_964194155.1 of Cetorhinus maximus. Classification (NCBI taxonomy): domain Eukaryota; kingdom Metazoa; phylum Chordata; class Chondrichthyes; order Lamniformes; family Cetorhinidae; genus Cetorhinus; species Cetorhinus maximus. The sequence continues at coordinate 1,912,536 of NC_135883.1, read as the reverse complement.
ATACAGAACTGCAAGTGCCCACCGAAGCACCTGATGTTCAACAACTCCGGAAAAGGAAGTTCCTGACAAAGCATCTGAAGTTGTAGAGTTGAGACACTCTACTCGCCTAAGGAAATCCCAAGAAAGACTAAATTTGTAAATTACTTACCTGTGTAAATATTTTGCCATCTTGAGAAAATTGTACTTGTAAATATGAAATGTATATCTGAGTAAAGGGGGAGGGGTGTGGTATTTATGGTTTTATCTAATGTGTAATATACCTTTCAGAAGAATGTTTGTTCAGGAAGATCACATGATCTTTAATACCCAATAGGAGAGTAGCACAGGCTACCTCTGTAGCTACTGGTTAGTAGTGTAGAGATAGAGTTTGTAGTGAAAGCACACGTGTAGTTGCTGCTGCGCACCTCTGTAAATAAACTACAAGTTTTCCACCTAAGAAGTATCTGCTGATCAACTCGATCAATAATACCAACTCGGCCACCACTCACAACAAATTGGCAACAAGGATCCACAGGATCCAACAAACTGGCAACAAGGATCCACAGGATCCAACAAACTGGCAACAAGGATCCACAGGATCCAACAAACTGACAACAAGGATCCACAGGATCCAACACCAAGTGAATAAGATGTTAAAGCAGCACCTCAACTGAATATGGCAACCAGTATAGAAAATAAAAATCAAGATGTACTGTTGAATCTATGTAAGATAACAAATAGGGTTTTGGGCTCCACCCCATTCGAATGATATTGAGACAAGAGAGAGTAGAGAGTCGGTTCACTGAAAAGCTGCCTGATATACAAACACATCGAATTACATGGAGCAGACAGCAGGGAAACAGACCATTCAGCCCAACCAATCTACGTGAGCCCCTTCCCATCCTTCTTCATTTAACTCTATCTCCATAACCCTCTATTCCTTTCTTCCTCATCTACTTGTCTAGCATCCACTTAAATTCCCTGTGTTAGTGAGTTCACCACACTTTGGGTAAAGAAATTTCCTCTGACCATCAGTTGATTTCTTGGTGACTATCTTATATTGATGACCTCTCATCTTGTCCTCCCCCACAAGTGGAAACTCTCTCTTTGTGTCAATGCTATCAAAACCTTTCATAATCAGAAAGACCTCTTTTAGATCACCCCTTAAGCCTTCTCTTTTCAAGAGAAAAAGGATACAGTCTGTTTATTCTATCCTGATAGGTGTAACCTCTACCGCATTACTGGTATCATCCTTGTAAATCCTTTCTGCACCCTCTCCAGTGCTTCCTGTCTATAACATGGTAACTAGAACTGTACATGGTACTCCAAGTATGTTCCAAACAAGGTTCGATACATGTTTAGCATAACATCTCTACTTTTCAATTCTTTCCCTCTAGATTTAGACCCTATTGGTTTGGTTTGGTTTGGTTTAGTTTTTAAAATGGTCTTATTAACTTGTGTTATTTGTACACCCAGGTCCCTTTAGATTTTTATTTTCCAAGTAATGTGTGATCTCCTGATTTTTCTTATCAAAATGTAATATCTCACGTTTTGTGTTGCAATTCCTTTGCCAGTTATGTGCCCATTCTGCAAGTTTATTAGGGACATTAATGTTTCCTTGACAAATACAAAGACAGACATGAGAAACTAGAGGAGTGTGGCCGGGATTTTCCGGCCCTGTTGTGGGCGGGACTCGCCGGGGTAGAGGCGGTGCCCCAGCCAGAAGCCCATTGGCTTGTGGCGGGACCGGAAGATCCCGGGCGGAGGGCGGGTGTAGAAAATCCCGCCCCTTCATTCAAACAGAGGAGTCAAAGGGGTGATGTGAGATGGATGTTTAAAATTACATGGGTATGGGACAGAATGGGTAGAAAAGAGATTATTTCCAGTGGTTAAGAGCGCGAAAGAGAGAGATTTAAGACAGAGAGCTGGCGAAACTATCTAAGTGCAGAGGAGTATGAAGTTGTGGAAGGCAGTACTAAAATTAACAGGGTATAAATTTATCTTGGGCAGATAGCTTGTTTTACACTTCACCTGATGTTCCTTTTCCTGATTTAGTGTCTTGTTTCAAGCTTGAGTTTCAAGTATAGTACAGGCAATTACAAAAAAAAACCATTGGCTTATAAGCTGACACTGACTGACCTTTATGTCCCAATGGAGTGTCTGACCCTTGAAATTGTCTACAGTTAAAAGAGTCAGCTTTTGGTGAACAGATTTCGGTTTGGTGGTGCTGCGCTTTGCTTCTGGCGCTGAAAATAAGGTTGTGCAGTGTCACACTGTGTTTCCCAATATCACCCAAATCGTTCTGCTGTATGTAGAGTACATCACCTCACATCCTATCTGGAAGTCATTTTTACAACAAAATCCATCAGCACACCCATTTGCAGTGATGCCCTTCCGCCTGCTAAGCATTAGTCTGAACTTAGATGTAGCATGTGCTATTTATAGTTGTTCGGTAGCAAAGAACTTGAGTATTGCTGAAAAAATACATTTTGTCGAAGCTTTTCACCTTGCACTCATCAGGACAATTGCAAGAACACCAATGTCAGGGGAGCAACAACTTCGTACTGTATGAGAAAAGAGTGCTGATTGGTTGACAAGTGGAAAGTGATCGGTAGAGGCATTGCCATGGAGAATGTACTAGTTAATGGTGACTGACAGTTAACTGCCAAGCATTGTTTGAAATTTTAAACCAGGCAGCTTGACTTGATTGGTCAAGGCATTGCCTTGAGGAATGGACCAGAGAATGGCTATCACTTATACTGGTTAGCTGAAGCAGGCATAATTTGTGTACCTTCTTTCAGTCACAAATAATACACAGAACCCTGTTCTTTGTCCACTTGAGAAAAACTGTTCATAAAATGTGCTTGCATTATTGAAAAACCCAACTGTGTTTCAAATATACAGTTTATACGGGGCCTCTCTGGTGTAAAGGGTCCAAGGAGTGGTCATAAATAGAGTACAGAATTTGAGGATTTGGTTAAAGTAGGGATTCTTTGATAAGTATTGGTGAGTATGAGTTGAATTTTACCTCAGGGAAGGAAGTCCTGCTGTTCGAACTGAAAGCAGGTCCCAAACCCACACAGGTGGACAATGGAGCCACTGGGAGGAGTTTCTCAGTGGTGACCAACTAAAGAAGCAGCCACCAGGACCATTGTCCAATTGAGGACAGCAGCCTGCCTCTCTAAGATGCCAACCCAGTAAGAGGTCTGACTGCTCAGCATCCTGGGCAGCCTTGGCAGTGCCACAGATTGAGGTTGCCACTGCTGAAGCTGCAGGGAAGGAGGAGAGGCTGTCTCCAAGATGAGCCAACCTCGGAGGGTGGGTAAAGGAATTTTTCCAATGTGCCAGGAACATGCAGGCAGGTAGGCCCCAGCAATCGTCAGCGCTGAAGACCCATGGACGGCCATTGCTGCTGGACAGGCCCTTCCATGGGCCATGGCATGGCCAGAAGGGAAGGGCCCACCCCAATTTGGGAAGCTGCTGGGAGGCAGCCTCAATGTACCTGATGGTCTCCCCACACAACGGGGCCCAGGCGAATGTTGGTGAAATCCTGGCATCATGGTAAAATGGCTTCCTCCTCGATAACTTCCGCCACAATTTTACAAGCCTTGCCACCCCCCAAAATGTCTCCAGAAGGCTGGTAAAGTTCAGCGCTATATCTCAAACTGAAATGCTAACAGTTGTATTTAAATTAGAATTTTAAAACTGTAATAGACACTGTAAACCAGTTAACAGAAACTGTCAATCAGCTGTGGTTGCCTGAAGGGATGCTAATTAATACATGCAGGAAGTTGAGTAAATGCTTTTAATTGGGAGCAGTTGAAAAGGTCGGTAAAGTAAATAGGATCTGGTCATGCACAGAGTGGTTGTAAAAGGAGTGCGTTGTCACTGGAGTGCAAAAGTTGGGAATTTGATGAAAGCGGGAAGTTGAGAGTGAGAATTCCATGACAGTGGGAATTTGGTGCAGGAGGGGAAGGAGAATTCCATTCCACGGGATACTGAGACATGAAAGGAAGTGGACCATTGGGATGGACCCGACCTAAATGGGGCATGGATCTGGGTCCTAGCGGAAAGGATAAATGGAGCAGTCACAAAGATCTTAAACTAGTACATGGGGGTAGGGCCCAGATGAAAGGTCTAGTTCCAAAGCAGACAAAAGAGAAGGGAGTAGAGTAACAGTGAAAATTGTGCTTTAGGCTCCACAGGTAAAGGAAAAAAATAAAATGTTGAAAGTAATTAAATCAGATGAGAGAAATTATAAAAACAAATGATTCAAACATTAGAGCAGAAGGACAGGTTAGGATGTGTAGCCCAAGTAAGAATTCTTTATATAAATGTAGAAAATATAAGGAACAAATTTAATTACAGACACCAATTCAACTAGGAGGGTGAGATATTGTGGTTATTACTAAGGCTACAAGACAGTCAGGACTGGCAACTAAATATACCAGCTGCTTCATCACGCTGGGCACCATATTTAAAATCCAGCCATGCAAACCACATCTCAGAGTCTCCAGTCCACGACTACTGCAGAGAAGATGTCCAAGAAAGGCAAGAAGACTGCATTCCCCAGGTTTAGCGATGCGTCACTGAAATGCCTTTTGGTTGCTATGGAGGCCCAATGCGATGTCTTCTACCCATGGTCTGGCCACAGGATGGGCAATGGCGTGACCAACCCAGCTTTGCAGGCAGTGGTAGTGGTGGTCAGCGCCAACGCCCTTCAAAAGAGGACAGCCACCTAGTGCCGCAAAAGGATGAATGATCTCCTCCATTCTGCCAGGGTAAGTCACTCTTCTCATCGCTCTCAACTCATAAATTCAAAACCCATCACACACCCACAGGGCCCTCATTCACTGCCAGTTCAAGGGACATCACCTTTCATGCTCTCACACTCACTGTCATTGTCCTCATCCCATCCATGGGACCACACACCACCCACACTGGCCAGGCAAACTTGTCATCTGGCCTGGCAGGCATCCTGCTTACACTCTCCCCATCTCTATCCATGCAGGACAAGCTGGCACACGACAACAGGGAGCGGTCACAGACTGGTGGAGGAATGCCTGAAATCAAGATCCTCGTGGACTTTGAAAACAGAGCCATCCAGCTGGCCAGCAACGACCTGGGCCAATCTTGTGCTGACGGTGAGGTCGTGGTCGGTGGTCTACCAAGTGAGAATCCAGCAGTGCAACATCCATCAGACAACCATGCTGTGAGTGATGTGTCCTGTTTCACAGGCCACTGCCAGGCACTAATTATCTCCCCTTTCACAGGCACATCTGGGAAACAGCCGACAGAGTTCATGACCCAGGGTCTCCAATCAAGCCCCGAAGAAACCTCTGAAGAGGAATCTGAAGGCACCCTCCTTAAAGTCTCGTAACATCGCTCACCCACACCCTCCACCAGCGCAGAGACACACAACCTGGTGGGACCGAGCTTTAGAATAGCCTCAGGATCACAATCTGGTGAGCACATCGCACTGTCTGATCCACAGCAGGTGGAGACAGGGACTTCCCAGGTCCCCGACACTCGGAGGGCTGCTGGAGGCCAGGAATTTGCTGAGTCCGAGTCAGATGATGAGCCTCTGGACTCGGTCATGTCACAGATACTGAAGCTGCAAAGACAAGCTCGGGAACATCAGGAAGGGATGTCCACTGCACTCCTCAGATTGCAAGGCACGATGGAGGAGTCCGTCCACCATTACTCTGAGGTAATAGTGACGGCATGCCAACGCACTGAGGTCAACAATGGTGGGATGGTGGTCGCCATAGAGACCTTGGTCTAGGACATCACTCCTGCAACTCCAATACCATTGTCTGACTGCCTGTAATGACCATATTGAAATGATTGTAATATTCATTGATTGTATTGAAGCACCTCGTGATCCATGTGTATAAGTTGAATCTGATTGTACTTTTTGTGATGGCGATTTAGAAATGTTTTGTAATGTTCTTCCAGATATTTTATGAATAAAGTATATTTTTCAAAAGAAAAATCGCTCCTGCACTGCTGCATGGGCTTAACTCTATCGCTGTTGCCATACACTGAGGCCTCCAACAGTGTGTACAAGAAAGGGGTGCTGGGCAGCTCGATCTCACTCCAGCCAACCCTTCCGCTCATGGAGTCAGCCAGGGGCCCTTGGGCACCCACAAGGAGGGAGATCAGCAGGTGTACCCGCCCACCACCCCACCTCCCCAGGGCCATCCATCCAGTTGACTCTGGGAGAGTCCGGCCCACCCGAATCCCCTCTTCCTGTGACCTCAGCAGCTCTAGCTCCACAGGCCGAGGAGGGTGCCACTGCCACACAGCAGGACCCCGAAAGCGGGATTGGGCCCTCCAGGTTTCTGCCCTCCAGAGGATTCTCGCCATGGTCATCACAGTAGCAGTCAGCAGGCTGCCTCCACCTCCGCTGTAGGTGTCCGGGGAGCACCAAGATGTAGCGGCAGGGTAAGGAAAGTTAAGACGAATTAGTTACACAGCCTGGGCACGGGTGTTAATCACTTGTACATACTCTTCGCTATTGTCAATAAACTCCCAAGAATGTCTCCCTGCCTATGGCTCCTTGTTCTGATGAGCAGTGTTCGTGTCACTCAGATGTGAAACCTTTCTGCACAAGATAAAGGCAGGTGTCTCAGTCCAGGGCCTCTTCCCTGTGTCTGTGCAGCCTTCAGACCAAAGTGATGGTCCGGCCTCACACTCCCTGGACACATTACTGATGCCTGCACCTCGATGGTGCTGGTCGTTGCTGCCAGAATGTTGTGGGCAGGCGTCACAGAGTTCCCCCATTCTCTCTCTGTGCTCTCAGCACCTTTAATGTGGGGCTGGCCCCCAACACACCAGCATCTGTGACCAGTGATGCTGTGCTCCTGAAGGGCTCAGGTGCTGAAGATGGACAAACGATCAGGTGCTTTTAAAGTTTCATGGCTGTGTCTCCATGGTATGACCCTGATCACAGAGCGCAAGTGAGCTGCCCTCGGAAGGACAAGAGTCAAACATTCACAGAGGCTGTGTGAAGATCTATGGAGTGCCCTGTCTGCATGTTGTCATCATCCTCCTGCAATCGAGCGACTATTAGGGCCTCCACTGCATCTCCATGACAGGAGCATTCTCACAGAGGGTATGTGCGCTGCCATAAGCCAGACTGGAGTCAAATGTTCATAGGTGCAATGTGGGGATTTGTTAAGAGATTTGTTAAAGGAAGGTCGTGTTTTACAAATTTGATTGAATTTTTTGAGGAAGTAAGCAAGAGTGTTGATGAGGGTAACGCATTTGATGTGGTCTACATGGACTTCAGCAAGGCTTTTGATAAGGTCCCTCATGGCAGACTGGTCCAGAAAGTAAGAGCCCATGGGGTCCAAGGCAAAGTGGCACATTGGGTCCAACATTGGCTGAGAGGCAGAAAGCAGTGGTAATGGTAGAGGGATGTTTCTGTGACTGGAAGTCTGTTTCCAGTTTGGTTTCATAGTTCTTGGTGCTGGGGCACTTGCTGTTTGTGGTGAACATAAATGATTTGGACTTAAATGTAGGGGGGATGATCAAGAAGTTCACGGATGATATGAAAATTGGTCGGGTGGTAAATAGTGAGGAGGATAGCCATAAACTGCAGGAGAATATCAATAGACTGGTCAGGTGGGCAGAGCAGTGGCAAATGGAATTCAACCTGGAAAAGTGTGAGGTAATGCACATGGGGAGGGATAACAATGCAAGGGATTACACTATGAATGGCAGGGCCCTGGAAATTACTGAAGATGAGAGGGACCTTGGTGTGCATATCACAGAATCACACAGTGCAGAAGAGGCCCTTTGGCCCATCGAGTCTGCACCGACAGGTGAGAAACACCTGACCTACCTAATCCCATTTACCAGCACTTGGCCCATAGCCTTGAATGTTATGACGTGTCAAGTGCTCATCCAGGTACTTTTTAAAGGACGTGAGGCAACCCGCCTCCACCACCCTCCCAGGCAGCGCATTCCAGACCCTCACCACCCTCTGGGTAAAAAAGTTTCTCCTCACATCCCCCTAAACCTCCTGCCCCTCACCTTGAACTTGTGTCCCCTTGTGGCTGACCTTTCAACTAAGGGGAACAGCTGCTCCCTGTCCATGCCCCTCATAATCTTGTACACCTTGATCAGGTCGCCCCTCAGTCTTCTCTGCTCCAACAAAAACAACCCAAGTCTATCCAACCTCTCTTCATAACTTAAATGTTTCATCCCAGGCAACATCCTGGTGAATCTCCTCTGCACCCCCTCCAGTGCAATCACATCCTTCCTATAATGTGGCGACCAGAACTGCATACAGTACTCCAGCTGTGGCCTCACCAAGGTTCTATACAGCTCCAACATGACCTCCCTACTTTTGTAATCTATGCCTCGATTGATAAAGGCAAGTGTCCCATATGCCTTTTTCACCACCCCACTAACATGCCCCTCTGCCTTCAGAGATCTATGGACACACACCCCAAGGTCCCTTTGTTCCTCAGAACTTCCTAGTGTCATGCCGTTCATTGAGTGCTTCCTTGTCAAATTACTCCTTCCAAAGTGTATCACCTCACACTTTTCAGGGTTAAATTCCATCTGCCACTTATCTGCCCATTTGGCCATCCCGTCTATATCTTCCTGTAGCCCAAGACACTCAACCTCACTGTTAACCACCCAGCCAATCTTTGTGTCATCCGCAAACTTACTAATCCTACCCCCCACATAGTCATCTATGTTGTTTATATAAATGATGAATAATAGGGGACCCAGCACAGATCCCTGTGGTACGCCACTGGACACTAAAGCATCCTTCTGTCATCACCCTCTGTCTCCTACAACTAAGCCAATTTTGAATTAACTTTATCAAATTACCCTGTATCCCATGTGCATTTGCCTTCTTTATAAGTCTTCCATGTGGGACCTTGTCAAAGGCTTTGCTGAAATCCATATAGACTACTTCAACTGCACTACCCTCATCTACACACCTGGTCACCTCCTCAAAAAATTCAATCAAGTTTGTTAGGCATGACCTCCCTCTGACAAAGCCATGCTGACTATCCCTGATCAAACCTTGCCTCTCCAAGTGGAGATAGATACTCTCCTTCAGAACTTTCTCCAATAGTTTCCCTACCACTGATGTGAGACTCACTGGCCTGTAGTTCCCTGGCTTATCTCTACAACCCTTCTTAAATAGCGGAATCACATTAGCTGTTCTCCAGTCCTCTGGCACCTCCCCCATGGCCGGAGAGGAATTAAAAATATCCACAGATCCCTAAAGGTAGCAGGGCAGGTAGATAAGGTGGTTAAGAAAGCATATGGGATACTTGCCTTTATTAGCCGAGACATGGAATACAAGAGCAGAGGGGTTATGCTGGAACTGTATAAAACGCTGGTGAGGCCACAGCTGGAGTTCTGTGTGCAGTTCTGGTCACCACATTATAGGAAGGATGTGATTACACTGGAGACGGTACAGAGGAGATTTACCAGGACGCTGCCTGGGCTGGAGGGTCTGAGCCATAAGGAAAGATTGGATAGGCTGGGGTTGTTTTCCTTGGAGCAGCGAAGGTTAAGAAAGGACTAGATAGAGGTGTATAAGATTATGAGAGGTAAGGATAGGGTGGATCCGTTAGTAGGGGGTGAATAACCAGGGGGCAGAGATTTAAGGTAAGAGCTAGAAGGCTAAGAGTAGTTGACCACGTGTTGTGATGGAGATCTGAGCGCCGTGTGAATTTAGTCGATGGCACCCTGCACCTGTGGGAAATACGAGATCTAGGCAAATCCAATCACTCTGTCCTGATCCCGGGTCAAATGCACAAAGTTGCGTTGCCCTCATGAAGATGGCATCCGTGACCTCATGGATGTATTTGTGGGCGGAGACTTATGATATCCCACAGGGGTCACCTGTGGAGCCCTGAAAGGAGCCACTGGTGTAAAAATTGAGCACCCTGGTCACTTCCATGGCCACTGGCAGTGGATGCCCTCCAAGTCCACCTGGTGCCAAATCCTGCAGCAGCTGGCAGATGTGAGCGACCAGTTCTCCAGACATGCGCAGTCTTCGGTGACACTGGTTCTCGGTCACCTGCAGGAGTCAAAGCTAGTGTCTATAGACCCTGGGTGTTGCTATGTGCTGACCAGCGAAGGCTCACTGAGGCCCTTCAGCAGTGTGTGTGGGAGCTCCAGCCACCCCATACAACCAGTTCACCAGGCTCCATGACCCTGATGTACTCCTCCTGCAGAATGAAAGAGAGAGACACATGGTTAGCATGGGTGTACTGAGAATCTGTCCTGGTTAAGTCTGAAGGCCCCTTAATGCATCGCGGAGAGTGCTGTCCACCACTTGGATGGCCAGCGTTTAGTGCGCTGCATGGCTGCCCGAAACCCCACCCTCCTCCACCCCACTCCACCTGACCGATTGGCAGCAGCTTTGCCCATTGGACTGCAGGCTGTGCTCTCAGCTCAGGCACAGGCATTCTCCTAACCCGCACTGCAAGGCTGCACTCTTAGGTTGAACCATCAGAGAGACATTGCAAGGGGCTGTGAGCGTCTCCACCAGTGACTGCTCCATGGCTTTAGCGAGGAGATTGTACAATGTGCCCAGTTGTCCAACTGTTCTGCAGTTCACTAAAACACTCATTACTTTGCAGCCTGTGCTCGAGGGGTGAAAAGCTCTGGAGCACTTAGTGGCATTTTAATGCCTCTGCGTTGCTTGAGTGGGCAGATAAGCTAGAGACCCGACTCCAATCAGATCAATGGCTGCGCCTGAACTGCCTCAGTTGCAGAGGAAAGGTCACCTTATATAAGGCGTCCTTAATGTGTGGCCACTTCCCTCGCCCACCCTACCCCCCCCATCCTGAATGCTTGTGCACTACATTCAATGGCAGGGCTGCCCTTGCCCTCCCTCCACATTGCGCCTCAAGCTTGAAGTCCAACAGGTGACCCTGGTAAGTGATGCGCAACATTACTGTGCGCTCACCTCCGAATTCCCCTCAAAGTGCAGCCGGCCAAGTGCACGCCTTTTATATGCTGTTGTGAAACATGTCAGCGTGCAATCCCACCGACGCAGGCGGACAATCCAGCGTGGGGGTGGGGGGTGGAATGATTCCAGACGGCAGGCCTAATAATGATATGCAGGTGTATTACAATGAGGTTCCCGATGTCTGATGGTGGGAAATGTGGCCTGTCCTTGGCAGGCTGAGCGGACATTCGCAAACTAGTTTCACGCGTCATGAAACCAATCGCGCCATATTGTCCGCTCAGGCAACCCAACCTGCCCAACATTGGCAGTCACGGAAAACCCCAGCCTTTGTTTGTTAAGAAACAAAATCTGTCCACCAAGTCTTCTGGTAGGGTCACTGGTCCCAGATGATGTTAATCAGTGAGTTTTTTCCCCAGATTGACATCACCAAGTGTTCGTTCCTCAGTCTGATGACTAGTAAAATAACTACAAACATCCTGATGGAGAGGCAATGCCGAGTAGAAGCTGTGTTATCAGGCAGGAAACAGAGCTCTGTCCACATCCGTCAGCTTCAAAATCAAATTCCCAAACTCAGGAAAACAGACAGCGACCATGGTTAGTCGATTGCATTCCTTTTTATTCTAAAATCAGTTAAACAGATTTCAGTACAATCTGGTTATGTGAACCAACTTTAAATTGCAATCGAGCTTCTACTTCACAAATCTATATTGACTAACCAAGAGATCATTTTCTGAATTTATATTTATTATTAGTAGCCCCATCAGCAATAATAATCCAGTTGTGGAACTGCCAAAAATGATCAGGTGCAATTTAAAGTGTCAGTATTTCATCAAATAATCTAAACATTTGGTATTAAACTGAGACAGGAAAGAACTACACACAGTTATATCGAAAAGTGGGACATGTCATAACCTTTAATCATAGTTTTTGAACATTAATATGTATTCAGCTTTAATGACTTCTTCATGGGCTGAATTTTTCGGATGGTGGGGTGTCCCTTCCCGCCATCTGCAGGGTGACTCCAAACGGCCTGCAGCCAATTTACATTCCTGTGAGTGTTGATTGGCTGCAGGCGATACTTCCGCCCCACTTGGGAAATAAGAAATGAACATTATTAGTTCCAATATGTCCATTCCGTTACAGCTGAAAAGTAAAATAGCTAAGATCACACTACTTGTATTCTATAGGCCTCCAAATAGTGATAGAGATAGAGGAACAAACCTGCGGGAAATCACAGAAATATGCAAGAACTGGAGAGTTTTGCTGAAAAAAGAGATACGTCAGAGCTTTTCATCTTGCACTCATCAGGACACATTACCAATGTAAGGGGAAAACAACAATTTATACTGTATGTGAAGAGAGTGCTGACTGACTGGCTGGCAAGTGGACCCTGATTGACAGAGACATTGCCATGGAGAATGCACCAGTGATGGTGACTGACAATTAACTGCCAAGCATTGTTTGAAATTTAAACCAGGCAGTTTGACCCTGATTGGTCAAAGCATTGCCCTGAGGAATGAGTCAGCGAATGGCTGTCACTTGTTTAGTTTAGCTGAAACAGGCGCAATGTGACTACATGTTCTTTCTGTCTGCAAAGAACAGGGCCCCGTGTATTAATATATGTAGCTTCCAGTATACGCAAAATTTTAAAAATTCATTCATGGGATTTGGGGTTCACCAGTGGGCCAGCATTTATTGCCCATCCCTAGTTGGCTTTGAGAAGGTGGTGGTGAACTGTCTTCTTGAACCACTGCAGTCCATGTAGTGTAGATACACCCACAGTGCTGTTAGGAAGGGGGGTTCCAGGATTTTGACTCAGCCACAGTGAAGGGATGGCGATATATTTCCAAGTCAGGATGGTGAGTGACTTGGAGGGGAACTTCCAAGTGGTGGCATTCCCATCTATCTGCTGCCCTTGTCCTTCTAGATGGTAGTGGTTGTTGGTTTAGAAGGTGCTGTCTAAGGACCCTTGGTGAATTCCTGCAGTGCATCTTGTAGATGCTACACACTGCTGCTACTGTATGTCGGTGGTGGAGGGAGTGAATGTTTGTGGATGTGGTGCCAATCAAGTGGGCTGCTTTGTCCTGGACAGTGTCAAGCTTCTTGAGTGTTGTGGGAGCTGCACTCATCCAGGCAAGTGGAGAACATTCCATCACACTCCTGACTTGTGCCTTGTAGATGGTGGACAGACTTTGGGGAGTCAGGTGGTGAGTTACTCATTGCACGATTCCTCGCCTCTGACCTGCTCTTGTAGCCACAGTATTTATATGGCCAGTCCAGTTCAGTTTCTGGTCAATGGTAACCCCCAAGATGTTGATAGTGGGGGATTCAGTGATGGTAATGCCATTGAACGTCAAGGGGCAATGGTTAGATTCTCTCCCGTTGGAGATGGTCATTGCCTGGCACTTGTGTTGTGCGGATGTTACTTGCCACTTGTCAGCCTGGGTATTGTCCAGCTCTTGCTGCATTTGGACATGGACTGCTTCAATTCTGAGGAATCCTGAATGGTGCTGAACATTGTGCAATCATCAGCGAACATCCCCACTCCTGACCTTATGATGGAAGAAAGGTCAATGATGAAGCAGCTGAAGATGGTTGGGCCGAGGACACTGCCCTGAGGAACTCCTGCAGTGATGGCCTGGAGCTGAGATGATTGACCTCCAACAACCACAACCATCTTCCTTTGTGCTAGGTATGACTCCAACCAGTGGAGAATTTTCCCCCTGATTCCCATTGACCCCAGTTTTGCTAGGACTCCTTGATGCCACACTCGGTCAAATGCTGCCTTGATGTCAAGGGCAGTCACTGTCACCTCACCTCGGAAGTTCACGTCTTTTGTCAATGTTTGAACCAAGGCTATAATGAGGTCAGGAGCTGAGTGACCCTGGCGGAACCCGAAATGAGCGTCAGTGAGCAGGTTATTGCTAAGCAAGTGCCGCTTGATAGCAGCACGCCATGAGCCTGATCTTAACTGATTGTCAGCATGATTCTTAGCACACTAAGGATTATTTAGAAAATGTTTTCCAATCGCAGAATCACATCTAATGTTGGACACTGTGTTTTGAGTTTTGCGAGCACGGTCTGGTTGAGTATGGTCTGTATCTTGCCCGTTGTGAACAGTTGAAGGGACATGCTGTTTGATACAATCCGCCAGTCTTTGAGATGTATGTCCTACATACCCAGCATCACACTGGCCTGAAACTCATATACCACGTTACCCATTTGTGTGATAGGCAGAATGTCTTTCTGGTTTGACAGCAGCTTCCTGTTAGTGGTGAATCCCACTCATTTTGCTGCTGCACATTAGCAGCATGAACCAGCTAGTTTCACCTGCTGCTCAAATGTTTGAGATAAACATTATCAGGGTAATCTGAAGTAGACTAGGCACTTTTCGGGGCCAAAAGTGATGTACTAATTGAGAAATCTGCCAGGGTGTTCTCTAGCACGGTCTACCACAAGCCTAGCTTCACTGGTCAATATACATATTGGGATTCTTACAGTTCCACACACTATAAGATTGGCCTTATCGACAACCTTGTAAATAGGGCCCGAGCCATTTGCTCACCATGCAGCCTTGATGTTGAAATAGGGGCATCAAAGGCATCTTGCAGGATAATGGCTACCCTGATCAGATCATTTTGCGCTGTATATCACGCAAACTAATGAACGGGCCTAAGGCTATCACTTTCAGCCCTGAAAAGTGCCCAGTCTACCTCAGATTACCCTGGAAGGGGAAGGTATCTCAAACATTTGAGCAACAGATGACACTAGCTGTTTCACACTGCTACTATACAGTAACAACACGAGTGGTATTTGCCACTAACAGGAAGCTGCTGTCAAGGCAAAAAGACATTCTGCCTATCACACAAATGAATAATGTGTTATATAAATTTCAGTTGCAGTGTGATGCTAGGTATGTAGGTCCCAAAGACTGGCGGATTGTATCAAACAACATATCCCAGCTGGTGTTCACAATGGGCAGGGTACAGGCTGTACTCAACCAGCCTGTGCTCGCAAAACTCAAAACACAGTGTCCAGCATTAGATGTGATTCTGCGATTGGACAACATTTGCTAAATAATCCTTTGTGCTAAGAATTACGCTGACAAACAATTTAAGATTGTCAGTCAGGCTTGCAGTGTGGCACATTTGTGTGTACTGGAAGCTACATATGTTAATACACAGGGCCCTGTTCTTTGCCAGCAGAAAGAGCACATACACACATTGTGCCTGTTTCAGCTAAACTAAATAAGTGAAATCCATTCGCTGATGCATTCCTCAGGGCAATGCCTTGACCAATCAGGGTCAAGCTGATTTCAAACAATATTTGGCAATTAACTATCAGTCACCATCCCTGGTGCATTCTCCATGACAACGTCTCTACCAATCAAAGTCCACTTGCCAAACAATCAGCATTCTCTTCACATACAGTATAAATTGTTGTTTTCCCCTTTTTTGGCAGCCTTGCAAAGTATCCTGATGAGTGCAAGATGAAAAACTCCACATGTATCTTTTTTCAACAATACTCAAATTCTGTCCTACCAAATGACTATAACTATAAAGTTGTGCTACTGAGGCACTTAAATTACCCAAATATTGATTAGGATAATGTTAGAGAAAAGAATAAGGATGTGAACAACTGTTGAAATGTGTTCAGTTGAGCTTCTTTGATCAATATGTTCTTAGGCCAACTAGAAAGGAGGCATTGCTGGATCTGGTGCTGGGAAATGAGGTGGGCCAAATGGATCAGGTGTCTGCATGGGAATATTTGGGTAAGAGTGATCATTGCATCGTAAGTTTAGATTAGTAATGAGAAGAGCAAGGGACAATATAATATAGAACTTTGAAATTGGAAGGGGGAATTTCATTGTGATGCGAAGGGTAACATGGAACTGACAAGGAAAGTTGTAATGGAACAATGATTAACCTTTAAGAGATGTTTCAGGTACATTACAACAAGAGTGAAAGGGAAGGACGCCAAAATCAGGGCCCCTTGGATGGCGAGAGAGATAGAGATTATGATCAAAAAAAGGTGAGAATCAGGTCAGTACAATAGGTTGAGAGGGGAGGTGAAGAGGAAAATAAGGCTGCCAAAGAGTCAGTATGGGAACAGAATGGCAATCAACATAAAAAGTGAACCCAAAAATCTTCTCCCAGCGTGTAAATAGTAGGCAGGTAGTAAGAGGTGCAGTGGGTCCTACTGAACATTAAAGAGGATGATATATGCAGGGTAAGGTTAGAACGAACAGTCACTTGGTAGTACAGAATTTGAATATTGCAGAAACGAGAGACACGTTGCTGAAGCTTTTTATCATAGAGTCACAAAGGTCTACAGCAGAGATAAAGGCCCTTCGGCCCATTGAGTCTGCGCCAGTCAAACAAGTACCTAACTATTCTAATCCCACTTTCCAGCACTAGACCCATAGCCTTGTATGCCATGGCATCGCAAGTGCACATCCAAATACTTCTTAAATGTTATGAGGGTTTCTGCCTTTACCACCCTTTCAGGCAGTGAGTTCCAGATTCCCACCACCCTCTGGGTGAAAAAAGTCTTCCTCACATCCCCTCTAAATCTCCTGCCCTTTACCTTAAATCTATGCCCCCTGGTTATTGATCTCTCCACCAAGGGGAAAAGTTCCTTCCTGTCTACCCTATCTGTGCTCCTCATAATTTTATACACCTCAATCATGTTCCCCCTTCAATCTCCTCTGCTCCAGGGAAAATAACCCCAGTCTATCCAATCTCTCCTCATAACTAAAACTCTTCAGCCCAGGCAACATCCGGGTAAATCTCCTCTGCACTCTCTCTACTGCAATCACATCCTTCCGATAATGCGGATTCCAGAACTGCACGCAATACTCTAGCTGTGGCCTAACCAGTGTTTTATACAGTTCCAGCATAACTGCCCTGCTCTTATATTCTATGCCTCACCTAATAAAGGCAAGTATCCCATATGCCTTCTTAACCACCTTATCTACCTGTCCCGCTACCTTAAGGGACCGGTGGACATGCACACCAAGGACCCTCTGATCCTCGGTACTTTCCAGGACCCTACCATTCATCGTGTATTCCCTTGCCTTGTTTGTCCTGCCCAAGTGCATCACCTCACACTTATCCGGATTAAATTCCATTTGCCACTGATCAGCCCTTCTGACCAGCCTGTCTACATCCTCCTGCAAGCTAAGGTTCTCCTCCTCACTACTTTTCCCCACCAATTTTCGTGTCATCCGCGAACTTACTGATCAACCATCCTACATTCAAGTCTTAACCATTTATATATACCACAAACAGCAAGGGACCCAACACCGATAGCTGTGGAACCCCACTGGACACAGGCATCCAGTCACAAAAACACCCCTCGACCATCACCCTCTGCTTCCTGCCACTCAGTCAATTCTGGATCCAATTTGCCAAATTGCGTTGAATCCCATGGGCTCTTACCTTCATTATCAGTCTCCCATGCGGGACCTTATCAAAAGCCTTGCTGAAGTCCAAGTAGCCTACGTCAAATGCATTGCCCTCATCTACACATCTGGTTACCTCTTCGAAAAATTCAATCAGATTGGTTAGACATGACCTCCCCTTAACAAAACCATGCTGACTGTCCTTGATTAATCCCTGCCTCTCCAAGTGTAGATTAATTCTGTCCCTCAGAATTGCTTCCAATAGTTTCCCTACCACTGAGGTTAGACTGACTGGCCTGTAGTTCCCTGGTTTATCCCTTCCTCCCTTCTTGAATAACGGTACCACATTGGCTGTCCTCCAGTCCTCTGGCACCTCTCCTGTGGCCAGAGAGGTATTGAAAATTATTGCCAGCACCCCTGCTATCTCCTCCCTTGACTCACTCAACAGCCTGGGATACATTACATCCGGGTCTGGAGATTTATCTACTTTTAAGCCTGCCAGACTACTTAGAACTTCCTCCCTTTCTATGCTAATTTCTTTAATTATATCACAGTCCTTCTGCCTGATTTCCATGCCCACGTCGTCCATCTCACTTGTGAACACCGACACAAAGTATTCATTTAGAACCCTACCTACGTCTTCTGGCTCCACACACAAATTACTACTATGGTCCTTAATGGGCCCTACTCTTTCCCTAGTTATCCTCTTACTCTTAATGTACTTGTAAAATAACTTTGGATTTTCCTTTATTTTACCTGCCAATGTTTCTTCATGCCCCCTTTTTGCTCTCCTAATTTCCTTTTTAAGTTCCCCGCTACACATTCTATACTCCTCTAGGGCTTCCGCTGTTTTGAGCCCTCAGTATCGGCCATAAGCCTCCCTTTTTCTCTTTTTCTCTTTATCCAACCCTGTATATCCCTTGACATCCAGGGTTCCCTGGATTTGTTGGTCACACCCTTTGTCTTTACTGGAATATGTTGGCCCTGTACTCTCCCTATTTCCTTCTGAATGAGTCCCACTGCTCTGACGCAGATTTACCTAAAAGTAGCTGCTCCCAGTCCACTCTGGCCAAATCATATCTGATCTTATTAAAACCAGCATTCCCCAAATTTAGAACTCTGATTTCTGGCCCATCCTTGTCCTTTTCCATAACAACCTTGAATCTAACAGAGTTAAGATCACTATCTGCAAAATGTTCCCCCATTGATACCTCTACCACTTGACCGGCTTCATTCCTTAAAATTAAGTCCAGGACCACCCCATCTCTTGTAGGACCTTCTACGTATTGGCTTAAAAAAGCTCTCCTGGGTGCATTTTAAGAATTCCTCTCCCTCTAAACCTATTACACTATGACCAACCCAGTTAATGTTGGGGAAGTTGAAATCCCTCACTATTACCACCCTATCATTTTTACAGTTCTCTGAAATTTGCCTACATATCTGCTCTTCTATTTCTCTCTGACTGTTTGTACACTCCCAGCAATGTGATTGCTCCTTTTTTGTTTTCAGTTCTACCCATATGGCTTAATTTGAGGAGCCTTTTAAGATGTCATCCTTCCTTACTGCTGTAATTGATTCCATGATCAATATTGTGATACCCCCTCCTCTTTTACCTCCTTCCCTGTCTCACCTGAAGACCCTATATCCTGGAATATTGAGCTGCCAATCCTGCCCCTCTCTCAACCATGTCTCTGTGACAGCAATGACATCATACTTCCATGTGTTAATTTGTACCTTCAGCTTATCTGCCTTATTCACCAGACTCCTTGCATTAAAATAAATACCATCCAACCTTGCCAAGCTCCCTTGTGCCTTAACTGACCTATAATTTCTATGCCTTGCAGACTCACTTGCTCTCTCTTCTAATTTTGGCTGTGCATCCCCCCCTGCTGAACCTCCTCTCAGGATCCCATCCCCCTGCCAAGTTAGTTTAAACCCTCCCCAACAGCGCTAGCAAACCTCCCCATAAGGATGTTGGTCCCATTCCGGTTCAGGTGCAACCCGTCCACCTTGTACAGGTTCCACCGACCCCAGAAATGGTCCCAATGTCCTAGAAATCTAAAGCCCTCCCTCCTGCACCATCTCTCCAGCCACGCATTCATCTGGATTAACCTCCTATTTCTATACTCACTAGCAGGTGGCACCAGAGGTAATCCAGAGATTACTACCTTTGAGGTCCTGTTTTTTAATCTGTTTCCTAGCTCCCTAAATTCTGCTTGCAGGACATCATCCCTCTTTCTACCTATGTCCTTGGTGCCAATATGCACCACCATCTCTGTCTGTTTGCCCTCCCCCTTTACAATGCCCTGCAGACATTCAGTGACATCCTTGACCCTGGCACCAAGGAGGCAACATACCATCCTGGAGTCACGTCTACGGCCGCAGAAACGCCTGTCTTTCCCCTTACTATCGAGTCTCCTACCACTATTGCTCTTACCCTCTTTTTCCTCCCCCCCTGTGCAGCTGAGCCACTCACAGTACCATGAGTGTAGCTGCACTCCCCAGAGGAACCGTCACTCTCACCGTTTTCCAACACAGAAAAACGGTTCTCGAGCGAGATGCACCCTGGGGATTTCCTGACTACCTGTCTGACACCTTTCTTCTGACTGATGGTCACCCATTCCCCCTCTGTCTGCACTTCCGTAAGCTGTAAGGTGACCACGTCTAAAAACGCTATCCACAAAACTCTCAGCCTCCTGGATACACCTCAGTGCCTCCAGCTGCTGCTCACGTTCCAAAACTCGGAGCTCAAGTGGCATTTCCTGCCCATGTGGTCAGTCAGAGTGCAAGGAGCGTCTAGGACTTCCCACATGTTGCAGGCGGTACATAACACGGGACTGAGCTGCCCTGCCATGCCTCTAGTTGAAAAAAAAACCCTTACTTTAAGTTAAATACATTAAAAAGTTAAATTATTTATGTACTTTAAATAAGAACTAGAACTCTTACCTTCCCTTAGCTTAATCTATTTTAAACTGGAGAAAAAAACTTACCCGCTATTCACCAATCAGCTCTCACTTTTGTGCTGACGTCACTTTTTGAAGTGACTGTTTCACCACGATGCTGACTGTAGGAGATTCTTCCCAGTGTCGTGCACTCATCAGGACAAATGCAAGAATGTCAAATTTCAAATGATCACAACACTTTATATTATAGGAGAAAAGGGTTGCTGATTGGTTGCCAAGTGAGCTCAGATTGGCCGAGGCATTGGTATGGAGAAAGCAATGGGGAATATAAGCTCCCCCTGTGTCCGGGTAATTCAAAAACGGTGCAAGGCTTGAATATGTTCCTTCTGTTTGCAGAGAACAGCTTATGAATATGTATCACTTCTAGCAAGTGTAAATGAGCCATGTTACGAGGTCATTTCTATTCATCACTCTTTCGGAAAGATGTGAAGGCCCTTAACAGGATGCAGAGGAGATCTACCAGAATGGTTCCAGGGATGGGGGTTTTAGTTACAAGGTTAGGCTGGAGAGACTGGGATTGTTCTTGAGCAAATAAAATTGAGGGGAGATTTGATACTGGTGCACAGATTATGACAGGTTTAGATATGGTAGGCAAGAAAAAAACTCTTCTCATTAGCTGATGGTACAAGGACTAAAGGACACAGGTTTAAGATTTTGGCCAAGAGATGCAGGGAGAATGTGAGGAAGAACTTTTTTATGAAGCGAGTGGTGATGTCCTGGGACTTGATGCCCTTGAGGGGGGTGGAAATGGAAACAATTGATGATTTCAAAAGGAAATTGGATGTGCACTTGAAGGAAATAAATGGCAGGGCAACGGGGATTGAGCAGGGGAGTGGGACTGACTGCTCCGTGGGGAACCAGCAAGGACTCAATTGGCCAAATGATCTCCTTCTGTGCCATAACTGGCTCTATGGGCTGGTTTTATGTTTCCCCCACAGGCAGGTTTGAAGGTAAAATCCAGTGTACGGTCTTCCTGCCACCTACCCACCCACCCCCAAATTGTCTAAAACCTGATGGGGAGGTGTCGGGTGGTCCACCTGCCCTTGGGCCTTTTGAGGCCCTTAAGTGGTCAATTAATGACCACTTAAGGCGCTTATCCTGCCCCCGGAGGTATTTTACCTGCATCAGGGGAGTCCGAAGCCGTGTGGGATGCCCAGCAGCTTTAGCTGGTGTCAGGCAAGGGAGGGGACCTTCTATCGGGGCTCCCTGGGCACATTGGAGGCACCCCCTCCAAAGGTCATTTTCTCCCCTTTAACCCTCCCCCTTGGCCTCATAAACCTGCCCCACCACCCCCACCTACCCCCACTTACCACAATTGTAGCGACCCCTGACCCTGGACTTATGTATCAGTCCAGGCTCCTCAGCATTCAGTGGCTACTGGTGACGTTGTTGGGACTACAGAGCCACCGGCCAATTGTATTTGCTGGCAGCTCTCCAAGGCACAACTTTGTCCTGGGAAAGGGGCAGAAATCTCACTTTAAAGTGATTAACGCTGCTCCCACCATTAAGTTGCTGTGGGGTCCCGATCATGGGTGAGCTCCCCCAACCCTCTAGCTTGGAGAGGGCCAGGGACCATGGCGTTCACTCAGCCTCTGACTCTATGTGCTGCTGTTGGCAAGGTTCCCTGCCAGTAAAACGTGCCCATAAAAATACCACCTTGGCCTTTCAGCGCTGTGAACTGGGTTTGAATCCATACCAGGCGTAAGGGATAAAATGAGCAAGGTCCATTCATATAACAGAGAGTGCAGGTTTCCTGTGGGAGTGTCCCTTCAGTGTCATTTTGAGAAAGTATGCAGTAATTATCCAGCGCGTAGTGACAAAGCATTCTGTTGATTCTAGTGCGAAAGGTTTTTGTTTCCCGTTTAGAGGTTAGCACCTTAAAAAAAACATGAATCCATCCTATTGAAGGGGCAGTTCTCACTTGCTAACCTATTTGTAGGAGGAGCAGGTAGCTTGTTTTGGACACCAGTGAGGTTAGTTCCACATAAGAAGAAGGGCACCCACTTGGCATTACCCACCTCCAAGGATTTATCTGACATGCACAACATGATTTGACCTCATTGAAAATCAATGTTTTTGACAGCTTAATTTTGCCAAAATAGTGGTAAGGGCATTTTGTTGGAGGATGACATTATCCTTCAATATTTGGCAACAATGCCTCTCTGTGTATAAAACTACCAGTTTGTTTAACTTCATTGCACCAGGTGATGTAATGAATCAGTGCTGGAGTCAAAAGTGACAGATGCCCTGTTTGCATGAGCCAACATCGATACTAAGCTTTCTCCGGAGGTCAGAGATATTCTGGCGAGACTCCACGGGGATTTTGTGCAGGGAGTGATGGGACCCATTGGAATTGTATTGGATATGGTGAAGTCATCAGAGGGAGGTGAGGAACGCAGTGCTCGAGTTTCTGAGAGACATAAACCTCATCTGGTTGATCCCATGCTTGTAGCTTCTGTGTTACTATATGTTGTGACCCATGTGGGAGCAGACCCCAGTGAACTTGTTGAAGTTCTCAGCTCTTTCTGTTCAGCCAAGCTGATTTGATAATGTGTCCAAAGAGAAAGTCAAATTACTGCCCAAAGCATCCATCACTTCAGTCTAAGCATTGAAGAGTGTTGCAGAGACTGGCAAAATGGTGTCTGCTCGCCACAAATGGACCCTTCCACTCCATCTGCCATGTGTCAGAAGCTGAAAGGTACTTTATTCAACAACTCCAGTAACATTTTGTGCTCAGCGGGAATTCTAATTTGAAATGCTTGGCCTCAGAACACGATCCCTGGCTTCAGCAGCTACGGCAACCTGAAAAATGGGCAAAAAGATAAAAGCAAAATACTGTGAATGCTGGAAATTTGAAATAAAAACAGAAAGTGCTGGAGGTGTGGCAGCATCTATGGAGAGAGAAACCGAGTTAACATTTCAAGTCCATGTGACTCTTCTTCAGAGCCAGTTTATCTCCAGCAACTCCTCCTTCATGGTGGTCAAAGTGGAGATGGCTGGAGACCAGCTCCAGTTCTCTGCCTCTACCTGGTGGTTCTATGCTCTCCTCTCCAGCAGGGAGAGAAAGGAGAGGCCTGTGCATTTGAGAAATGGAATGTTTTGAGAGGATGGAGGGACAACATTTATGGAGGATCACTGTAAGGAATAGGGGTGGCAATGCATTTCGATGAGGGTGAGTGTCAGTGATGGCTGTTTAGAGGGTTTGAGGAGATGCCTCAAGAGGGAGGAATGGGTGCATCTGACATGTCAAGGAATGAGATGCATGTAAAGGCTTGAGGAGACAGAGTGAGGATGGTTGGGGCTAGACGCACATCAGAATATAGCTCAATGTGCCAGGCCACTCACCTTTCCTACCCTGATTAGGCCTTTTCTTTTTATTCAATGAGGGATGTAGACATCACTGGCAAGGCCAACAGTTTTTGTCAATCCTTAATCGTCCTTA
Source organism: Cetorhinus maximus (assembly GCF_964194155.1). Taxonomy (NCBI): domain Eukaryota; kingdom Metazoa; phylum Chordata; class Chondrichthyes; order Lamniformes; family Cetorhinidae; genus Cetorhinus; species Cetorhinus maximus. The sequence continues at coordinate 1,888,795 of NC_135883.1, read as the reverse complement.
GAGAAGGTGAGCCTCTTCCAACACGGTATCCAGGAGCATGAAAAAATACTCCTACTGCTGATCTTCTTAGCCATTTCCAACCACAGCTGCTTGTTGTCTGAGGCAGGCTTCTACTCCAGTCCACAGGGAGCAGAATCATGTCTGGAAACGCATCACTGAAGCATGTCCCCCATTCCTGTAGCTTCGGGCTCTGTCTGAAGACCTCTACCGTGTTTCAACTCTGATTCTTGCACGATGCCTCTAAATTCTTCAGCTGGAGTAGACTGCTGCAGGACATGACCAGACCCACTAGCTCTAACTGATCAGAAAACCCAGAAGTCAAATGCAAATGCAGTGGCTGTATTGAAAAGCCACTGACAAACACACGACTGAAACCTCTGTGTTTCTGACACACTGACCCCCTCCCCCACTGTGAGCGGGTTAAAATTCAGCTGATGATTTGAATGCTCATATTTGTACCATGTAAACATGTTTATTTTGACCTATTTGTGCTTATTGGTGAAATGGTAAGACAAAAGGCAGAATGTGCAAATGTTCGCTGATCACTGGTGCCTGCTTTACTTCCCTATTTACTCCTTATTGGTTATCTGTTAATCTAGTGTGTAATGTGGGTGCAAATGCCAGATTTTAGCACCATGGGATCACCAGCAACTTTGTATGAGGCGGTGAGCTGTCATTCTGCAATGTAATTAACCATTCCAAACCAGCCAAAGAAAACAAGCCCAATTAATACTCAACAGGGGCACATTGTGGCAAAGAGAAAGCAGCATCCAACTTCTGGGTGGAGAGTGGGTTGATGGGGGCGGGTCTAGCATATTGTGCAGATTAACATTCTCAGCAATCACTCTGATAGTCAAAATACCTGTCACAGCTGCTGGACAAAACCCCAGAATTTGCACTATGGTTCAGTTGTGTTTGACAAACTCACTTCAGTTCTCATGCTCTGTGTCATTTTAATAATGCCAAGTACTTTGGATTTAATTATCTCCATCCCTCACCAGGGTGGTCTCCAGGGCCTCTGCTTCTTTCTCAAACAGTTTTCATCCTCCAACACCCAATGTCTTTTATCTGGCTGCACTTGTTCTTACCCAGAACACTTCTCTTTTAACTCGACACACTTGTTCTCAATGAAAGGTATCAACAAGAGTGTCTACTTTGCCTGTCTTTTTGTTGGATATGTGGAAGACTTTGTTCCAAACTAGAACTCTTCCTTTTTATTAACGGCGTTGGTGTTACTTCTTGTTCTCACTCTGACCTAGAGAATTTCATTGACTGTGCTTCCATTTCCCACCCATCCCTCACCTTGTTTGGCTGATTTCCATTTGTATTTCAGATTTTCATCATGTGCAGCTTGTTTTCCATTTTATCCAAGTTATCTTAAGCAGGTGATAGTAAAGTTTCCTACTGTCATAATAATTCCATTCATACAATCACTTAGTGATACAGAACTTGCATATTGCTGAAAAGAGAGACATGTTGTTGAAGCTTTTCATCTTACACTCATCAGGACAAATGCAAGAATGCCAAATTTCAAACAGTCACAGCAATTTATATTAAAGGAGAAAAGGGTGCTGATTGGTTGGCAAGTCTACTTTGATTGGCCGAGGTGTTGCCATGGAGAGGGCAACTGGGAACTTTTGGCTTCCTAAGTTCCCGGGTAATTCAAAAAACACGCAAGGCTCGAACATATTCCTTTTGTTTTCAGAGAACAGGTCCCTGTGTATGAATGCATGTTGCTTCCAGAACGTGTAAATGAGCCATGTTACGAGCTTGACTGATTACCTTAAATTTGTTGTTTTTGTAGCTCTTCACGCACTCAAGATTGTTCAGCAAGTGCTGCCCAATCGTGGAATTACATCTAAAAGTAGACGTTTTGTTTTGGGTTTTGCAACCGTGGGCTAGCTGAGAATGGTCCATGCTCTGCCTATCATAAACAACCAAAGGAACATGCTGTTTGATTCAATCAGCCAGTCAGAGACGTGTGGCCTACATTTCTTGCATCGCACTGGCACTGAAATTCATACTTGATGTTCCTCAATTGTGTGGTAGGCAGAACATCCTTCTGGACAGATGGAAGTATCCTGTTAATGGAAAATCCCACTTGCATAGCTACTGCATTGCAGCAATGTGAAACAGCTTGCTTAACCTGTTCAAATTTTTGAGATACTTTGCCTTTCCAGGATAATTTGAGGTAGGCCAGACACTTTTCAGCTCCAAAAGTGACGGTTTGGCCCATTTGTGAGTTTGCACGATACTCAGTGAACAATGATCTAATCAGGATAGCCATTGTCCCACAGGATAGCTTTCATGTGCTCTATTTCTGTGTCAAGCCTACAAGGTGAGCAAATGGCTAGGGCCCTATTTACAAGGTTGCTCATAAGACTTTCATATATTTTCTTTCAATGCATTTCCCTGTCAACCATAGGGCCAATATTTCCAGGAAGAATGCAACTGTGTACAATAGCAGCACTGCATGCTGGAAGGGTGTTCATTGTGAATCACTGCAAGAGTCCACCAACTTGGTAACCTTGTCATCTGCAGGAACTAGAGTTGCTGCATTGGCACACAGCCACGAATCCCAGGAACTATCTGGTTCTTCGCTTCTTACTCTCCATCTTTGCATTTTCTAGACAACTATTATAAGCCCACTGACTCTCATCACAATGTAAACTTTGCCAAATAAACTTTTTACTGGTCATTCCACCTGTTAAATGCCTTCCCATTGTTCTCTCTTTCTTCTTCCCCTGAGTTTTATTCCACCCTCTAAAAGGCATTTATCATCCAGTTCTGATGAAGAATCGACATGTGAAATGTTAGCCAGTCTTCTGTCTTCAGGGTCAAACCAAATATTTAAAAGCAAAAAAGCACACAGGGGACTTTTTTTTACAAATGAAGTAAGACATCCTCTCTGTTTTAAAGTATCTAGTTTTCCGTTTTCAATTATTAAGTTGTCCCCATTCCCCCCACTCCAAACTACCCCAGGGGCAGGATTTTCGGGTTGACGGGCAGGTGGGAGGGCCCGGGAGCAGCTGGGAAACAGCCCGCCGCCCGCGATCAGCTCCTAACCGCGATCTCACGCTGGCTGGCCAATTAACAAAGAAGATTGGCGCTGCCGGTGTGGGGGCGGGTGGAGTGTGAGCGCTAAAGTCTGCGCATGTGCGGGGGGGAAACGCGCACTGAGAGCTCCCCGAAGGCAGTGAGCTGCCTCAGGGAGCTGAAGAACTTTAAAATCAAAAATAAAGATTTTGAAAATCGGAAAAAAAATGTCCCCACATAAGACTCACTCATGAACAGAAACATAATAAAAATTAAGTCGAAACACTTGTTTTAAACTAATGTCGGAAAGCTCATCCCGCCCATGGGTGAGGTCGCCTCAAAAATGCAAAGGCCGCCTGGCCGATTCGCCCAACCACCAACCATAAGATTGGACGGGCAGCAAAAAATCGCTTTGAATTAATACTTTAATGCCCTTAATAGGCTTCTTAACTGTCAGCAGGGGCACTGCCATCTCTCACACGTGCCCGCCGACCGAAATGTCAAGCCCTATTTGACCCCCGGTTGGGTCGGGCACGCGCCTGCCTGCCCCAAGGGTCGAGATGAAATCTTCTTCGTCCAGCCGTGGAAGCAGTGCTAAAGGATTCAGAATCAAACCTTCACGTTCTCTCCTTTTGTAGTAGATCCTCGCCACTGTATTGGGTTAAGTGAATTACATGCCATGTGGGGAAATGTAGAACTTGCTGGTTGCTGTATACCTGTTAATGCAAGCTCTGATTGTGCAGCATTTAGTAAATTGTTGAGCTGAACCACTGGATGAATGTCTAATTGACTGCTTACTTCACAAATCCCAAATGGTCAGATGTAATTTGTAACATGGCAGGAATGGTATGATAGCTATCACTAAAAATTAAATCTGGCCAAATATGGCAGCATATTTCATTGGGTTTTAAAAGCCATGGTAGATATTTATGAATGTTCAGCAACTTAAAAACGAAACTGCAATTATTACTCCATGAAACATTTATTAAATTGAAAACATAGATAATTCATGATTCATTCAGTAATAGATCAGTTAGTTCAGATCACTTAAATTTTCTCAATCCGATAGAACAGGATGCAAACATTTCAAATGAGAAGGCTTACAATAACCAAATAGAAAAAGATGAAGCAATCACTGGATATTTAAATATATCTTGCAAGCTCTTTACAAGTACAAACATTTCAGCCTAACGTTTGGAAAGCAAGCAGTCCAAGTATCACATAGCTTTATATTTTATTCTAGAAGTGTTGCAAAAAGAAATTACTTCAAGCCAACATAAATATTTTGGTCATCATTTATGGAAATGCATTACTACTATATTTTGCTACCCTGAGGATATTTCAATGTCCAGCAATCTTTGTAAATAATACTGTTGTTACTCAGAAAAGTTCAGGTCTATTTGTTTGGTCTAGGAGCCACTGTAGCTATTGTAATATGCTGCAGTAGCATCTGCTAACACAGATATAAGGCTCCTCTCTGAACTTGTGCCCCCAGATAAACTGACGTCAGGTAGATGTGAATTAATTACCATCCCTGCTTGATTTAGATGACTAGAGGTGTTCAAGTACTGATCAAACTCATTGCGGTCCACTTCTCCTAAAAGTTCAGCCTGGCTGATGTGTTCCAGGTTATCTAGATGATGGTGGTCATGAGGGGGAGAAAGGTGGACGGATGTGCCTGAGTTGATGGACTGGAAGGCTGGATGCTGGAGACGGTTATAATAAGGAGGTGGAGGAGGATGGCTGGCTGCAGGGTGCATTCTGGTAGATCTATTCTGGGGGATTGAAATCTGACTGAGATGTCCACATGGAATGGGGCTTTGACTGTAATCTGGCCGATACATTATTCCATTCATCTGAGAAGGTGAATCTTCTGTACACTGAGGTGGAAAGAAACTGTGATCAGAATCAATCACATCTAAAGGGGACATCTCAGGAGTGGGTAGTCCATAGTTGTCGAAGCTGTTGTTTGTTGGCTGTGTTTCCCTGAATCTGCTGATTGCAGGAAGTCTTGAGGCTGGTGGATAGCCTTTATCCTCTTCCTCCTCCAGAGGTCTACTGCACATTCTTCCAGTGTGGACAGGAGGCTGATCATGGGGGAAGTTGTTGAGCAGGAAGCTGGGGTCTACACGTTTGCAGAGACGTTTGATCTGTTTTTTCCTCCGTGGCCTGTATTTGTAATTAGGATGATCCTGCATATGCTGGACTCGCAATCTTTCAGCTTCTTCCACAAAAGGCCTCTTCTGTGAAGGACTGAGTGCTTTCCATGATTTGCCTAAAATAGATCCCATGATTTCAATCAGAAGTAGCAAAAACATATTTATCCACAACTCATAGTTAAACATCATTCCTTCTAGAGTCAGTAAGATATAAACTGACAGTTTTACAATGAACAATAAACGCCAATATTTTCTTTGATATGATAATACCTTGTCACATGAGATTGTAAGGAAGATTAACTGCTTTCAGGTTAAAAATATGAAAGAAAAGCGATATTGTTTAAAAATAGAGGTATTGTTATTGGTTTTTGTTTACCCATGTGGTATGAATGAAATATGTGGTGAGCAAGACTAAAATCTTTACTTCTAAAGTTTCAAAAATAAATAGATAGGGTTATATAATTAATCAACTCTAGCTAAAGGAATTAGTTGTCAAATAACAAATAACAAAATTGGGTTAGGCCTAATTCTTCATCTTCAGCTCTTTTCGAAATGACTACAGACTCCATGCTACAGGTTTCACACACTGAGCCTTTAGAACAGTTAATCGCCAAACTGGTCTACACAAAATGTTTGCCATGCCTCTCCTGCTCCCCAAATTTGTCCACCCCCCCTCTTCTGAACGTACCAACTCATGTTGGGTGCAGTTCCCGTGGCATCAGGAGCCCTTTAATCTCTTGTACAAGAGGATCTTGGATGATGGGTGTTAGCAGGTCACTCAAGTACATACAACACTCCAGCCAAATCCTCTCCTGCTGTTACCTGAAGTCCACACAGATTTACTTCCCCACCAGTGTCCTGTGGAATGTGATCTCTCGCTGAGATCAACTGATTCAACAGAAACTAGAAATCTTTGCTTTTAAAGAAAGCAAGGTTGATCAAAATTTAATTAATTTTTGGAGAAAAGTTATTCTCTTGAGGAAAGTACATGTTTATAAAGGACACCAAATGATTAAATATATTCAAGAAACATTTATTGAATTTAGTTGTCATTATTTTCCAAATTCAATTTTCTTCATTTCTTAGGAATACAAGTGCTTTCTGTTGTAAATAAAATTAGTCATATTTTATTGACTATTGTAATGTTAGCCTGCTGTATATTAAATGGAAAAACTTCCTGTTTCTAAATGAAGCCTAATTTATCAACTTTTTAAAGCAGATATATTTGCCTAGCCTTTTCAGTTTCGTGGAATGTCTGTCCACTAATGGTGAATGCTCCTTTCAGGCACTGGAAGTGCAGTTGTTGGAAGTAGCTGTACATATATTGGAAAAGTTGCCTCACTTTCTGCATTCAAACAGGAAGAGGAGTAACCCTCCGCTATAGCCAGTATATTATTTGCCTGCCAAGTTGAACATTGAGTGAGACAGAAATTTAGAAGGGAAACACTCTCTTGCCTACAAAGTAGCATCAAGATTTTCCTGTCAATATTTATTTTCTCCGTGCAGCCGAACCATTTTATAAACTTTATTATTGATTTATTGAAGTATAAAATGAGGTTTGCTCTGGGGTACATTTAGAATACAATCAATCCTGGGTTTTACATTTTTCAGAAATCTATCATATCCCACAGGTTTAGTGCCAATTGTGATAAATTACTCAACCATTTTGCAGTCTGTGACACCACTTTCTTAAGATAATGTTTTAAGAAAAGTTGGATTGCAAGATCAAGTTTAATATAATTTCCTTCCCAAATAAATGAAGGAAAATTCGGTTTATTTTGCAGTATATTTTGGATAGTAAATTAGATGACAAAAGATTACAGGTAATGACTCTGCCATATTCAAGAACAGTGGGATGAAGGGTTTGGCCAGAATTAAAAAATAATTTGCACAAAACATCCTGTACTTATATGGGTTTCCAGTAAACTCTTTGATATCTTTGTAAAAATATTGCTTCAGCTGTGGCTTCCATTCAAAAGGCAACAAGAGGTGGTAAAGGCCATACTGGTCATATCTTTCTATGTAGCGAGATGTCTGAATATTAGTTGTTACTGATTTTGATTGCCTATTATAAATTGTAGATGTCTATTTGACGAATAAAAGTCTGTGAGAAGTTACTGTTACGCCTGAAATGGATCTAAGGCAACCACTAGGGAATCCAGGCTGCACCCTAAATGTGCAAGAACTGGAATTATTGTAAAGTTCAAGTGAATAGAAAATAGCTGAAAGGTCCTGTTGATTAATATTTGGGTCAGATTCTGTAATCCACATTGAAGAAGGAGACAGATCTACAACTTGTATTCAGAATTTGTACTGACTCTTCACATTTTATTCTGTACCATTTTCAGTAAGGGAATCAGTTCCTTTGCATGGCCACTTAGAATTCTTAGGTAGGCCATTTGACTTTGACAATTATTTTATGCATAAATGAGTCAAGAAAAGAATATTTCTGATTTCCAAGGGTGTGCTCTCATACTTTCTCTCTCCGAGTGTAATGCCAGGGAAGAAGTAATTTAATTAATCTTCTAAAGGACCACACTTGGTCATTTGTAAATGTTTATAAAAATAGCAAATATACTGTTAATTGCTGCTCAGGTTTTAATAAAACACTAATACCTCTGCTAACTGTTTGGAGTCATCACACTTTGGTACATTTCAAACTGGGATGGTTGGTTATCGTACCTATAATATAGGCTTTAACTTGGACAAATTCTGCTCCACCGTTAATTCTAACAGTTACTCATTCAGAAGGTCAGGTGATAAATGCAGACATTGAAGTTGATCTTGGCTCACCTATCCAGAACAACCAGTAGTCCAGATAACATTCTATTGTTTCTCATGTGCCTCCAAGGTTTTTGCCACCATGGTCAGGATTTTACTGCCCCAGCAGGTTGTGTCTCCCCCCGCCCCCCCGGTGGATGTAGCGAGCTATTTAAATCTCCATTCAATTCGGTAGGACCATAATATCCCGCCGGGAGGGAAGGACCCTAAAATCCTGGCCCATGACTCTCCCTGACCTGGAGTCTGTTGCAGGTACTGATGTTTGACATCTGTCCCATATTTGTCTTTCGTCAATTTTAATACATGCCCCCTTGTCACAGTTTAGTTTGAAGTAGTACTTCAGATTTACCTTATCTATACTATTTAATATTTTCTACACTTCTTTAAATACTTGGTGCTTCCTTTCAATGTCCAGGCTTCTCAGAGTGTCCACGGACATATATGATTTCATCACAACATCCTCAAACTTGTAATCTGCTAATTGGCAACACAGCTCAACTTTCTATTTGCTTTGATGGTTGCTGTTTCACAAGGGCTGGGCATATTAGTCTAGATGTTCCGATCATCGTTATTTTTGTACTGGCGTTTAACCTGTTTAAAACAAGTGGGTCAAGTGGTTAAAATAACACCAATTGGAAAATCTAGGCTGTTAAATGTCAAGCCCTAGATTTCTTTCAATTTCACCAGTGGATAGTGATATAATTCTTGCAGTATTTATGCAACCCACTTTTCTTTCTTCCAGTGTGCATTATCTTACAATTATCTCCTCATAATTTCATCTGCCACAGTTCTGTCCACATTTTCATGGTATTTACATTTTGTAGGTCCCATCATCCTTTTATTGGATGAAAACATCATCTGCACCCCATTCCCCAATTTAGTATAATGTTCAAATCTGAACATTTGCATCGAGTCCCAGTTGTAAATTAGAAATAGTGATATAGCCTGGGGTACTGCATTCCAGTAAATGGAGAAAATGGATTATCAGTACTTTCTCCTGTATTTTTATTTTCAGTTGTTTCACTTAAGTTCCCTTGTTTTCTCTTTTTCCCAGGACTATATAGGTGTAACTCCTTAGATAAGCTCCAGACATCCTATCAATCCAAGCGCCTCATTTTATTTTCCTTTACAAGGAATATATTAAATGCTGGACCTTGTGGAAGGAGATGTTTAGGTGCCATCTAGTGGGCTTTTTATTCACTCAAATGAATAGCACGTGACTAAAGCATGATTTGAAATCAAATCTGTGATCACATTGCACACTGAATTAAAGAATACTTGATACACTAGAAAATGCAGAAACACTTTTGCTGTGCAAGTGAAATTATGCCAAATAGTATCCTATTAAAATGTGCTTTAACTTTCCTTTAGGGTAAAGCTAGTCACATTTAGATGATTGTATTGTTATGTGGGAAGGTTTGTATAAACTAACATGTTAGACCCAGCTCAAATCAAATCCAAATACAAAATCTTACATTGTATATGGTAGGTTAAAATTATTCTGAAACAATTTCAGGATTTGCAAAAATTAAAAATTATTTTCATCAAGACTGTCTCTAAACTTAAGAACTGATCACCTCCAGTCCAGTCCTCTCAGTTTATGAGGTTAATTTCTTAGAGGAGGAGAAGTTATTTAATTCTTAGGTGCATTCAAATTCTCTTGGGTTATTTATTCCTTTATCACATCATGAGATGAATTTGGTTCAATGCAACAGAACAATAAGGAGTTTATGACAAATCAACAGTAAATTTGTTCAAACCTATTATAAAGCTATGGCATATATCTCAGCTAGCAATTTAGCTATTGCTAATTGAGAAAAATCTGCAAAGCACAGCTTTTCAGTTTGAACGCAGGAGGTAGGGCAAATCAAAGTTTCAAGCATTCAATGGAATGACTTCGGTATCTGTGTGCCTGCACTACTCAGGACTAAGGTAAAATTAAATATAATCCCAAAGTTTGAATATGGCAGACAATCATATATCAAAAGACAGTTGATTTAATACAAGAAATGTTCACTGTGCTTTAAAACTATTCGTAAACCATAATGTGTCAATATGGTTTTTCCAAAGTAGAAGCAAATGTGATAAGACCAGAATTTTTGAAAGTCAATAATAAGGAATTTAATTAGTCCTAATTAAGTTCTTGTAAAGAGCAACAAGCTTTGGTCACAAGTGTAATTTTAGGCAACCCACTCTGGTAAATTTATATAATCCATTATTTGCTCTAGAAATTAGCAAAGTCCAGCAGACAAGATAATATACACACTTCATTAAAAGGCCACATCTTGGTTCTGGAAAGAATAAAGATTCTTTCATATGTTAACCACTTTTTTTCTTCATTTATAAAATCATATAAAACAGTGAAACATATTACATTACATTTTGTTAAGTAAACTACATGTAAACGTCAAAAAACAAATAATTACAGCTCACCATTCACAATCTATTTACTTAAACCAATACAAATTAGAAGGAAGCAATATTAAATAAAACTTTGTGTAATGAATAATGTTTAAGGTGTGTTGTATTTATAAAATTTTCTTTTCAAGGCAAATAATGTTCAATCCAGATAAATAATTACCGTAAAATTTGTATTTTCTATATGCTAAACGTATTCATTTATGCATTTCCAGAAATTAGCAAATAAAACTCTGAATCCATCTTTAAAATAACTTTAAATTTTAAAAAACCCTGTACTTATGGTAAATCAGTTTTCTGGTTTAGATTGGTGCAACCCTAGATTTAGTCTTAAGTCTATCTATGTATCACTTGTGACTAATATGCTTCTGTTAAAATTACGTTTTGACAATATATTGTTAAAACGTTTTGTGTATACTCACCCAGCATTTTGCTGAGCTCTGCATTGTGTAGATCAGGGTTTTGGATTGCTAGTTGTTTCCTCTCGTCCTTAGCCCAGACCATGAATGCATTCATGGGTCTCCGGATCCGTGGCTCAGCTTTGTTCCTGCCTGAAGATTCGTGAGCTGTGAGCCCAGCCCTGGGCTTTCCTTCTCCAGCAGGAGAGTCCAGACCCTCTGTCCATGAGTATGGGCTCATTATTGTAGCCATCACTGTGGGTCGGATCACTTTAATCAAAAAAAAATAATCCGTACAACTTTTGGAAATGTATGTAAAAGTGAGTAGGATTAAATCACGGTGCTGTTGATGCTTAAAGCTGGTGAGATCAACTCCCAGATCAGGAAGAGAGTCCCTGATTCATTTATTCCCTCAGTGTCACTTGGTAGCAACTTTAACCAATGATCATGAAGCTGTTTTTAATAGAAGCTCCTCCCTTTGACTGGTCTGCAATCAAACAACTCAGACTTCTGTAGCAACAAACTTAAACTACAGAACAGAAACGTGGAGTGTTGCATTTGAACCTCTCAGCATCTATACAAATCAAGTTATTTTGACTACCATAGATTGTTTGGTGTGTGATGGATTAAATGTGAATTGTCGTAGGACATTGTCATTATATTTTCCAGTAACTGCATTGGTTACGTTGCATTGAATATGATAGGAAGAAACAACGTCAAACTAAACAATTGAGGGCTAAACTCATCAGTCGCCAAAGACATGTGAGGGGATCGTGATGGGCACCCATACCAGTTGACTGCAATACAGGCAGAATGTGCTGTCTTCCGTTTCCATGTCCAACAAGTACCAAATCTGCTATTGATTGGCTGAATGCCTCAGCAGGGTGCCAATGCCATAAATGGCTAGCACCAGTTAAAGCCTGCTGCACTGTTTAAAGTTGTCTGCAATTCTTAAAAGAAAAGTGCATTGTGGCTGGAGCAGGGACTGGCAGTCATGCAGGGAGTGAATTTGACCTGGATAAGATTGAATGGCAAAACATGGGAGGGCCCAGCTTTGGGCACTGCACTGGAGGCTTTGGTTGAGGAGGTGAAAAGGAGGAGGGATGCCCTGTATCCGGGGTGGGGCGGGGGGGGCGGGGGGGGAGGTGGAGAGGTCCTCCAGACATACTCTGAAGACAATAGGAGCAGATAGCTGTGGAGGTCAATGAGAGGAGTCAAATGCTGAGGACCTTGATGCAGTGCTATAAGAAGGTCAGAGAAGATCAGTGAATGCATCTTCAAATGCCATAACCTAGCAACTGTACCACCAGCTTAATTCACCACACCCTCATTACTCACCTACCAACAATCTCTATCAATCAGGATTCCACCACACCCTCACACACTTAGCACTGCTGCAAGCCTCACTCCCACATTACACAGCTTGTAACACACTGCCAGCCATTCGACCAGGACAGATATATAACTCAAGTGGATTGTCTAATACTCACTGGCATATTTCCCTCTCTCCTGTACGACAAGGTGACACACAACCAGAGGGGGACGGGTACACCTGTACATCGTGACTCCCATGGAGGAGATGGTGCTAGCCATCATCAGGATATCTATTGCCATAGCCAGCAGAGGGGCTGTAAGCATCGATGATGATTGTATCCTCATATCGAATCCTCCTCACATCAGAGTTCCCCCTTGTCCCACATACTCTGCTGATTTACAAGCTATAGCTATTGTTAGCATGCACCTTTTACTTCCCCAATCCCCACTCCAGCACCTCCTGGCACCACAACCCTACCCTGATGCCTTTCTTCTTTCAGATACCCAAGAACTGCAGTGTGACCAGGCAGTGGAGGAATAAAACAAGGCAGTGATGAGGAAGATGTACCATCACACAATTCCACATTTGCAGCCATCAGCTCAGATACTGACACTGCATCTATTTTAGAGGATGACATAGAAGTGGAATCTGCACATGGTGAGACACCTGCAGCCAAGGCAGGGGAAAAGGGTAGCACAGGTGCCAGCTTGCCAGTGGACTAGGCTACAGAGGAAAGCTGATGGTTATGTTCATCTAAATGCTTGGTGCATTGGGTAGCCTGCCAGAAGGCATGTGGTCATTGTCAAGGAGAATGGAAGAGTCCGGCACCAAATTGGCACAGGGTTTTGCACAGAGCTTAGACCACATCCTTTCCAACATGGAAGTTGTGGCCAACTCCATGAGCCTTGTGGATCCAAGCGCAGCATCTGATGGCTGATGCCTCAGTTTCCATTGCAGCACAAGCAGCTGCCCCTAAAAGTCTCAGTGCTGCACTCAGACTGCAATCGTGCAAGGCCGACTCGCTGACATGCGGATTGCTGTCATCATGGCTCTGGATTAGTTTGCAAAGGGACTTGCAGGGTCTCGCAGAAATCTGTCCTCCACCAGCTAACTAGGATTCCTAAGGCTCAGCAAAAAGGAATGGCAAGGAGCAGGATGCTCAGGAAGACAGCATTCATCCTTCGACCCTGCTAGTCCACCAGTGCTCTTGCTGTTGTCCATCATTGAGTCAGCCCAGACTGCCGCTAACCATGCTGATATGCTGCAATCTGCAGCCAAAGCTTTCTAGGCCCAGGGCTGTTTCAGGTTGTCCTCCAAGGCCACCTGCTGTCTCAGCAGTCTTCTACCAGCCATGATGCAGCCACTTGGGAGCACATTGAAAACAGGCACTTAAGGGAATGCACAAGGGTGATTAGTTGACTTTTGTATATGGAATTATTTCATTCCTAAATTTGGTTTGGAATATGTGTTTTGTGGTGGCTTCTGTTTTAGCATTGTGGCTGCTGCTGATTAGTAACAGAGGGGAGGTAAGGCATGGGACCTGTTGGTGAACAGGGAATTGGGGTTGCAGTTACTGGTATCACACTTGGATAAGTTTTTCAGACTGTTCAGAAAGAGGGTATCTAGATTGCCTCCTTCTTCCTCCAGCTTCTTAGCTGCTCACCAACAGCTGGTTGCTAAGGCTGATGGCTTGTGATGGTGAGGTTGCATAGCATAAAGCAGACCACCAAAAATCTTGAAACTTGCTTGGCCAAATACTGCAGGGCTCTTCCAGAGGGGTCCAGGCAGTAGGAGCATTGTCTCAAGATGTAAATTGCCTGCTTTATCACATTTCTTGTGGCAGCGTAGTTTTCATTGTATGTATGCTGCACACGAGTGCAGGGTTGCACAGCAGAACATCAGTCATGTGGTCAGTGGATAGTCCTTGTTGCCTAGTAACCCTTTAGTTTGTTGCAGTGGTTTAAATGCAGATATCTCAGTGAACTGCTGTAGAAGGAAGACATCAGAACCATTGCCAGGATAGCAGGCATTGATGTACATGATGTGCTGCCTATGATCACACACCAGTTAGGAACATAGGACTTTGAAACACGATGAGGCCAGTTGGCCCTCTGGGTTTGCTCCACCATGGGATAAGATCATGGCTAATCCGATTGTAGTCTCAACTCCACTTTTCTCTCTTCCCTCCGTAACCCTCGACTCCCTTGTCAATCAAAGATCTACCTAACGCAGCCTTGAATAAATTCAATGACCCAGCCTCCACTGCTTTCAGGGGAAGAGAATTCCACACACTAACAACCTTTTGATAGAAAAAATTCTTACCTTAATCTTAAAAGGGTGACCTCATATTCTCAAACTGTGCCCCTTAATTCTAGTCTCTCCCACATGATTAAGCATCCTCCCTGTCAAGCCCCCTCAGGATCATATTTGTTTCAATAAGATCACCTCTCATTCTTTTAAACTCCAGCGGGTATAGGCCCAATCTGTTCAACCTTTCTTCATAGGATAAGCCCTTCATCCCAGGAAAGAGTTGAGTGAACCTTCTCTGAATTGCATCAAATGCAATTATATTGTTTTTCAAATAAGGAAGCCAGAACTGTACACAGTATTCCAGATGTGGTCTCACCAGTGCCCTGAACAATTGTGATAAAATTTCCTTAACTTTTATATTCCATTCCCCTTGCAATAGATGCCAACATTCCATTTGTCTTCCTAATCACTTGCTGTACCTGCACACTAACATTTTGTGATTCGTGTACCATGACACCCAGATCCCTCTGTACCACCGAGTTCATCAATCTCTCTCCATTTAAATAGTATTCTGTTTTTTGGTTCTTCCTCCAAAGTGGACAAGTTCACATTTTCCCACATTATACTCCATCTGCCAATTTTTTGCCCACTCACTTAACCTTCTCTATATCCCTTTGCAGACTCTCTATCTTCTCTTTACAACTTACTTTCCTCCTTATCTTGGTGTCATCAGTAAATTTAGCAGACAAACATTTGGTCCTTACTTAAGAACACAGGAAGGTTTCCTTACCAAAGGCGGTTATCATGGCTCAGTCCAAGATTGGCTAGTTCTCACCAGCTGGAAGAGGAAGGAGGAGGGGGAAGAAAAGTTCTCCGCAGGAGGGAATTTTCACCCAGAATGTTCAAGGAGCAATTCTCCTACCTGAACCTCAGGGACAGTGCACGTGACCTCTGCATTTCATTAAGGACACCCACACTGAAATCGACTGGCTGCTGCAGCCCCAGAGCAGGGAGAGGCGTGCATTGCCAATGGCTGTGGAGGTGACTGTGGCCATGAACTCTTATGCATCTGGCTTCTTCCAGATTGGAGCTGGAGATATTTGTAGCATCTGACAGTTTGCCACCCCCTATTTTGTAAGGGAGGTCACTGACTCTCTATTCATTGAGCACTAATTTTGTTTCATTCTCTTTTACCAGAGAGAAGCAGGTGGAGCAAGCACGTAGCTTCGCTAGGATCGCATGCTTCCTTAGGGTGCAGATTGTCGTTGACTGTATGCACATTGGTTTATGGGTGCTACACATCAATTCTACCCTACATTGGAGCCAAAAGGGATTCTACCAGCTCAATGACTAACTACTTTCACAAAGAATAACCAGTCCCAGGCCTTGCTCCAAACAAAATGCTGGTGGTTCCAGTGCACAACATGCAAAACTGGCCCTGAATGAACATAACTGCTGCACTCTGCACATTGACTTCTCTAAATTGACTAGCCTTAATGTTAAGTACAATAATGACAAGCAGTTTATCCTATTCTGTAGAAGTTGTGACACAGCCTAACAAATTCTGTCGATTGTGACTGTGTATTCCAACTGATGAAACATCACCTCGTATGCCTTCTAATATCAGTGTCATGCAGCCCTGAAGATCTGAAGGTCTTTAACTCTCGAACCAGAGCCTTCATGGAACAGTGGTGATGGAAGGTGTCGCAACTGGACAAGAATTAGTCCTACCTACGTGGCCTCTTATTCCTTCTCCAAATCATGCCACCTTCCAAGGGGAATGCCTAGTGCTGTACCCTAGTCAGGAAGT
Organism: Cetorhinus maximus; assembly: GCF_964194155.1. Classification (NCBI taxonomy): domain Eukaryota; kingdom Metazoa; phylum Chordata; class Chondrichthyes; order Lamniformes; family Cetorhinidae; genus Cetorhinus; species Cetorhinus maximus. The sequence goes on along the minus strand of NC_135883.1, from coordinate 1,872,628 downwards.
AACCGGTGTGTGTAGAAACTTTGAAGTCAGCAAAAAAAGTCCTTCACCATCTGCCACTCCAATCCCTACAGACTTTTGCAACTTGAAACAACTGTACAAAACACCAAACACTTGTGGAATAGAAGCAAAAGCCAGAAGAAATCAACTAACCAGTAAGTGTTTTTATTTAAAAGCAAAAAGCTGCGGATGCTGGAAATCCAAAACAAAAACAAAAATACCTGGAAAAACTCAGCAGGTCTGACAGCATCTGCGGAGAGGAACACAGTTAATGTTTCGAGTCCGTATGACTCTTCAACAGAACTAAGGAAAAATAGAAGAGAGGTGAAATATAAGCTGGTTTAAGGGGGGTGGGACAGGTAGAGCTGGATAGAGGGCCAGTGATAGGTGGAGATAACCAAAAGATGTAATAGACAAAAGGACAAAGAGGTGTTGAAGGTGATATTATCTAAAGAATGTGATAATAGGTGACATTAAGGATAGAAAGCAGGACAAGCAAGGTACAGATAGCCCTAGTGGGGGTGGGGTGGGGGGAAGGGCTAAAGGGTAGAGATAAAACAATGGATGGAAATACATTTAAAAATAATGGAAATAGGTGGGAAAAGAAAAATCTATATAAATTATTGGAAAAAAGGGGGGATCGGAAAGGGGGTGGGGATGGAGGAGAGAGTTCATGATCTAAAATTGTTGAACTCAATATTCAGTCTGGAAGGCTGTAAAGTGACTAGTCGGAAGATGAGGTGTTGTTCCTCCAGTTTGCGTTGAGCTTCACTGGAACAATGCACCAGGCCAAGGACGGACATGTGGGCATGAGAGCGGGGTGGAGTGTTGAAATGGCAAGCGACAGGGAGGTCTGGGTCATGCTTGCGGACAGACCGAAGGTGTTCCGCAAAGCGGTCACCCAGTCTGCGTTTGGTCTCTCCAATGTAGAGGAAACCGCATTGGGAGCAGTGAATGCAATAGACTAAATTGAGGGAAGTGCAAGTGAAATGCTGCTTCACTTGAAAGGAGTGTTTGGGCCCTTGGACAGTGAGGAGAGGGGAAGTAAAGGGGCAGGTGTTGCACCTTCTGCAGTTGCATGGGAAGGTGCCGTGGGAGGGGGTTGAGGTGTAGGGGGTGATGAAGGAGTGGACCAGGGTGGAGAGACCAAATGCAGACTGGGTAACTGCATTGCGGAACACTCTCGTTCTGTCCGCAAGCATGACCCAGACCTCCCTGTCGCTTGCCATTTCAACACTCCACCCCGCTCTCATGCCCACATGTCCGTCCTTGGCCTGCTGCATTGTTCCAGTGAAGCTCAACGCAAACTGGAGGAACAACACCTCATCTTCTGACTAGGCACTTTACAGCCTTCCAGACGGAATATTGAGTTCAACAATTTTAGATCATGAACTCTCTCCTCCATCTCCACCCCCTTTCCGATCCCCCCTTTTTTCTAATAATTTATATAGATTTTTCTTTTCCCACCTATTTCCATTATTTTTAAATGTATTTCCATCCATTGTTTTATCTCTACCCTTTAGCCTATTTCGATCCCTTCCCCCCACCCCACCCCACCCCACCCCCACTAGGGCTATCTGTGCCTTGCTCGTCCTGCTTTCTACCCTTAATGACACCATTAGCACATTCCTTAGATAAGTTTTATTATTTACTCTTTTATCGAATGTGGGCATCACTGCCACGGCCAGCATTTGTTGCCCATCACTTATTGTCCTTGAACTGAGTGTCTTGCTTGCCACACCAGAGGCTAAACAGAGTCAATCACATTGCTGTGGATCTGGGGTCACATTTAGACCAGACCAGGACAGCAGATTCCATTCCCTAAAGGACATTAGTGAACCAGATGGGTTTTTATGACAATCGACAATGGCTTCATGGTCAGCATTACTGAGACTAGCTTTTCAAATAGTTATTGATCCCTTTAAATAGCACTGGTATGGGATCTTTCCTAGTGCTGAATGTGTATTCAACTGTGCAAAGCTAACAGAAGGCATTAGCTGGAGCCTTGAGTTCCAAAACTACACCACTGATGTTACATGTTGATTGACATGATCTCCCTGCTCTGCATGCTTTTGATGGCCAATCACAGCGGACACACGCCAATATCACAGAACTGTTAAGGTACAGGAGCCATTCGGCCCATCGTGTCTGTACCGGCTTTCCGAATTAGCACTGTGACTTAGTGCCATTCTCTTGCCTTTTCCCCCTACCCTTGCACATTGTTTCTATTCAAATAACTATCTAATGCCCTCTTGAATGCCTTGATTGAACCTGCCTCCACACTTCCAGGCAGTGCATTCCAGAATCGAACCACTCACTGTGTGAAGTATTTCCTCACATCACATTTGCTTCTTTTGCAAATCACTTTAATACCCCCAGTATCAATCAGAACTCACCCCAAAAGTGCAAGCATGTGCAGAATCTGTGAAGAATTGCACCTTGCTGGAGCCATAGCACTCACTCTCTAGCTCAGAGTCTAGCATTCAACCTGTGTGAACTTGCAGTGGTGTTACAGGCTACCTCTCCACATGTTTCTGGCCCAACTGATTGGACAGTTGGGAAGTACTTAATTTGCAAACTTAATAAATTGCAATAATGAATAGCTTGTTGTGAGAGTCTCTTTATAAGTGAAGACAATTAAGTCATCAATAAGTGGTTCTGGGATTTTGAGATCCTTGTTGACATGAGAGCTATGTGGCGGAAGAAGTGTATGCGCAGGCTGAAGCGTAAAAGACGAGAGATGAGGCAGAGGTCCAGGTGAACAAACTGCTGAAGATGCAGTACTGATCAGTCTTTGTTGAATCTTACATGGCAAATGGACTCTGCGCTTCTGGTTATACATCTTTTTCTAAGACCAACAATTTAGAGGCACTTCAGATGCTGGTCATGAGAAGATCTTGTACATTGGTCTGTTGTGGTACTGTGCCTTCATGTACAGTAGTTGCAAAATAAAATGTGAAAACTCAAAAAAAAAGTGGGCTCTTAAGCTACAAGTGGCGAGTAGGATAAGATCTTTCATTAAAGTCACATACTGTCACTATTAAATGATTATTTTTATTATGCAAACCTGTACAAAATGAACTCAAGAAATGCATGATTGGCCTGTTTCACTTTTCAGTGGATGTCATCACATGTACTGTTGTTTTTTTTTGCTGATAACTTTCTAGTGTGGACACCTCTCTACCTGAAAGAGCCATAGATTTCCTGCACAGAAGGAAAACATTTGTTGATTAAATCTGTACCCACTCTTCATTAAAGCAAGAATTCACCAAGGCCCCTTTGACATCACCTTCCAAACCCACGACCACTACCATCTAGGACAAGCGCAGCAGATAGATGGGAACACCACCATCTGGAAGCTCCCTTCCAAGTCACTCACCATCCTGACTTGAAAATATATCACCTTTCCTTCACTGTTGCTGGGATAAAATCCTGGAACTTCCTCCCTAACAGCACTGAGGGTGTACCTACACCACATGGACTGCAGCAGTTCAAGAAGGCAGCTCACCACCACCTTCTCAAGGGCAACTAGGGATGGGCAATAAATGCTGGCCTGGCCAGTGAAGCCCACATCCCGTGAATGAATTTTAAAAAGTCCAAAACTAATCCCACTGGCTCATGCTCTCCTAGTTTTATTTCTTGCTCTGCTTCTAATCTATAATAACATGCACTTATTAAAATCTGTTGTACTGTTCTAATTGGTTGTTGGGTTGATTTGGTGGGTGCAGCCTGGTGCAGAGGGCTGTGGGGCACATGGAGGACTGGAGAATGTGATGCACATGTGGCTGTCAATGAATGGTGGCTATGGCAGGGGTGGGAGCGGTTTGGTGGAAAGGAAAAAAAACAGCAAAAGGTAAAAGAAGCCATCAACAAAGTTTCCCTAGCTGGAAGGATTAGGGAGGGGGAGGCATGGGGAAGGACAGCATGTGTGGGGGTTGATAGCATGGAAAGGGGTGAAGGTGGCATGGGGAGATGCTGGGTGGGCAACAGCTCGGGATGGGAGCTATGAAATGAAAGATGGGATGGAGATGATATGAGAGTGATAAAAGGATTGGGCTGGGTACTGCATGAGGGATGGTATGGGACATAAGGAATAGCATGAGATGGGGATTTCAAGAAGTCCAACTGTTTTGCAGGTCTCTGCCATTATTTATCTAAGTTCCCCATAGCTACTCCCTGTGGCAGCATATTCCGCGCTTTAACAACCCTCTGCATAAAGTAATTTCTCTTCACTCTTACTGATTATTTAAAATTGATTATACCTAATCACAAATTCAACAACCAGAAGAAATAATATTCACTCCGTTTTAAAAATCACCATTAAATCTTTCTACCCCAATTCGTTAAAACTTCTCTATTTTATGAATTCATTTACCTGTGCTCACTTGCAAAATTATATATTTGAATCACTCAGTTTTTTTGCCATTAAATGCATACTTCAATTTATTTTTTTCTCCAAAATTATCCCCATTAATCAGTAGCTGCCACGTCAGCTCATTCCACTGGTTTTTGCCTTTCTGAAGACACAAGTTCAAGGTGAGGTTTAGGGGGGGATGTGAGGAAAAACATTTTTACCCAGAGGGTGGTGACGATCTGGAATGCACTGCCTGGGAGGGTGGTGGAGGCAGGTTGCCTCACATCCTTTAAAAAGTACCTGGGTGAGCACTTGACACGTCATAACATTCAAGGCAATGGGCCAGGCACTGGTAAATGGGATTGGGTAGGTAGGTCAGGTGTTTCTCACGTGTCGGTGCAGACTCGATGGGCCGAAGGGCCTCTTCTGCACTGTGTGATTCTGTGAATCCTCTTCAGTTTGCTAAACAACTTATTTTTCTGTCGACAGGGGATTTTAGTATAAAAATTAATTCATCTAAATCCTTGGAGGTGGCAGGGCAAATTGATAAAGCAGTTCAGAAAGCCTATGGAATACTTGGCTTTGCAAACAGGGGCACTGAATACAAAAACAAGGAAATCATGCTAAACCTTCACAAATCACTGGTTAGGCCTCAGGAGTATTGTGTGCAATTCTGGTCACCACACCTAGTGTAGGTATTCAAAATTAAGAGGGGTTTTGATGGAGCAAGTAGGTATATGTTTCCTTTGGCAAACGAGTTGGTAACCAGGAGATTAAAATAATTGGCAAAAGAACTTGAGGGGAAATGAGAAATATCTTCACACATATGATCGGTAAGACCTGAAACACATTACCTGAAAGTATGGTGGAATCAGACTCCACAGTAACATTCAAAGGGCGACTGGATATGTACTTAGAGGGCTATGTGCAGAGGTTATGGGGAAAAAACTGGGGAGTGGGGTTATCTGGATGGCTCTTTCAAATAGGCAGCACAGGCATGACAAGCACAATGGCCTCTTTCTGTGCTGTAGGATTCTATGATTTTAATTGAAATGCTTAATTTTCCCTGTGGCATCTGTATTGTTGCCTATCCACTGGTACATTTTGGTTTTTAAACTTCATGTTTTTGATTGGCTCAATCAATGAACTATTATTTTTCAGGTATAGCTACTTGTTTATGGGAATTACAATTTTCATGTTTTGTAAGCAATGCCACAAAATGATAGATTAGCAAATAAAAATGCCTCTGAACAAGACACAAAGCTAATTCTTAACTTCATGTTCAGACGCAAGCGATAGTACAAAATCTGGAAGTCTAATGCAAGGCTGGGTTAGAAAATAATGTTTTCTCCAAAGTAGTTCATTTTGTATCAGTGAAATCTCTTTATAAAAGAGATGGAGAAACATTTAAAGAGGGAAAAGGTTACAGAAGCAAAGGTGGGCAGATAGGATTAAACATATCATAAAATGACATGGTTTCTGTGCGCCCGAGTTCTTGGATAAATCTGAGATGAAATCAGCTACCTGAGCATATGCCAGGGTTTGAAATCTGCATGAACCCGCTCTCCACTGGATCAATGCCAGGCTTGGCTGCAGATTTGACCATCAAATTGTCTGAGGGGTGCAGTCCACCAAAATAGAAACTTGCAATCTCTTTCACGGGTTTTGGCAATGGTTAGTCATCTATTGCAATTGGTATAAATTAGGGATAGGCAAAGCAACATAAACTGTACAAGATCCATTGAAAGGAATGGCCTTTTCTTTCTCAAACATATCTATCCATTATTGGCCTGGAATTTGTGATTGTAACAACAGCAAAACTGTTATCATTTGCACCACTACTATGCAAAACTGACAGCAACTTCCAGCATCTGCACATCCAGTTAAACATGGAAATTCAGAAGTTGCTGTCAATGGTTCCCTGCTCCTCCACAGGGTGTGCTGTTGCAGTTTTCACAGATACAAACAACACAGTCAGTGATTTGAAATGAACTTTAACTTTTTACTCAGTATTCTCATTGTAAAAACCATTGAAAAAGTAAAGCCTTGCTGAAGGAGGTTTAACTGAGTCTTTAACGGCATACTATGTCATTACTTATCAACAACCTCTCCGGCTTTGGAAGAATCTGATTTTAGAAGTCTGGAGTATTATTCCTTCCATTCCATGAAAAAAGTTCCATGGATTTTTAAAATGAAAAAATATTTTCAAAGTTTATTTTTCAGTTTCTACCGTGTATGTTCTACCCAGGTGTATGTCACAATCCTTATTTCACTCACTATAAAATGCTTAAAAAGTGAATAATTCGTGCTTTTGACCCAAAACATTAACTCTGTATCTTTCTCCACAAATGCTCTCTCCAGACCTGCTGAGTATTTCCAGCATTTTTTGTCTTCATTTCAAATTTCCAGCATCCACAGTACTTTGCTCTGGACTATTTTCTTCCTGGTTTGCTGTGAGAAATGTTCGGTTTTATTAGTTGCACAGCCTGTTTGATGTCTTCACTGTTTCTGGATGGCAAAAATGCTCCTGCAGATGACGCCAGAATGAAACTGACTTAACAATATGGGAAATCGAGGCCACAGACCTGCTAAATCTTTGTGGGAAACTTTCTTCGGAGTCAGCGAGGAGTGCCACCCCTTCATCACTGATTGCAAAATCTGGACAAACAAACATTCTTCCATTTGCGTGTACTTTCTGTCACAATAGCACACTGCCAGTTGTCAAGTTCTTTCACATGTTGGCACAAATTTTTTCCATTGTAAATTTCCATGTCTGAGTTTATAATATAAACTGTCTATGCAAACATGTTAAATTGTAATTACACACCAATATGGGTCTGTTGTGTCATAGGATTACATTTCTTCAACCCGTACTCCAGAAAAACTCCTCTGCTCCAACCAAAGCTACTTCTCTGTCAACAAAACATACGTAAGCTTGGGAAACAATGAAATGCCTACAAATAAAAATTAATTATTGTACTGCTACCATCACTAGCAGTTTGGCTTCACTTCTTCAAATACAGAAAATATTACATTAACTTCAATACCATTTAGGGTAAAAACAGATTAACAGAACATTCATCTTAAAAAGGTTAAAGGAGCTGAATCTTTGAAAAAGTGATTTCGAGGTGATCCAATGAAAGATTTCAAGATTATGAAGGGGACTGAGAATCGATTTGGTTGAAAGGTTCAATGTGGTGAATACCAAATACCAAAACTTGTTTAAAAAGGAGAAATCGAGGAGTAAAAGATTGAAATAAATAGTATGACCTAGATTAAGTTACCAGGGAAGGTCACTGAAATGAGTAGAATGAATATAATAGTTAATTTTCTAACTTTGCTCTTTCAACTGGGAGCCTCACCTGTCAGGAACTTAAATCAGAAATTTCAATACCATTTAAAGTAAATGTCAGAAAATGGTGTGCTACCTGAGATTCTGCTATGTATTTCTGGCAGATAAGATTCCCTGACAAAGTCAGGTAATCCAACACCTTTATTATTTATAAGGCAAATATGTTTCTGAAAGGAAAAAATTAAGCGATATAGTAAGAATGTAGTTGAATAGGTTTTAAAACAAATTAAACAGGGAGAGACTTGTTGAACCGAATGACCTCCTCCTGCTTCAAAAATGTATGTTCTTAATCTTGGTCTAAGTATATGGAACAATAGTTAAAAATATTAACAGGTTCTAAAATATTAAACTGTAAGTAAATATTTAGTGTATGTTCTGTTTTCAATACCTAAAAAATATATTTACTCCTTTTATTTTGTGTATTTAAAAGAAAACGGTTGTAACATGCTTTTATCACTTTCCTTACTTTAACAATTTCATCCTCCATTATCAATCTTGCTGCTTAAGTTTAGTTACAATAGCAGTTGTAAGACCACTCCACCCTTAATATACATAAAATGTAGAGGAACAATTTAAGTACAATTTGCTTTATAATTAGTAAATTAATTCATTTGGATGGCTTACAATAAGAAATGTGGACAACAATTTCTGCAAGCCCCAAATCTTCTATTTCTTTTCTTTCTTTTTCCTCCTCCTTTCTATTGAACGACAGGCTTGAGAAACCTCATCTTCACCCATGGGTGTTGCCTTCTTAATTTTCTTTTGTTTCTTCTTATCCTCTTTCCAATCCTGCTCCTTTTGCTCCTCTGATGACTCATTTACTGCTGAGTACTGTTCAACTTGAACCTCTTCTGATTCAACTTCTAAAGGACAAATCTTCTGATTGGGTGACACTGAATGTTTCGTTCTGCTTTTTTTTGACTTCTTTTTAGTCTGATAATTTTCCTTAATTGGGCTGTCTTCTATCAGACCATTATTTACCTCTACATCACCTTCACTCGTAGCTTGCTTTGTGGGTATGGACAGTTGTTCAAAGTTACAAATCCTTTCAGCATCACTTCTGCTGCGTTTTTTCTTCTTTTTGGATTTAATTTTTGCTTCTTTGAATGAAATCAAATCATCTCCTTCAAGTTCCTGAGCAGCGCTGGTTTGCTGGATCTCATGCATTGCTTTAGACTTTTTCAGTTGAGCCATCCTATTGGCAAAGTACTCCTGCATTGTAAGAGAACTGGTCACAGTATTTATTTCAACTTCGGGCTCTGAGGCACTGGCAGCCTTTGGGTCGCCAAGAGGCACTAAACACGCATCATCCTGAAAAATACAAACATACATCATAAAACACAACTGTGAGGGAGACAAAATGCTTTTAAGTCCCTTCATATCTAAGCAGTGAAAAGATTACGGAAGACAAACTATAACTTCCACAAGATTTAATATGCTTACAGCAACCTCCAGGATATCATTAAAGGTTCCATGCCCAGCACATGTAAAGAATATCTTGCCCAAGTATCAGTCTGTTATTTATATTTAGTTAAATCAGTGATGATGGACAAGTCCAATTCTTATATGTACAATATGAACAGGAAATTCTGGAAATACTTAGGCAGAGTCTGTAGAGAGAGAAACATAGTTAATGTTTCAGGTTGGCAGCCTTTTGTTTGGAATTGGAAGATATTAATTCCCTTCCTAACAGCACTGTGGGTGTACCTACACCACATGGACTGCAGCGGCTCAAGAAGGCAGCTCATCGTCACCTTCTCAAGGGCAACTAAGGGATTGGCAATGAATTCTGGCCCAGCCAGTGAAACCCACATCCCATGAATGAACAAAAAAAAGTTTAAGGAAGTCCAGAGGTGGTGCGAGGGGAGGAGGGGGGAAATGGAACAAAAGGGGAAGGCTGTGAAAGGATAGAAGGTAGGAGTGACTAAAATGATAAAAGGATGATAGTGCAAGTTGAAAGGGAACAGGAATTGGACAACAAAAGATGGATCTAGGGGAGCTGTAAATAGCACAATCATTACCGCCTCCTGCTGTCCAAAAAAGTGGGAGCAATAATTCAAGTCTGGAATTGTTGAACTCCATGGCTGGAATTTTCCACCCCCGCCCCCCCCAAACCCCCTCCACTCACTCTGCTGCAGGGCCAGTGAGCCATTGAAATCTCCGTTCACATCAGCAGGACAGGAAGATTTGGCCAGTGAGAGGGGCTGGACAATTCCAGTCCATGTTGGGCTGCAAAATGCCAATGAGATACTATCCTCAAGCTTCTTTGGAGTTTCAGGGAGGAGCATAGAAGGCTGAGAACAGAGAGTCAGAGTGGGAAAGGAACAGAGAATTAATGTGACAAGGAACCGGAGTTCAGGGTTATACTTGTGGGCTGATTAGAGGTACTCTGCATATTCACCCCAGTTGCCAGTGGCCATGATCATAAAGCACAAAACACTGGTTGGCGAGTATAGGAAAGTGAAAAATTCCTACATGCACAACATAGGGCATCCCACAGAAGTAGAGTTTAATCCATTAATTTGCAGTTTCAATCTGAGTTTCCTTCAATGCTTTCACAAACAACAGTGGTATGCACAGCACTTCTGGCTATTGACATTGTTACGATCCATGTAGGGAACCATAAACCAAAATAACCAAATGACCCCCAAATGAAGAAATTACCAACAAGATTTCATTTTTGTAACTTTAACACAAATCAGAACCAATGAAGTTAACATGAATTAACAGGCAAATGATACTTCAAATATAAAGGTAAATTTTGCTTTTAAATAGTTGATACAACAAAGAAACATTTTACGCAACCACAAGCATTCACCTTCAACATGTCTTCCAAAATATGCTGCTCTTTAACACGCAGGGTAGATCAGGAGTCATATCCAACAACAGGTTTACCTTCAAGTTTCATGGGTACAATTACCATCAGCAAGGAACACCTCTACAAATGTTCTCTGCCTCAGGTCATGACAGTCCTGATGGTGTAGCTTTACAGAGTTCCTTTTCAAGTGATCAACTATAAACACCCCGTTTCATGGTTTGGCAACTTCTGGGAAAACACCCAAGTCTTTATTATCTCCAATCTATTCACACTTTCCAGGTTGAAGCAACTTTTCAGCCAGCTCACACTTTGCCTACAAGAGCTTCTATCTCGTTTGCTGCCAAACAAAACTGACCTCTTCCTGAGAGTGATTGGTTTCTTCCCCTCCTCACAAGAATTCGGTGTGTTTCATCTTTCTGTCATTGTCTGTGTTCTCTTTGTGTCTGCATCAGGGCCTTTACCCTCGAGCTCCTCTGCTTGTAGCTCTCCTTTGTGCCTGGCCACATGGTGCCCATATCTCAATGCACTTCCTGCTTTCATGTCAAGAGTCGCCAGGTCATGTGGACCAGTATTTATTATCCAAGAAAGGAACGATTGATCCCTGTACAATTGCTGCAAACTCTTAAAAGTTCTTTTCAAACATTCTTATAAACAATTACAGATTCTACAGACATTAAAAAAAAATACAAATTTTCCTTACATTACTGCTCCGGGTCAAAAGTCAGCATATTGGACAGAATTTTCTGTTGTGGTTGTGGTTGGTGGGGGGGAGGGGGGGGGGGGCGGCGGCGGCGCGGAGTGAGAGAGAGCGGGTGCGGGCACAGACCTGTTCGTCACTTGTGATTGGGTCCGCGCCGCCCAGCGTATTTGCCAGCTCCCGTGGATAGTGGGAGTGTGCGAGCGTGCACAGACCACCGGGTCCAATGGTGACCCGGCAGTCTGTTTAAAAGGAGGCCTGGCAACCTCCAGTAGGCAGGTGACAATGGCCAGTTCGAGGGCGCACCACAGGGGGTTGGCTAAGCAGGCCAAGCTGGAGGGAAGGGTAGAGGAGCAGGGCAGGCTGCAGGGTCTGCCCCAGGAACAGGGCCAGGCTGCAGGGTCTGCCCCAGGAGCAGGGCAGGCTGCAGGGTCTGCCCCAGGAGCAGGGCCAGGCTGCAGGGTCAGCCCCAGGAGCAGGGCAGGCTGCAGGGTCAGCCCCAGGAGCAGGGCCAGGCTGCAGGGTCAGCCCCAGGAGCGGGGCAGGCTGCAGGGTCTGCCCCAGGAGCAGGGTCAGGCTGCAGGGTCTGCCCCAGGAGCAGGGCCAGGCTGCAGGGTCTGCCCCAGGAGCAGGGCCAGGCTGCAGGGTCTGCCCCAGGAGCAGGGCAGGCTGCAGGGTCTGCCCCAGGAGCAGGGCCAGGCTGAAGGGTCTGCCCCAGGAGCAGGGCCAGGCTGCAGGGTCTGCCCCAGGAGCAGGGCAGGCTGAAGGGTCTGCCCCAGGAGCAGGGCCAGGCTGCAGGGTCTGCCCCAGGAGCAGGGCAGGCTGCAGGGTCTGCCCCAGGAGCAGGGCCAGGCTGCAGGGGCAGCCCCAGGAGCAGGGCCAGGCTGCAGGGTCTGCCCCAGGAGCAGGGCCAGGCTGCAGGGTCTGCCCCAGGAGCAGGCCAGGCTGCAGGGTCTGCCCCAGGAGCAGGGCAGGCTGCAGGGTCTGCCCCAGGAGCAGGGCAGGCTGCAGGGTCTGCCCCAGGAGCAGGCCAGGCTGCAGGGTCTGCCACAGGAGCAGGCCAGGCTGCAGGGTAGGTCAGCGGGATGCCAATGCGCCCCTCATTTTTCAGATGAATGTCTTGCTGCCCTCCTCGAGGAGGTGGCAGCACGACGGGAAGTGTTGGTCCCCCAGGATGGGAGGAGGAGGCCCCCCAACATGATCAAACGTGCCTGGGAGGAGGTGGCAGAGGTGGTGAGCTCCCGCGATGTGGTGCCGTGCACCTGGATCCAGTGCCGTAAGAGCTTGAACGACTTGTTGCGCTCTGGCAGGGTGAGTACCATGTTGGCATTGGGCCTTTAACCCAGCAGGGAGCCTTAGCTTTTGAGGCGCCCCCCCACTACAAGTCTTACTGTTGTGGCTGCATTGAAATATGTAGGGCGTTTTTTCCCTCGCTGGGTGGGCAAGCAGATAGTGCCCAAACTTAGATCAGCTTGAGTGGTTCATGAGGAGATGAGTTCTCCCCCGCACCATGTGTTGCTCTTAGTCGCACATGAGTAGTCTGGGGGCAACCTGCAGAAGATGCAGCTAGGCGCATATTCAGAACTCCAGCACATGTCCTAGTCAGGGTGATGAGATGATGGCAGGGGAGCCTTAAGGTGTCGTGGCAAAGAACCATCTGCTGCCCTCGATGCTGCACGTAGTTGCGCATCCTCGCTATGGGAGCAAATACCGTGTGGTTCCTAAAGTGATGTACGCAGCATGTGTCCAAGTGACCGTTGGGGTGGGGTGGGGGTGGGGTGGGGTGGGGTGGGGGGGAGTGGTTGGGAGCAGGCGTATTACCTTTGTGTGAGCGATCTGCAGTAGCGGGGAGAGGAGGCACTGGAGGCCTGATACAGAGTAGATAGTCAGAAGCTTTTTCCCAGGGTGGAAGAGTCAATTACTAGGGGACATATATTTAAGGTGAGGAGAAAACTTCAGAGGAGGTGTGCGGGGCAAATTTTTTACACAGAGGGTAGTGAGTGTCTGGAATTCGCTGCCAAAGGAGGTGGTGGAAGCAGGTACGATAGTGGTGTTTAAGAGGCAGCTTGACAAATACATGACTAGGATGGGAATAGAGGGATACGGACCCCGGAAGCGCAAAACGTTTTAGTTGACGGGCAATATGATCGGCGCAGGCTTGGAGGGCTGAAGGGCCTGTTACTGTGCTGCACTTTGTTCTTTGTGGTTGGGGTGCGGCGTGCGCATGCAGAGTCCATGTACAATTTGCCGTAATGAATGGTGTTCACTCTTTCTCAGGAGAAGAATGCTTATAATGCCTCGGGGTGTGCGAGGATTGGAGGCGGCCAGGCATACCTCATCTTAAGCCGCTTCAAGCAGGAGGCCCTTGAGCTGGAGAGGCAGCAGAGAGGTCAACTGGTGTCGGTGAGGCTGGGATGGCTCGGCCAGGTATCTGAGGCCAGTGAGATCCGCAATGTTCCCAACATCCACAGCACTGATGATTGTTAAATTTGTTATTGTTGCAACATTGTTCGGTCACAGAGTGATAGAGTCAAAGGTGTGGAGCACAGAAAAAGGCCCTTCGGCCCATTGAGGATGCACGGGTCAAACAAGTACCTAACTATTCTAATCCCATTTTCCAGCACTAGGCCCATAGCCTTGTATGCCTTGGCATCGCAAGTCCACATCCAAATACTTATTACATGTTAGGAGGGTTTCTGCCTCTACCACCCTTTCAGGCAGTGAGTTCCAGATTCCACCTACCCTGTGTGTGCAAAAGTTGCTCATCACATCCCCTGTAAACCTCCTGTCCCTTATCCTAAATCTATGCTCCCATGGTTATTGATCCCTCTGCCAAGGGGAAAAGTTCCTTCCTGTCTACCCTATCTATGCCCCTCTTAAGTTTATACATCTCAATCATGTCCCCCCTCAATCTCCTCTGCTCCAGGGGAAATAACCCCAGTCTGTGCAATCTCTCCTCATAACTGAAACTCTCCAGACCAGGCAACATCCTGGTAAGCGTCCTCTGCATTCTCTCTATTCCAATCACATCCCTCCCATAAAGCATATTTCAGAACTGCACGCAGTACTGTAACTGTGGCCTAGGCAGCATTTTCTACAGTTTGAACATTACCTCCCTGCTCCTATACTCTATGCCTTGGCTAATAAAGACAAGTATGCCATATGCCTTCTTAAACACCTTATGTACCTGTCCCACTACCTTAAGGGACCAGTTGACATGCACACCAAGGTCCCTCTGATCCTCGTTACTTCCCACGGTCCTACCATTCATCGTGTATTCCCATGCCTTGTTTGTCCTGCCCAAGTGCATCATCTCAAATTTATCCACATTAAATTCCATTTGGCACTCACCAGCCTATCTGACCAGCCTGTCTATATCCTCCTGCAATGTAAGGCTATCCTCCTCACTATTTACCAACCCACCAATGTTCGTGTCCATTGGTTCTGGAAGGTTGAGCGCATAATGAGCCAGGGGAAAGGGATAAAGTGTGTCACTGTGTGCACGCTAACTGATCCACTGTCCTTGTTCTTCCTTTCAACATCACCAGAGCAGGGCCGGGAGGAGGAGCTGCAGATGCCCCCTCTCACACCTGAGGGCCCTCAAGTCTCACCAGCATCACACCATTTCTGCGAGGCAGGCACCAGTGCAGACACTAGCACCTCGGTGGGCATTGGAACATTGGCTAGTGTCCCGGGGCACAGTGGACAGGGCATTCACATTCGCTGGAGGAGCTGGCAAAGACAGAGCGTGCCGATGGCGCCAGCACTCAGAGGACTGCAGGGGACCAGACACACGCTCAGTCGGTGCCTGATGATGTGCCTCTGGAGTTGTCTGCGATTCAGCAGCTGCAGGAAATGCGGCCGGGTGTGCGTGAGCATCTGGGTGTGATACATGATGTCCGTGGTGGAGGAGTCCACGCGGAGCATCACTGATGCAATGAGCCTCATGGCTGAGCATCATGCTTCCTCCATGGAGTGGCGACTCTCGTAGAGAGGTGTCTCCAGGAGAACAATCAGGTCCTCCTGGGGTTGCACTCGGACCTGCAAGCCCTCACATCAGCATTGACCTCAGCTGGTCAGTGCCAATGTGGGAGATGGACTGGGCATCAAGCATCCCAGCTCGTTGCCCATCCATCAACAGTGAGCAGGGAGGTCCAAGGTGACCTCACGTCGATGGAGCAGGTGCCTGTCGTATCTGCGGGCTCCTCTCACAGCACTCCGGATGAGGACACCAGCTCCTTTGCCTCTCTCCCAGTGACCGTATCATCCAGTGAGGCTGCGACAACTGGGGAGATGCCGGCTGTGGAACTGGCAGGTCCCTCCCAGGCGGGCCCAGCACAGGCTCCACAGGCCAGAGGACGACCGCCAAGGTCATCGAGGCCAACAGGACAGCAGAGTCAGCAGGCTGTCTCAGATGCCACTCCGAGCGATGGAGCAGCACCAAGACGTAGCACCCACAAACGGAAACGTAAGGCACATTAAACACACCACGGGTTTCTCACTGGTGCTTTTGCGTTGGCCCAAGATTAGGTCTTAGAACTTCTTTTTGCTTGCTTACAGTATTGTTTTACAATTGGGAGAACATCTGATTTGAAAATCAAAATTCAGATGTGTGACCATGACTGAGGGTGGCTCGTTTGTTCTGCATGTGTATGTTTAAGAAAACTGTCATGAGTGTTTGTTTGGACATTCAAATTTTTGTACAAGGCCCTTAGTCCCTGCTGATGACCTGGCAGATTTTGCACTTAGGTGTCGAGTATGGATGCGCCAGGCAAGGCTGGTCCTGCTGATCCGTTTGTGTTGTGCTAGCTGATGGTTCGTTGAATTAAAGCCTCCCGGGTTTCCCTGCCTCCTTGGTGTAGTCAAGAGGTCAGCGTCTACCCCCTCAGCATTACCTGAGCATACTCATCCTCAGAATCAGTGCTGGACTCATCGTGTGCAGCCACAGATAATGCATTGACGTCTTCATCGTCCATTGCGTCCCCCCTTTCCAGCTCAAGGTTGTGGAGAGCGCTGCATGCAACCATTATCAACGACACACGATCAGGGGGGTACTGGAGTGTGCTCCCCGAGCGGTCCAGGTATTGGATGCGCATCTTGAAAAGACTGATGGCTCTCTCCACCACAGCCCTTGTGGAGGCGTGGGTCCTATTGTAACGCTGCTCAGCTTCTGTTCTTGAATGGCAGAGAGGTGTCATGAGCCACCTTCTGAGGGGATAGCCCTTGTCACTCAGCAGTCATCCATTAAGCCGAGCCAGAGCACTGAAGAGCCCCAGCACCTGGGACTGTCTGAGGATGTAGGCGTCGTGGGAGCTGCCTGGGTACCTTGCACAGACTTGTAGAATCAGCATCCTGTGATCACACACTATCCGCACGTTCATGGAGTGGAAGCCCTTCCTGTTGACAAAGACACCGGGCTCACCTGCTGGCGCCTTGATGGCCACATGTGTACAGTCTATAGCACCCTGGACACGGGGGAAGCCAGCAATGGCCACAAAGCCTCTGGCTCGCTGTGTCTGGGCTTGCCTGGTCCCAGTGGAAGTGGATGAAGGTCAATGCATGCCTGAACAGAGCGTCTGTAACCTGCTTGATACAAGTATGGACAGCTGGTTGGGAGACACCACAAAGATCACCCACTGAACCCTGGAAGGAGCCAGAGACATAGAAGTTGAGGGCAGCTGTGACCTTCAGAGCCACTGGCATAGGGTGTCCGCCCACACAGTTAGGAGAGATCTCAGGCCCAATCATCTGACAGATATAGCTGACTGTCTCCCTTGACAGTCGGAGCCTCCTTCAGCACTGCACCTCAGACCTGTATACCTGTATACCCTGGCAGCAGGATAGCGGGGTCTTCTGCAGCCCCTCCCGCCTTGGACGACCTCTTGGCCCTGTGCCTCTTGTGCCTGCGCCTGTACTCCCAAAGGTGGCTCCCCTGGAGGCTGATTGTACACTCCTGGCCTCTTTCTCCTTCTAGCCCTCCCTCCCCAGGCTAAGGGGAGGCTTCCTGAAAGCTACAGGCCCACAAAAGATTCCTGACGGCAGAGTGCTGACCTGAAGGTTAAAAGTACACAGAAATCTGCTGGAATATGTTCTGAACTACTGCAGATCACAAAGGCAAGTTTAAAATACTTTCTCCAATAAATACTCCACAAAGCAGATTGGCGACCCCATTCACCCCTCTTATCCCGCCCGTGGATGAGGTTTATACAAATGTCTCCTACCCGCCTGCCCGTTGCACCCGTGTGCCGACCTGAAGATCGCACGGGCATCTAAAAGTCACTGTTGGTTGAAGGCTAAAGGGCCTTAACTGGCCCGTTAATTAATGGCGGGCGGGCATCGGACTTCATCTTGCGCCCGCCCAGCGAAATATCGTGGTGATGTTGGGACGCTCGCCCGAACGTCACCACGTGTCATTTTACACGTCAAACTGAAAATTCTGCCCATTGTGCCGGAATCTGCTCTCAGTAGTGAACGGATGGCACCAGCCGTTCCTTACGCTTTTCCAAAGACTTTCTACGAGATTTTGCACCAGAACTTACTGAAAATTAGAGAGCCAAAACAGCACTGTGCATTTTATAGGGAATCTGGCAACTGTCTGAACAGGGCAATCAACAGCATGCCACCTTAACCAATCAGTCTGAAGAATTGTTAATCAACAGCGCAAAGACTAAACCAGGAAATGCAAGTTAGAATATTGAATTCAATGTTAAATCAGGTACAGCAAACTAAAACATAGTCACTGTGTTTTCCTTTTCATATCCAACAATAGTTAAAACTGGAATTGACAACCCCTGATATTTTCAGGCAGGTTTAGTGTCTATATGCATCAGGTAAGTACAGCAACCTTACGCTGTTCCAGGTTTTTCAATGCTGAGTCTCTCGACAAGGTACCATTATAGTGCCGTTGCTGAAATTGCAGGGTAGTTGCACACTTCCCGATATCTGCTTTTCACCATGTAGTTTCAGGAAGCTGCTGTTGGATGTACATTTTGATAAAGGTAAGCGCCAATAGCTCATCATTGCTTCCACAACAAAATTTAAACCATTATCTTGCATGGATTTATCCACTGGTTGATGAGCAACTATTTCGCGACAATTGTCATGGGTGATTTTAATCTGCATATTGACTGGGAAAATCAGATTGGCAGGGGTAACATGGAAGACAAATTTGTTGAGTGCATCAAGGATTGTTTCTTAGAGCAATACTTTGCAGAATCTACCTGGGAACAGGCTAATTTTGATCTAATAATGTGTAATGAGGTGGGATTAATAAGAGATATCGGAGTTAAGGATCCTCTAGGGGGTAGCAATCACAACATGGTAGAATTTCAAATTCAGTTTGACGGTGAGCAACTCAGGTCTCAAACCAGTGTCCTCAACTTAAATAAGGGCAATTACAGAGGTATGAAGAAAGAGTTGTCTAAAGCAGATTGGCAAAATAGACTAAAGGGTAGGTCAGTGGATGAGCAGTGGCAGACATTTAAGCAGATGTTTCATAACGCTCAGCAAAAATTTATCCCGGTCAAAAAGCAGGACTCGATGAGAAGGATGAACCACCTGTGGTTAATAAAGGTGGTCAAGGAGAGTATCCAATCAAAAACTCAGGCATACAAAGTGGCGAAAACTAGTGCTAGACCAGAGGATTGGGAATTTTTTAGGAACCAGCAGCATATGACTAAAAAGCTAATAAAGAGGGAGAAAATTTATTATGAAAGTAAACTAGAAAGAAATATAAAACAAACAGCAAGAGCTTTTATGGGTATATAAAAAGAAAGAGAGTAGCTAAAGTGAGCGTGGGACCCTTGGATGATGCGACTGGAGAATTGATAACGGGGAACAGAGAAATGGCAGATAATTTAAACCAATGTTTTGCATTGGTCTTCACGGTGGAGGACGCCATAAACATCCCAAAGATATCAGATAAGCAACGAGCCAATGGGAGGAAAGATTTTGTAACAGTCTCTATCACGAGGGATAAAGTATTTGACAAATTAATGGGGCTAAAGGCAGACAAATCGCCAGGACCTGATGTTTTAAAGGAAGTGGCTGCAGAGATAGCGGAGGCATTGGTCTTAATATTCCAGAACTCACTGGATTCCGGGAGAGTCCCAGCGGATTGGAAAATCACTAGTGTGACACCTATGTTCAAGAAGGGAGGGAGACAAAAAGCAGGAAACTGTAGGCCAGTCAGCCTAACATCTATCGTTGGGAAAATGCTAGAGCCCATTATTAACGAAGATATAGCAGGACATTTAGAAAAGCTTAACGCAATCAAACAGAGTCAACTTGGTTTTGTGAAAGGGAAATAATGTTTGACAAATTTGCTCGAGTTCTTTGAGGATGTAACAAGCAGAGTTGTTAAAGGGGAACCAGTAGATGTAGTGGATTTCCAGAAGGCATTCGATAAGGTGCTACATAAAAGGTTATTGCACAAGATAAGAGCTCACGGTATTAGGAGTAACGTATTAGCATGGATTGAGGATTGGTTAACACACAAAGGACAGAGAGTCTGAATTAATGGGTATTTTTCAGGTTGGAAAGACGTAACCAGTGGAGTGCCACAAGGATCAGTCCTAGGGCCTCAATTATTTAAAAGTCATTAATATAGATAGGAGGAGGCGGCAGAGTGTAATGCGTCCAAATTTGATGATGATACAAAAATAGGTGAGAAGGCATGTTGTGATGAGGACATAAGGAATCTGCAAGGGGGTATAGATAGGTTGACCGAGTGGGCAAAAACCTGGCAGATGGAATTTAATGCAGAAAAGTGAGGGTCATGCACTTTGCAGGAAAGTATCAAAAGGCAGACTATTATTTAAATGTAGACAGACTCCAAAAAAGTGCTGCATGGAAGGATCCGGGTGTTCTTATGCATGAAACAGCAAGATGCAGCAAGTAATTAAGGCGGCAAATGGAATTTTGGCTTGTATTGCTAAGGGGTTGGAGTTAAAAACTAGGGAAGTCTTGTTACAACTGTACAGGGTGTTGGTGAGGCCACACCTGGAGTACTGTGTACAGTTTTGGTCCCCGTATTTAAGAAAAGATACATTGGCATTGCAAGCAGTTCCAAAAAAATTCACTCGGCTGATGCCTGGGGTGAAGGGGTTGACTTATCAAGAACGGCTAAACAGGTTAGGCCTTTATTCATTACAGCTTAGAAGAATGAGGGGTGATCTTATTGAAACATACAAGACTCTGAGGGGGCTTGACAGGGTAGATGTTGAGGTGATGTTTCCACTAGTGGGGGAATCTCGAACTAGGGAACATAGTTACAGAATAAGGGGACACTGATATAACACTGAGATGCGAAGGAATTTCTTCTCTCAGAGGGTAGTGAATGTCTGGAATTCTCTACCCGAGAGTTGTGGAGGCTAGACCACTGAAAGTATTTAAAGAGGAGATACATAGATTTTTGAAATATCGGGGAACTGAGGGCTATGATGAGCTGGCACAAAAGAGGATTTGAGGCCTGGGGCAGATCAGCCATGATCTTATTGAATGGTGGAGCAGGATTGATGGGTAGAATGGCCTACTCCTTCTCCTATTTCTTATGTTATGTTCTTATTGCAATTTGGCTCCCAGTTTTTGGTTCATGGCATGTGAGGTGATGGTTGGAGGTTCATTCATAAAGAATCATACTGGTGGGCAATATTACAATTCACATTTTTTTTCATTAATAGGATGTGGGTGTCCACTGGCAAGACCAGCATTTATCGCCCATTCCTAATTACCCTCGAGAAGATGGTGAGCCATTTTCTTCAACCACTGCAGTTCTTGTCATATCCAACAGTGCTGTAAAAAAGGGAGTTCCAAGATTTTGACTTAGTGACAGTAAAGGAACATAACTCCAAGTCAGGATGGTGTAGGAACTTAGTGGTAGTAGTGCTCCCATGTTTTCTTGGAAGGTGCTATCATAGAAGGTAGGTGCAGCAAGCAATTAGGAAGGCAAATGGTATGTTGGCCTTCATTGCAAGAGGATTTGAGTTCAGAAGTAGGGATGTCTTACTGCAGTTATGCAAGGCCATGGTGAGACCACAACTGGAGTACTGCGTGCAGTTTTGGTCTCCCTACCTAAGAAAGGATATACTTGCCATAGAGTGAGTGCAGCGAAGGTTCACTAGGCTGATTCTGGGGATGGCAGGACTGTCATATGAGGAGAAATTGGTTTGACTGGGCCTATATTCACTAGAGTTTCGAAGAATGAGAGGAGATCTGATTGAAACGTATAAAATTCTAACAGTGCTAGTCAGACTAGATGCAGGGAGGATGTTTCCCCGATTGGGGAGTCTAGAACCAAGGGCCACAGTCTCAGGATACGAGGCAGGCCATTTAGGACTGAGATGAGGGAAAATTTCTTCACTCAGGGGGTGGTCAACCTATGGAATTCTCTCCCAAAGAAGGCTGTGGAGTCTGGATCACTGAGTATATTCAAGAAAGAAATTGATAATTGTTTGGATATTAGGGACATCAAGGGGTATAGAGAGAAAGCGGGAATATGGCGTTAAGATAGAGGATCAGCCATGATCATGCTGAATGGCGGAGCAGGCTCGAAGGGCCGAATGGCCTACTCCTGCTCCTAGTTTCTATGTAAGGCCTGGTGAGCTGCTGCAGTGCTTCTTGTAGATGGTACACAATGCTGCCACTGCGCACCGATGGTGGACGAAGTGAGTGTATAAGTTGGTAGATGGGTGCCGATCAAGTGTGCTGCTTTGTCCTGAATAGCGTTGGGCTTCTTGAGCATTGTTGGAGTTGCACTAATTCAGGCAACTCCTGAGTTGCAACATGTAGATGGTGGACAGGCTTTGGGAAGTCACAAAGTGGGTTACTCGCTGCAGAATTCCCAGTCTCTAACCTGCTTTTATAGCCCCAGTATTTATATGGCTAGCTCAGTTAAGTTTCTGGTCAATGGTAACCCCCAGGATGTTGCTGTTAGGGTACTCACTATTGAACATCATGGGGAGATGGTTGGATTCTCATTTGTTGGAGATGGTCATTGCCTGGCACTTATGTGGCTCGAATGTTACTTGTCACTTATATGCCCAAGCCTTAATGGTTTTCAGGTCTTGCTGCATGTGGACACTGACTGCTTCAATACGAGGAGTCGTAAATGGTACTGAACACTGTGCAATCATCAACGAACATCCCCACTTCTGGCCTAATGATGGAAGAAGGTCATCGACGAAGCAGCTGAAGATGGTTGGGGTTAGGGCACCATCCTGAGGAACTCCGACAGTGATGTCCTAGGGCTGAGATGATTGGCCTCCAACCATTACCCCACTTGCTTTGAGCTAGGTATGAATCCAAATCGTGGACAGATTCCCCCTTGCGCCCCCACCCCGCTGATTCCCATTGACTTCAATTTGCTCGTACTCCTCGAAGCCACACTCAGTCAAATGCTGTCAAGTGCAGTCAATCTCATCTTGCCTCTGAAATTCAGCACTTTTGTCCATGTTTGGACCAAGACTGTAATGAGGGCTGGAAGCCAGTGACCCTGGCAGAACCCAAACTGAGTATCAGATTGAGCAGGTAACTGCTGTATAAGTACCACTTGATAGCATTCTGTTCCTCTTGTATCACTTTCCTTGTGATTGAAAGTAGACTGATGGGGCAGTAATTGGCCAGATTGGATCTGTCCTGTTTTCTGTGGACAGGACATATCTGGGCAATTTCCAACATTGTCAGATCAATGCCAGTGTTGTAGATGTACTGGAACAGCTTGGCTCAGGGCACGGCTAGTTCTGTACTACAGCCAGGTTATTGTCAGGGCCCGTGGCCTTTGCTGAATCTAGCA
Organism: Cetorhinus maximus; assembly: GCF_964194155.1. Classification (NCBI taxonomy): domain Eukaryota; kingdom Metazoa; phylum Chordata; class Chondrichthyes; order Lamniformes; family Cetorhinidae; genus Cetorhinus; species Cetorhinus maximus. Next base: position 1,849,619 of record NC_135883.1, on the reverse strand, counting down.
CCTTAAGCCATTTCTTGATATCATTGGAGTGAATCAAGTTGGCTGGAGACTGGATTCTTTTTTGGTCGGGACCTCAGGAGGAAGATAACATGGGTCATCCACTCCTCACTTCTGGCTGAAGATGGTTGCAAATATTCCAGCCTTGACTTTTGTATTGATATGCAGGGTTCCACCAACATCGAGGATGGGGATGTTTTTGCAGCTTTCTCCTACTGTTAGTAGTTTAATTAAAAGTCACCATTCATGACTGGATGCAGGACTACAGAGCTTTGATCTGATCCAATAACTGTGGGATTGCTTAGCTCTTTCTATTACCTGCTGCTGTTTCGCAGGTTTACTGTCTTGTGTTATAGCTTCACCAAATTGGCATCTCATTTTTAGGTATGCCTGGTGCTGCTATTGGCATACTCTTTTATTTTCTTTATTGAACCAGGGTTGGCCCCTCTGGCTTGATGGTAATGTTGGGCCATGAGGTTGCGGTTAAGTGCAACTCTGCTGCTGGTGATAACCCACAGTGCTTATTTCACTTAGCACGATGGTCGTGCCACAGACACAATAGTGTGTGTCCTCAGTGTGGAGATGGGACTTGGTCCATAGGGAGACCTATGGGGTGGTCACTCCTACCAACACTGTCAGGGACAGACGTATGTGCAACAGGTACATTGGTGGGGTCAAAGTCAAATATGTTTTTCCCTCTCGTTGGTTCCTAACCACCAGCTGCATGCCCAGTCTGGCAGACATATCCTTCAGGACTCAGCAAGTTATCAGTAGTGATGCTAAAGCCACTCTTGGTGATGGACATTGAAGATCCCACTCAGAGTATAGTCTGTGCCATTCCTACCCTCAGTGCCTCTTCCAATGGTTTTCAACAGAGTACTGATTCATCAGTTGAGGGAGCACAGCAAATGGTAATAGCAGGCTTCCTTTCCCACGTTGGGCCTCATGCCACAGGACTTCAATATTGAGGACCCCCAAAGCCACTCCCTTCTGACTGTATACCACTGTGCCACTACCTCTAGTGAGTTTGCCCTCGCGGTGTGACATTACATAATTGGGGTTCGTGATGGAGGAGTCTGGAACATTGGCTGTAAGGTACAATTCAGTGAGTATGTCAGGCCGTTGAGTGGTCTATGGAACAGCTCTCCCAATTTTGGCAGAAGCACCCAGATGTTAGTGAGAAGGACATTGCAGGGTCAACTGGGCAGGGTAAAGCTAAGAATGCAAACATAAATATCGATTTATGCTGTGCAGAAAGGAAATTTGTTGAAACCACAAACTCTTGGGACGGTGAAAGTGTTAAGGTGAAGACAGAGAAAAGCATTAAATCACATCTTGTGTCTTCAAACTATGCGGACTTCATTTACCTTCCCTACATCTACCAGCAGGTCATGCCAATTAGCACTGGTTCCCAAAGATGAGTATCTCAGAAGGGCACGGTACACTGCATGATGCACGTGGTAAAAATGCTATTTGCCCACATCAGGCTGAAAACAATCAATCAATACATAAATAAATAAATAAGATGTTGTTGGCCTAATGCATGGCTACCCTCAAAGAGCAAGCCTTAGCAGAAAAGCTTTGGTCAATCTTAACGAGGTAACTGGGGTAAGTAAGCTTTTGAATAGTTTAAGAACAGGTTAAAATTATGATCTAAACCCTGATTTTCATTTACTCAATTGTCAGCATTCATCTACAATTCTGTGCTATAATACATACCAAAAAAAAAGATGAAGGGGAGTATCAAACATAAAAATTAGGGGGCTGAAGAATAAATTATTGACAAATGCATGGTGGTTTATATCAGGAGCACTAGCAATTATAATCACTGGTGAAACTATAGAAGTCTGAACCATGGGCTGCATCTTCTGGTCGGCGAGTGGGAGACGGTGCCCGCTCGCCGACGTGTAAAATGATGCGGGATCACGACATCACCCCGCGTCATTTACATTTTCAGGTCAGTGTACGCGGAGCCGAGTCACCTGCGTACCCACCGACCTGTCAATGGCCACTTAAGGCCATTAATAAAGTAATAAAGTAATTGAGATAATCAATGGACCTGCCCGTCCAACCTTAAGGTCGCCAGGCAGGCGAAGAACCCAGGCGGGCTTCTGAAAAAACATGAAACCTCATCCACGGGCGGGATGAGTTCTCATGAGGGATTTTAAATGTTTACAAAATGTTGAAATAAAAGAAATTGACATGTCCCAGCTCATATGAACATGTCACATGAGGGGACATGTCAGGAATTTTCTTTTTCACACTTCTAAAAAATTTTGAAACTCCCAGAGATCTCCCTGAGGTGGCACTTTACCTCAGGGAGATCTGTGTGCTCTTTCACGTGCATGAGCGAAAGAACGCACTCCTGGCTCAGGAAATCCCCCCCATCTCCCCCTCCTGCACAGGAAGCGCACAGCACTTCCGAGAGGATGACACACTGGGTGGGCCTTAATTGGCCCGCCCACGTAAAACGGCGGCACCCCCCCCACCCCCGCTTATCGGGAACCCGCTCTCACAGTTCCCCCCCAATGGGGGGAAAATGTTGCCCAATGTACCTGAGGCAAGTTGGTCCTGTATTAAAGGGGACCCCAATTATCTGGAAGGGCAGGAACTAGAACCTGAAGCAGATGTACTAAATACCACTGAATTCCAAACACACCAAGTCCTGCAGGTTTATAAAATATTTCTGTAAAGACAGAGCTAAGAAATTGTGACTGTAGGAAACTTGTACAAAATGTCATATTTTCAAAAATCGAAAGGGACACACAGGCTGAGATTTTCATCTGAGCTTGGGAAAATGTGGGTCACGTACTCCTGCACCTCCTGAATCGCACTCCTGCCTGAGTACTTACTTTCCCTGGGATTTTCATGTTTTCAGTGAAGGGGCTGGGTTCGGGCTCACGTTCATTCTGAACATCTACATCAGTGGCTCCTTCCAGAGCTCCATTGGGGTCCTCTAGGGTGATCTCTCAAGCAACCATGCACAAATGCATTCATGTGTTTACAGATGCCTATTTTGCCAAGGCCCACAATTACATCAACTTCGACAGAGTTCAAGCAAGCCAGGACTCCAGAGCACTGGACTTTGCTGAGATTTCCAGATTCCCACAGGTGTAGGGTGCCATCAGCTGGCTCATGTGGCTATAAAAGCTCCCTGGCAACAGGCACTGCAATACATAAACCAGAAAGGCTACCACTCGTTCAACGTCCAGCTGGTTTGCGATCATAAGAAACTGATCATGCAGGTTTGCGCCAGATACCCAGGAAGCGTCCACGACTCATACATCTTGAGTAGATCACAGATATCTTCGAGGGACCACATAGGGCTGCCTCCTCGGTGACAAAGGGTACACGCAAACGAAGTGGCTGATGACGCCATGCAGCAGCCTTAGGCTCCTGCAGAAAGAAGGTTCAATGAAGCTCATACTGTTAGCTGAGCATTGGTGGAGCACACCATAGATATGCTAAAGATGCGATTCTGATGCCTGGACAGATCTGGCAGAGCACTCCAGTATAGTCCCCAGAGGGTCTCACAGATCATCGTGGCTTGCTGCGCACCGCACAACCTGGCGCTGCAAAGGGGCGAAAGACTTGCCAGATGAGATGGACGGGCTGCACATCTTCTCTGATGAGGAGGACCTCGAAGGGGATGAGGATGATGAGTTCGAGGAAGTCGAGGCTGCAGGAGAAGAGGCCATAACAATGGGCCAGACTAGACAGGCATGCGCATGAGGCCCTGATAGCCACCAGATTCCATCAGAAGGATGGCGAGTTGCAGCGAGTGCCCTCTTGGACAAGTGCCCTCTATCATGGGCCAACATGAGCAGCAGCATTGCTACTCCTCTCATGCACTTCAATATGAGATTGTTACACATCAGGCTCACATTGTCCTGATCCTTTGAACAATGATAAACCCTCGGCAGCTTGTGTCCTTGCTGAGATGAGGTGCTAACTGGAGGATGGCGTCCCAGCATCAGATGTCAGAAGGTGCTGCCTCTTCAAGTGTGTCTTCAGCATACCAGTCGCAACTGAACCGTCCAAGAGCTAGGAGCTGTCATTTGATCGTCAGTGGTCTCATAGCTGTATGCCTTCAATGTGACAAGGGTCCTCAAGGAAATCCATCTCAACTACGCACTCTATGTAACATTGGTGGTGAATCAAATAAGTCACACCTGGGACAAGGCAACCGATGACGTTCTGCTGCTGTGAATCCATTTGGAAATGACTCGGTTGTCTGTGGTGCATTCTTCCAAATCACACTGACATCCAGCACTCTCAGTTAGGGATCCTGGGCAGCACTTATCCTCAGTTTAATGTGGATGTGGACCACCTGTGCATGGTGATATCAAACACTTGCCTGCCACACATTAAAATGCCTCCTCTTTAACACAGGCATTGTGCCCTCATGGCCAGCCCTGGCCCTTGTCAAGTCCAAAATGCACACACACCATGAAGCCCTCAAGGTCACATGCCATTGCTAATAAAGAGTACGCTTCAGCTTCAGTACATCCTCGCTCCTATCCCACTGCTCCCCTCCACATTGTTTAAAGCAACCATGTGCGCTTCCAGAGCCTGCTCAAAGCCTCTTCTGGCTGCCAGAAATCACCATTTGGAATTAGCATCAGTGACCTTGGCGAGTGCTCAGGTGAGGGATGCACAGTGCTGTATCCCAAGTTTGTGACAAGAGCTTTAAGCTGACAAGACACACAACTACAGGGTGAGAGACGCTCAAAGTTGGACATTTGAATACAAGCACAATAACGTGGCTGAGAGGGGCCAAGCTTAGTCACCTTGAGGTGGCAAAGTGCCACTAAGTGAGCTTAGCAGATTTACACTTTGAAAGTGGAAACGTAGTTGACTGACAGCAGCGCACACAAACTCTGAGTATGGGCTCATAGCATGAAACCCTGCTGAGAGACAGAGGGCACATGGAGTTGCATGATATATGAGCCTTCTCCATGCGAAAACACATCTCTCCTTGAACATCACGCCTTCATCTTTCAAGAATGCAGACCTCAACTGTTTACAATTTATATAAATGACTTAGATGAAGGGACGGATGGGATGGTTGCCAAATTTGCTGATGACACAAAGATAGGTAGGAAAGTAAATTGTGAAGAGAACATAAGGAGGCTATAAAAAGATATAGATAGGAGTGAGTGGGCAAAGATCTGGCAAATGGCGTATAATGTGGGAAAATGTGAAACTGTCTATTTTGGCAGGAAGAATAAAAGAGAGGCATATTATTTAAATAGTAAGAGATTGCAGAGCTCTGAGATGCAGAGGGATCTGGGAGTCTTAGTATATGAATCGCAAAAGACTAGTATGCAGGTACAGCAAGTAATTAGGAAAGCTAATAGAATGTTATCATTTATTGCGAGGGGAATTGAATACAAATATAGGGAGGTTATGCTTCAGTTATACAGAGCATTAGTGAAACCACATCTGGAATACTGTGTAGAGCATTGGTTACCTTATTTAAGGAAGGATGTATATGCTTTGGAAGCAGTTCAGAGAAGGTTTACCTGACTAATACCTAGAATGGGTGGGTTGGCTTATGAGGAAAGGTTGGACAGGCTAGGCTTGTTATCCTCTGGAGTTTAAAAGAGTAAGAGGTGACTTGATTGAAACATATAAAATCCTGAGGGGTCTTGACAGGGTGGATGTGGAAAGGACGATTCCTCTTGTGGGAGAATCTAAAACTAGGGGTCACTGTTTAAAAATAAGGGGTCGCCCATTTAAAATGGAGATGAGGAGAAATTTTTTTCTCTCAGAGTTGCAAGTCTTTGGAACTCTCTTCCTGAAAAGGTGGTGGAAGCAGAGTCTTTGAATATTTTAATGGCAGAGGTGGATAGATTGTTGGTAAGCAAGGGAGTGATAGGTTATCGATGGTAGGCAGGACGCAGATGCGAAGTTACTATCAGATCAACCACGATATTAAATGGCGGAGCAGGCTCAAAGGGCCAAATGGCCTACTCTTGCTCCTTGTTTGTAAGTTCTGCAGAGGAACATCTCTGCCTCAAACTTACACAGCCAAGGATAAACATGACATGACCCTGCCAAGCACGTGAACGAGGTTTGTTGCACAAGCAAGCTAAATATGGAGGGATTAGTGATATGGAGAACGATCTGAAAAGGGGACACACACTGTGGTGATATGAAAACACACTGCACAGCCTAGAGGACCATGATAGTGACATCTGCGATGTGGGAGAGGCACCTGGTATCACACTTGATTGACAGCAACACAGTTCATCATAAAAAGGAGGCATACATAAGACATGTGAAATGAGTGTGATTCTACTTACATTTGTGAACATTATATACATGTTGTGAACACCTGAGCCACCATAGTGCTCCTAAACCCTTTTAACTTTCCTAACCCTGCTACTACATCTTGGTGCTTCCCCAGCATCCACAGCATAGGTGGAGGCAGCCTGCTACGCGCCGTTGTCTGTGATGGCCTTGGTGAGCAGCCACTGGAGGGCTGAGAACTGGAGGGCCCCGGCCTGCTTTGGGTCTCCTGCTGTGGGGCAGATGCACTCTCCTCGACCTGTGGGACTGGAGGTGATGGGGTCACAAGACGAGAGGATTTGGATCAGTCAAAGAGTCTTGGAGTCACCTGGCTGGATGGCCCCCAGGGTGTCCAGCTGCTGGTCCTCCTTCCACAGGTGCCGGAGGCTGACTCCTTGAGGACAGGGCCTGAGTGAGATATAGCTGCCCCGCATCCCTCTCGGATGCCACCAATGGCTACAGCGATGGAGTGCTGCTCCTGCAGCGGTGCAGCACCGATGTCCTGGACCAAGGTTGCCATGGCGGCCATCAACCTGTCAGTGTTGACCTCGGTGTGTTGGCATGCCAGCACTATCACCTCAGACGGACGGATGTACCCCTCACTCCAACTCAGAGTCTCTCATACCCACAACACCCACCTTGAAGCATTCCCCTTCTGAGAACGCAGCACACTTGAGCATTCCCAGGTCTAGTCCCAGAAGCACCACAAAGTGCAATGCTTAGGCCACCAAACCTGTGCTAGCCAAACCCTTCATTCCCATGTCACATACAGATTAGCACCTTCCCCTCATGATCACTGAACCCCACGAAGTTCGGCTCAAGGAATGCCATGACAACCACACATGGTTCATGTATCTCCTCTTCCCTTATTCCAGGATAGCCCATGGCCAGAGTAGCCAGGAGTCCTGGGATGGAGCAGCGCCCAGGTTCTCCAAGCACAATCCGGGGATCCTGCTGCAGCAGGTAGAGACCCACAGGAATATTCTGTTCTCCCCAGGACCTAGGCTGCCTCCCAGAACCACCAAGGCAGCGTGGTTCAAGATAGCTGACCTGGTCAGTGCCTCGGGCCAGCACCCGGGAACATGGACCCAGTGCCACAAGTCTTCAGTGATCTTCTGTGCTATGTTAAGATAGATGTCCCTATTGCTTGTGCAGCCTGGCCTTCCTGTATGCAGCATGGATGGCCTTGAGTGGACACAGAGCGCATGATGCTCAGAAGTGCAGCAGCAGCAGCATGTGTCCATGGCCACGGTGAATCAAATAATGTACATGTGAATGAAGGCCACTGCGGAAGAGACATTTCAGACGTCTTGAAGGCATCTCCCAGTCTCATGCTTCGATGAGCCTACACAGTCACCAAGGCTCCTTCGTCAGCACCTTCCAAACCCACCACCACTACCATCTAGAAGGACAAGGGCAGCAGATAGATGGGAACACCACCACCTAGAAGTTCCCCTCCAAGTCACTCACCATCCTGACTTGGAAATATATCGCCGTTCCTTCACTGTCGCTGGATCAAAATCCTGGAACGCCCTTCCTAACAGCACTATGGGTGTACCTACACCACATGGACTGCAACTAGGGATGGGCAATAAATGCTGGCCCAGCCAGCGATGCCCACATCCCATGAATGAATAAAAAACAAAATCACCCTTTCCCTCTTTTGCTTTCAGAAGAGGACTCACAACACCAGGGAGCTAGCCAAGATTTGGGGAGGGGCCCCAAATCTGAGAACAGTCAGAGCTGTGGAGGAGAAAGCAATAGCCTAGCACGGATTTCGCTGTCAGAATGTGTGGGTGGCAGTGAGTTTCCCCCTTCCAGGTGCACATTGTTGAGGGGCTGTTGGGGCATCACAGGTGGTGGAGAGGGCTGATAGGGGGGGAGGAAAGGGATGGACCTTGGGGATGGCACCTTGAGTGCCAATGGTGATAGTTGGCTCCAAGTTATGAAGTTTAGCCTGGGAGGCATCGACTGACAGCAAACCCAGTTTAGGCATGGCTTTGGAAGGTCAATAGGAATGGGGATGCTGTGCATGGCTTCACCTTATGACTGCCTTATGTTTCTATCACATTCCTGGAGGTGCAGTCCCACCACCCAAAGATGAGTCCGACCTTATATTAGAGGGAAGATCGTTGACAAAGCAACTGAAGATATTTGGATCAAGGACACTTCCCTGACGAAATCCTACAGTGACATACTAGTGCTGTAATGACGCTAACAACCACAGCAATCTGGTTTTATTCTTTCACAGAAGGTGGTGACCAGCCACCTTGTTGAACCGCTGCAGTTAGTGTGCTGTATGTACATCCACAGTGTTGTTAGAAAGGGAAATCCAGAATTTTGGCCCATTCTCTTTTTGATCCCTTTGTGTCAGATATGATTCCAGCCATCGGAAGGATTTCTCTGACTCCAACTGACTACAGTTTGGTTAGGGCTTTTTTGTGTGATACTTGGTCATATACTGCCCAGATGTCACGAGTAACTACTCTTCTCTGGCAGTCACTTCTTGCATCCACATCTGGATTAAAGCTGTGATAAGTCTGGAACCTAAACCAGGACGAGCAGCTCAGATGATGGTATTATTGATGACTTCTTCTACATTTTACTGATTGGAAAGGGCCAATAGGATGGTAGCTGACCTGCTTAGGTTTAAAATGCTTTTCACGATGTAACATTTCTGGGCAATCTTCCACATTATTGGATAAATATCAGTGCCATAGTTGTGCTGGAACAAGTTGGTTAGGACAACAGCTAGCTTTGATGCATAGGTGCTTTGAAGTAAAGCCAGAATGTTGCCAGGGCCTATAGCCTTTGCTGTGTGCAATGTACTCATGCTGTTCCTTAATGCCATATGGAATGAACCAAATTGGATATTGTAATACTACAATAGTGGTAACTTCAGGAGCAGGCCAAGTAGGAACATCCACTCTGCACTTTTAGCTGAAGACACATGCAAATATTTCAGTCTCATCTCTTGCACTCATGCTTAGCTCAACCATGTTCGAGGATGGGGATGATCATGGAGCTCCTACCTCATTAACTGCCTGACTCTCTACCACCATTCTTGGTTAGATGTGGTAGGGCTACAAAGCTTTGATCTGGTTCGTGACTGTGGGACTGTGTGGCTGTCTATAACCTGCTGAGTTTAGTCTTTAGCATCCAGGTAGTTCTCTGTGCTAGATTCACTTGGTTGATACCTTATTCTAAGGTATGCCTGCTGCTCCTCTGGGCACATCCTTCTACGTTCCACATTAAACTAGGATTGGACTTCTGTCTTGATGGTAATCAAGGAGTGAAGGATGTGCCAGAAAAAATAAACTAAAAACTACAGATAAGGTTATTCTGATTTGTTTTCAGGCTTGTGCATCTTTGCAAGTGATCACACACTGCATCTGAATATTATATTCACCTTAATGCAAATATACCAAATGACATACATTTAAACAGTTTTTTTTGAAAGTCTGGTATAAACAATTCTGAGTTTTCAAAAGCTTATATTCTTACTCTTTTATGTTATATATAGATATGTGCATTTTTAAAGATAAGTTAGCACATATATTACAAATATTGGAAACTCTCATTAGTTGAGAACCAAACTAAACTGCACAGTGAGTAAAGTTTGATAGGAGATGTACAACATTGGAATTTACAGCAAAGGTTGTAAGTGAACCACTGTGGTATTGTAGGGTAGTCCACATTTGGGTTTGGGTTTGAATCCGGCCCAAACTCAGGAAACTAAATTCTCTGTATGGTCACTGTTGTAGTTCTAAGTGAGAGAGGTTGAGGAGCCTCACCCAATTTAGTACACTCAAATAAAAGCAAAATACTGCGGATGCTGGAAATCTGAAACAAAAACAGAAGGGTCGTGAAACTCTGAAGGAGGGTCATACGGACTCGAAACGCCAACTCTGTTTCTCTCTCCACAGATGCTGTCAGACCTGCTGAGCTTTTGTTTTCGTACACTCAAACTTCTAGAACGAAAATTGCTGAAATCTGACACCAGTTGGTGCTGAACAAGCAATGTCAGAAGGTGACTCATGCAAGAAATGGAAAGGGCTCACTGGCAAAGAGGGTAATTTTATGAGGTTGTGGTGGATACTTTGTTGTGTAATAGCAGTCTTCAGCTAACCTGTGTCCTTACTGGGAGTACTTAGTGCTTACAAAGTGAAAATTCTCATTTCTGAGTAATGACATTCAAATAACCACAGGATGGATTTTACAGTCACCCGCCAGCGTATTTGAAGGCGGGTGGGTCAGTGGGTGGGGGCTGCTCATAAATTAAAGCAGGTGGCCTTCCCATCTCCTTCCCACCCACCCCCAAACTGTTTCCCATATTATGGTAGGCAGGGAAGGCATCAGACAGCCTTTAGGCCCATTGAAGCCCTGAAGTGGCTAATTAATGGCCTCTGAAGGACCTCATTCTTTCTCTGCCACTATTTTACATGCAGGGCAAGGAGGGTAGCCTAGCAGCTTTCAATGTGCGGGCTGCTGTTGGGTAGGAAGGATTCACGGAGTACCTCCTTTGGGGGACCCTGTGCCCGTCAAATGCAACCCTCTGCTCCCTTAAGATTGTACCCCACCCCACTTTAAGCCTCCCTCCCAGCCTGTCAAACCTGGCTCCCCAACCCCCTCCTCCCCTTGCCGGGGTCTGCCAGTCAGCCCCGTCCAAAATCCAAGACTTACCTCAAAGTCCAGGCTCCATGGGCAGGATTAATGGCCAGCCAGCGTGAAACGCGTGCTGAAAGACCTAGCACTGCCAGGGTGGGGGCGGGAGCAGGAGCAGGGCAGGCGCTGACCACTGCGCAGGCATGGGGGAGCACGCAATGAAAGCTCCCTGAAGGCAGAGAGCTGCCTCAGAGAGCTGAAGAATTTTAAAGCCAAAAATAAACATTATGAAATTCTGAAAAAAATTTCTGCCCATAAGAATCACTCACCTAAACATACTGATGATAAAAATTCTGCCCAAACATTTTTATTTATTTTTTAAATTAATATCGGAGACCTCATCCCGCCCTTGGATGAGGTTTTCTCAAAAATCCAAAGGCCGCCTGGCTGATTCGCCCACCCGCCAACTGTAACGTTGGATGGCCAGCGAAAAATCCAGGTCAATTACATTAGTGCCCTTATCAGGCCTCTTAATTGTCGGCGGACATTAGCCCGATGTCAATGCGGGCTATTTTATGCCCGGTCAGGTCGGTCGTGCGCCCCACCTGCAGGACATAAAATTCTTCCCCATAACTCTTCTTTCTGGGAGACTGCCTGTAGTCTCAGTAGCGCCAGGTTCAAATAGTGGCCACTGCTGGGACTACAGAGCTGCTTGGGTTGGGGAGAGTAGTCCTACTCTGAAACAATTAAGGCTGCTCCTAGCATAATAATGCTGCGGGGCAGTCGGGTTTCAGGTGAGCAGGCTGACAGCCAATTTTTTGGTCTGGCAACTGGGGCAGGGTATACAGTCCCTTGCAAAAATCCACCCCACAAATTTCAGCAGATAATATTAGGCACTAAACTTCTTATATCAGCTACATTAACAACTTATTACACAGTGGTCTTTTCTAGATCCCTACATATTCAAAACATTACAGCCTGTCATATTTTTATTCAACTTCCAGTCATATTTATAACTAAATCCTACACAGTCAATTACTGTCCTATTAACCAACTCCCAATCATCTATAAAGTGATGGAAAGAGTCATCAACCATGATCTCAACAGACACTTACTCACCAATAACCTACTCACCAATGGTCAGTTAGGATTCCACCGGTTCAAGACCTCATTACCACTTTGGCCTGAACATGGACACAAGACAGGAATTCCAGAGATAGGGTGAGTCTGACTGTCTTCAACATTGATTGGTGCCACACTCCTTTGAATGCAAAGAGCCCCAGTAAAATGGGACACTGGAAATCGGGGGAAAACTTTCCAGTGGTTGAAGTTATAGTTAGCATAAAGGAAGATGGCTGTGGTTGTTGGTGGCCAATCAATTTTATCCCCAGGACACCGCTCCTGGAGTTTTTTTGCACCATTTTATTTCCTATTAGTCATTCTTTATTTCCAATCAGTCCCTATTGAGTTACCCAAATCCACCTCTATGGCTCCTGTGTCCAGTGGGCGCAATGCAATGATCACATTTCCTTGTTAGTTCAGCTTGTGTCTGTAAGCTAAGGCATAAGCTGTCTAAGCAAACTGGTACCTAACTATACATCTGTTTCTAAATCTCTTGCTCTTTACTAATCTATTATAACCTCATATGCACACACCTGTATGTAGCATTATTATTGCAGATATGCAAGTTTCAAAGATGACAATGCACATAACATGTTTATTTTTACAGTCTGTCTGCAGCACATCCACTGAGATACACAATCACATTAATCAACTATCTTGCATCTAAGTTTGGAGCTTGCATGGTGCACACTCCAAATCTGATATGGGCACATAGTGTTTTTTGTTCCAACTAAGAGTAATACAGCACAGCTATAACATGAAGGTCAACATAATTTGCATTATTAAATTACTGCCCTGCACTGCACCGCAGAAATGTTATGACCAAGTTGTTCTTCGTGGTTACTGTTCTCATAATTCAACTACAAACTATTACTGATGAAAGCAATTTAAAAATTATTCAAGTTTATCATCTTACATTAGAATAACTTCACTACATACAGTACACCCATAGAACAAAGTTCTGTAACTACCTTTTCAGGGATAAGAAACAGGAAGAACTTTAAGAGAATCGATTATGAGTGATTTGTATACCACATCCCATAATACTTGCATGATACAGAAACGGAACAAAAGCCAAAAAAGCTCTTTAGCATTAGTTACACAACAGTAGTCATTTTGATCTCTGATACAGTAACTCCAGTAGCGTACATCTGAATTTATGGCAATTCTGGGATCCACGCTCCACTAAGCACAGAGCTACCAGGGCATGGAGACAGGTAGGTGAACGCCTCCCTCAAGTCAAACAAATTCCTGGCAGATAAATATGGGACATTTAAAGTTATTAGGGAACAGTTGGGAGTTTGTTTTAAACAAACAAAAGCAGGTCACTGAAAAATGTGATTATTATAAATTAAATTCACAATTATCATGGTACAAAATAAAATATTTAAATAACTACAGCTTTGGGAGTTTTACTTCAATCGTGAAAGATTGTTAATGTATGGACACATTCCAGGCTATAGTATTTTCAAAGCTTGGCTTCCTTTAACAACTTCAATCCACTATCTTTTTCTCATTATGCCTTGGTGAAGTAGCTGGGGGCTATTATTACATTATTACTACATAAATACAGGTTTTTGCTCTACCTAAGCTGCATACTGTGAAGTGTGGATTGAAACATCTAGAAGCAGTACAGTTTCACAGCACTGTAGACAATTAAAGTCAACAGCAAAAACCTTGACTCAAAGCAATAACCTCATTCTGTGCCTGTTAATACATTCACAAAACCTGCATGGGTTGAAATTGTGCAGTACAAATAACAAACAAAACTGTATCAAATTCCTCTGTTATAATTCAAATAAACAGTGAGCCAAGAAAATTCACGTCAAACCACTAATTACCAAATCACCTAGATCAATCAGAATCTGAGAGACAGAAAAAAGTATATCTTGGTCAACTGAGGTGTTTTAAGTAATAGATTGATTAAAACAACAAGTGGTAACAGCAGTAGCAGCAGAATGACAGAAGGCTTTGCTGCTAAATGTAAAGTAGGGTCGGAATTACAGACAGAAAGAGAAATAGTGTGCAGTCTGGGACATAGGTTGGAGGAAGCTGCAGAAACAGAACAAGACCATTGAGGGATTTGCAGACAAGAACGTGGATTATCAAATCAACACAATGAGGGACTGTAAGGTACTAGTGGTCATTGAAGACAGAGGTGATGACTCTAAACTGCCAGCCATCCCTCACCCCACAGCATCAAACTGGGTATGTAAGTTCTACATTGTCTGCATCAAAGTCTTTCCTTATTTCCTAAATTATTTTTTTGCAATTTGGTATACCCCCTCTTAGATGGGCGCAGGGAATCAATTATTTCGCAAATACAATATTAAGAGATTCAACAGGATTCACAAGACAAAATATTCATTAAAATTTTAACCGCAATAACAAAAATTTCTACTGGTACAAGTACATTTTTCTTTAAATGAATTATGCAGAGACCAGAAAGGCCCACCCTAAATTAATTAGCTTTAACCAATGTAGCTATGGGGGCACTGCTGGTTTCATTGCCCCTGGGGGAGCAGGAAAAGAAATAGCCAGCATTCCCTCTTCCTGATTACAATCCTCTGTCCATGTAACTTCCTGCTCCCGTCCACAAAACCTACTGTGCCTCATAACTTAAAGTCGCTTGTAAACCTGGACATACAAGTTCAAGTCATTAATGTATATGGTAAAAAGCTGAGGCTCCCTATGGAGCACCACATGTCACATCCCACCAAAGAATAAAGACTTTATACCTGAGCAGTCTTCTACCTCCCAACAAATCACTAATCTAGGCCATAAGGTTACCTCATATTCTATGTGCTCTCATGTTTACTAATAATCTTTTGTTCTGAACCTTATCAAATGCCTTCTGGAAGTCCACATGGACAGCACCCATAGACAGTCCCTTATTCACTAATGACCTCACAAAATTCAACTAAAGTCAGACATAGCTAACCTTCAATGATCTTTTGGATCAATTGATCCTTGTCCAAGTACTCAGTCACTGCCTCTGATGAAAGTTTCATGACGCAGGAGCAGAAGTAGGCCATTCGGCCCATTGAGTCTGCTCCGCCATTCAACGAGGTCATGGCTGATCTGATAATCCTCAACTCCATTTTTCCTGCCTTATCCCCATAACCCTTTCTGATTCCCTTACTGATTAAAAATGTCTATCTCCGCCTTAAATATACTTAACAACCCAGCCTCTACAGCTCTCTGCAGTAAAGAATTCCACAGATTCACTATCCTCTGAGAGAAGAAATTCCTCCTCATCTCTACCTTAAATAGACAATCCTTACTCTGAGATTGTGCCCTCTGGTCCTAGACTCGGGAGACAAGGGGAAACAACCTCTCAGCATCCACCCTGTAAAGTCCCCTAAGAATCTTATATGTTTCAATAAAGTCACCTCTCATTCTTCTAAACCCCAATGAGTACAGGCCCAATCTACTCAACCTCTCCACATTAGAAAACTCCTCTGTAACCGGAATCAACATAGTGAATCTTCTCTGGACTGCCTCCAATGCCATGACATGTCTGTAGTTACCTGGTTTCTCTTTCCTTAGATGGAATGGCATTTGCAATGTTCGAATTCAAATGCATAATTGCCTGATAATTGCATACTCTGGCTAATGCACGTGCAATTTCCTCACCTACTGCTTTTAATACTCTGGGAATCTTGGAATCCTGGAACTCTGTCTGTTTTAAGCCTCATTATTCTCTCCATTACCATTTTAAAAAGAAAACTGATGTTAAATCTGCAGAGTTCCACTATTGGCATAACTTTTAATTGCTCATGGGATGTGAACATCGCTGGCTAGGCCAGCGTTTATTGCCCATCCCTAACTGCCCTTGAGAAGGTGGTGGTGAGCTGCCATCCATGCAGTGTAGGTACACACACAGTGCTATTAGAGAAGAAATTCCAGGATTTTGACCTAGAGACAGTGAAGGAAAGGTAATATATTTCCAAGTCAGGATGGTGAGTGGCTTGGAGGGGAACTTCCAGCTGGTGGTATTCCCATCTATCTACTGTCCTTGTCCTTCTGGATGGTAGTGGTTGTGGGTTTAAAAGGTGCTGTCTGAAAAGGTTTGGTGAGTTCTTTCTGTGCATCTTGTAGATGGTACACACTGCTGCCACTGTGCGTCAGTGGTGGAGGGAGTGAATGTTTGTGGATCGAGTGCCAAACAAGCAGGCTGCTTTGTCCTGGATGGTGTCAGGTTTCTTGAGTATTGTTGGAGCTGCACTCATCCAGGCAAGTGGAGAGTATTCCATGGTGGATAGGCTTTAGAGAGTCAGGAAGTGAGTTACTCTCTGTAGGATTCCTAGCCTCTGACCTGTTCTTGTAGCCACAGTATTTATATGGCTAGTCCAGTTCAGTTTCTGGTCAATGGTAATCTCCAGGATATTGATCGTGGGAGACTCAGCAATGGTAATGCCATTGAATGTCAAAGAGCAAGGGTTAGATTCTCTCTTGTTAGAGATGGTCATTGCCTGGCACTTGTGTGGCGCGAATGTTACTTGCCACTTGTCAGTCCAAGCCTGGATATTGTCCAGGTCTTGCTGCATTTGGACATGGACTGCTTCAGTATCCGAGGATTCTCGAGTGGTGTGTTGAACATTGTGCAATCATCAGCGAACATCCCCACTTCTGACCTTGCGATGGAAGGAAGGTCATTGATGAAGCAGCTGAAGATGGTTGGGCCTAGGACACTACCCTGAGGAACTCCTGCAGTGATGTCCTGCGACTGAGATGATTGACCTCCAACAACCACAACCATCTTCCTTTCTGCTAGGTGAGACTCCAACCAGCAGAGAGATTTCCCCTTGATTTCCATTGACTCCAGCTTGCTAGGGCTCCTTGATGCCACATTTGGTCAAATGCTGCCTTGATGTCAAGGGCAGTCACTCTCACCCTTCCATTACTTTACTGAGGATCAAGAGTAGACTGAGGGGGCAGTAATTGGCTGGGTTGGATTTGTCCTGCTTTTTGTGTATAGGACATACAATTTTCCACAATGCCAGGTAGATGCCAGTGTTGTAGCTGTACTGGAACAGCTTGGCTAGGGGCTCGGCAAGTTCTGGAGCACAAGTCTTCAGTACTATTGCCGGAATATTGTCACGGTCCACAGCCTTTGTAGTATCCAGTGCCTCAAGCCATTTCTTGATATCATGTGCAGTGAATTGGCTGAAGACTGGCATCTGTGATGCTGGGGACTTCTGGAGGAGACCGAGCTGGGTCATCCAATTAGCACTTCTGGCCGCAGATTGTTGCAAATGCTTCCGCATTATCTTTTGCACTGATGTGCTGCGCTCCCCCATCATTGAGGATGGGGTTATTTGTGGAGCCTCCTCTTTCAATGAGCTGTTTAATTGTCCACCACCATTCATGACTGGATGTGGCAGGACCGCAGAACTTGGATCTGATCATTGGTTGTGGAGTCGCTTGGCTCTGACTATCACTTGCTGCTTCTGCTGTTTGGCACGCAAGCAGTCGTGTGTTGTAGCTTCATGTTGACACCTCATTTTTAGGTATGCCTGGTGTTGCTCCTGGCATGCCTTCCTGCACTCTTCACTGAACCAGAGTTGATCCCCCGGCTTGGCGGTAACAGTAGAGTGGGGGATATGCTGGGCCATGAGGTTATAGATTGTGTTCGAGTACAATTCTGCTACTGATGATGGCCCATAGCACCTTGTGGTTGCCCAGTCTTGAGTTGCTAGATCTGTTTGAAAGCTGTCCCATTTAGCACGGTGGTAGAGCCATACAACACGATGGAGGGTATCCTTAATGTGAAGGCGGGACTTCGTCTCCACAAGGATTGTGAGGTGGTCACTCCTACCGATACTGTCATGGTCATATGCATCTGCGGCAGGCAGGTTGATAAGGTTGAGGTCAAGCATGTTTTTCCCTCTTGTTGGTTCCTTCACCACCTGCCACAGGCTCAGTCTAGCAGCTATGTCCTTTAAGACTTGGCCAACTCGGTCTGTAGTGGTGCAACTGAGTCACTCTTGATGATGGACATTGAAGTCCCTCACCCAGAGTACATTCTGTGCTCTTGCCACCCTCAGTGCTTCCTCCAAGTGATGTTCAACATGGAGGAGCACTGATTCATCAGCTGAGGGGGGCGGTATGTGGTAATCAGCCGGAGGTTTCCTTGTCCATGTTTGACCTGATGCCATGAGACTTCATGGGATCCAGAGTTGACGTTGAGGACTCCCAGGTGTAAGATTGACATCCCCTCCAACTGAGAAATTTATGGTACATAATTTCAAACCAATGGACATATTTTGACCTCATGATTGGAATTATAATTACAAACGATAAGCTGCAGTCAGCGTAACAGGGCTTGGCAGCAAGGGATTAATTTGGACATTTAGTAAAAAAGCAGTGAGTCATCAAAAGTGTTTGAACATTGATTGACTGCCATCAGGGAACAATGCCATTACCTGCCATCAACTAATGCAATCAAGAAGTTTGATTACCTAATACAATGGCACAAAAGACATATCATCAATACAATACACTCAAGGAATAATGCAACTAAGGTCTGCACCACAAACTGGAATAAGGTTATTCAAACCCTCATTAACTTTGGAACCAGGTGCTGTTACTGTGCTGTTACCGTGCCACCTCAAACAGCAGCTCATACAAAGAGAACTGATAATATTCGTCTGGATACATCTTCCATGGAAAGCCCCATATTATTTCAACCAGCAGGAGCTGATGACATTTGTCTGGACTTTGCGTGGAATCAAATAAATGGACATTAGAACAACAGGAAATATGTTTTGACATGTCTGAGTTAAATTGTAAAAGAACAGCAGATCTGAATATGTGGGAGTTGGGAGGAGGGTTGGGGCTGGACACCTTGACTCAAACCTACATTTTACACCAGAGAGACTGGCTGTGTTGGAGATTGTAAGTGTTTTCAGCCATATCGTAGTGATATTGGCCTGAAGGTTTTGGGCTGCAGTGGGAAGAAGGGTTGAGTTTGGTCACCTTGACTCAGGCCTACGCCAGTCGTGTTGGGGATTGTAAATTTCAGGCAAATCGTAGTGATATTGGTGTGAGGATTTTGTGAAGGTTTGGGGCGAAAACTTGGGCCAGAATTTTTCCCTCGTTGGGCAGGCTCAGTGAAGCAGGCAGGGGCGGTCGGTAAGCTGACCGCAATCGGCTCCACACCGCGATTTCACACGGGCAGGCCAACTAAGCCCCACCCTGCGTGGATCGTGAGCGGCAGCGCTGAGCACTATCTGTGCTGGGGGGTGGGGGGGAAGGAGAGAGAGCAGGCCTGGCACACAGTTCGCGCATGCACGTGAACGAGAGCATCAATCTCCCTGAGGCACAGAGCCGGTGCTGGTCATTCTGTTCAAGCCATACACTTGTGAATCTGGTGTCACGAATTTGAGTGTGGGGTCTCCAAGACAAAAGGGCAACAGGGCAACTCCCTCCCAACTGTATACCACTGTCCTGCTGGTGAGGCAGGATATACCCAGGTTTGATGATAGTGGTGACTGGGACATTGTCTGTAAGGTATGATTCCGCCAGGCTGTTGCTTGACTAGCCTGTGAGATAACTCACCAATTTTGGGACTAGCCACCAGATGGGCTTACAGGGCTGAGTTTGCTGTTGTTGTTTCCAGTGATGAGTCAACCACATGGAGTGAACCAGTGGGTTTTTACGACAATCAACAATGATTTCATCATCAGACTTTTAATTCCAGATTTTTATTGAATTCTAATTTCACCGTCTGTTGTAGTGAGATTCAAACCCAGGGTCCCCAGAGCATTATCCTAGGTCTCCAGTGACAATACCACTATGCTACCACCTCCCTCCCTATTTTTAGGTTCCCTTGTACTGCTGGTATTTTGGCCTCTTACTCTGCTGTGCAGATGGATACAAAGTACTCATTTAACAAGCCTAACATTTCCTTATTATAGTCTTGCTTGCATCCATTTTTAATGAGCCAACATTCCCCTTTACCACTTTCTTACTTCAAACTAAAAACTTCAAACAAGATGGTCACCAACGGTCTGAGGAAGTTAGACAAGGCAGCAGGCCTGATTGCATTTCATAAAAAGTACTTACAGAAGTGGCTAGTGAGACTGGTCTTGTTGCCTCTTCAGGGAATCATCAGAAACAAAAGCATTGACTGAGAAATAGAAAATAACTAACATAAACACACCCTTTAAAAAGAGAAGTAAATTGGCCAAACTTCAGTGTTAAAAGACATCCTAGAAAAATGGATTATGGAACAGCTAGTTATGTAATTATGGTAAAAAGGAATCAGTTTGAAGTTAAAGACGGTCCAACAAATTTACTAGAGCTCTTTGAGAAAATTATAGGTTTCATTGACAGCAGATATTGTGTCCATGCAATATATTCAGATTCCAGCAAAGCTTCAGATATTGTATAACATAAACTATCAGTCCAGAAGATAGAAAAAGGTACAGTAGGAAGTAGGTTTTGGAGGTGGACTGAAAATGGCTAAACCAGAGAAAGCAAAGGATAGTTTGTGAATGGAGCTGCTTTAACATAGCATAATGAAAGCCATTGCTTTTCACAATGCACATAAATGACATGGAGATTGGAACATCACCATACTGTGATACTTTGCAGTTGGCCAAAGTTATGCTAGGAGACTGGGAGAGCCGCAATCATGAGGCAGCCCCAGTCATTCTATTTCCACTGACAACCCAAACAGATGCATAATTTTCCACTCCCATTATGCTTATACTTGATGGGTGTTTTATTATATATTTTTATTATGCATGGGTAATGTGAATTTTGTCTTGAAAAAAATCTTTGTTTTGCTGGGAACATCTTTTATGAATTCATATTAGTAGTAATTATTTAGAAAGGGCTAGAAAGATCTCAAGTGTCAAGAGTGACAAGTGTCTGATTTGATATTCGTGATGAACCTGAAGATGCACATGACAGAAAGAAGACACCCTTAGAAAACATGCTTTGTAATTCACCTGGCATTTCACATGCCTGTTAGGTTAGATCAGGTTTTTCTGGTTTATATATTAAAAAAAAGACACTCAAGAAGGTGCAAAAATGATTTACAAGGATGATTCCAAAACTGAAAGGTTATACTTATCAGGAAAGATTGAACAAGCCGAGACTCCTTTCTCTTAAACAAAAAGACTATCGAGTGACCTGATAGAGATCTTTAAAATTATGAAAGGGTTTGATAGGTTAGATATAAAGAAGTTCTTTCCACTTGGAGGGGGAGCAGGCTCGGGGCCATCAATATAAATAGTCACTAATAAACCTATAAAGAATTTCAGAGGATCTTCTTTATCCGGGGAGTGGTTGGAATATGGAACTCACAACCACAAGAAGTTGTTGAGTAGCATACCTACATTTAAGGGGAAGCAAGATAAACACGAGGGATAAAGAAATAGAAGATTATGCTATTAGGGTTAGATGAAGAGAGGTGGGAGGAGTTTCGTGAGAAGCATAAACACCAGTATGGATGAGTTGGGCTGAATGGCCTATTTCTACTCTGTACATGCTATGTAATTCTATTCAGTTTGAGATGAAGACTAGATATCTTCATTAGCAAACCGAAATGCAATTTGTGATAGCAACTTCCTACCAGCGGCTGTTTCAACTGGTCGTGCTAAAATCTGACACAACTACCCCTTTCAAAGCAACAGACATCTGCTTAAATGGTAGCCAGATGTGAAAAATGGTATTTTATTGGCACATTACATCTAGTGTATAAATTAATAACTCCAACAGACAATATATTCAGGTCATAACAATACTTTCTTTGTGGTCACAAGCCAACCCTCATGAAAAGGCACATAAGGCTACTCCTCAGAAGAATGCTGTATCTAGGAGAAAAACTTTATTTGTTAGGTAGGGGAAATTAAATCAGTGGATACAATTATCAACATATTCTTCCTTTTCTACCGTCCTTCAAGAACTGCTTGATTCCAAATATTTCCTACAGGAGGTTAATAACTTATGCTTGGGATAGAGGGGCAGTCGTCTCACATACTGAACATCCCTTGTTGCTGCTTGGCTCCATTAATACAACTGACAATGATTAAACAGGTCAGGACTATCAATGCAGAAACAAATACATTGGCCAGCCTGTGTCAGATAAAACCAGATTAAAAATCATGTGGCATTTACGTTCTTTATCACCCAATTTAGAAATGAAATGTCAGCCATTTTTGTAAAACCTGTCGCATGACTAAATGCAGAGATAATAATAAAGCAATTTTAAAACATTTTAATATTCTAGAAACAGCTGGCAGGCAAGGAGTGTTGAAAATTTTGGTAAATTATCATTCCACATTAGGGCTAGACATGTGAAATAATCCAAAATGGCAGCTATAAACCTAATCATAACTCAAAGCAATCTAGTAAGAACAGGCGTGGACTACTTTAAACCTATACATTCCAAATTAAATTACTACCCTCATTAATCTTACCACCTGGCTCATGGATGAAAATAAATCATTCACATTATCATTTAAACGCTTACTTCATACCTCTACCTTTATAAATTGATACCTGGATATTGCATTACCAGACCTGAGGAATGTTAAAGGAGCACAAAAACACAATCACCCGGAGCAAGACAGTCTGTTCAATCAATCCTAAACTATAACGGACACACCTTGCTCAGAGCTATAAGAGTCAGCCTGCAATCTGTTTACCCTTCAAAGAATGCCAAAAGCTGAATGACTATTAGGAAAGAATGGGAGCAGAGGGGGAAAAATTTTTTTTAAAACTCTCTGTAAAATGAAAATTAGTTTAGATTTCAAACAAGAATCAAGGTTTTCCATAAAATCTATAATCATCTGAGCCAAATTCTTCATTTAGTTAGAACTAAGCTGGCTTTTCAATATATGGCGAGCAACATGTCTCCACTGGTATTATTAAAAAAAATGCTTTCAGGAGTGCGGTTGCCAACTCTGCTGGATTACCAGGGAATCTTCCAGGCACTGCTGCTGGCAACCTAAGGAAAAAAACAATTCTGTATTCTACTTTGCACCTGCATGCCTTCTATGGCCTAGCTAACTGTCAACTCCTGAGCCACACCATTCTAGCTCCCACCACGTAGTTGGATTGTATGACTTCTATTCCTCATGGCTGATCGCTGGTCCCGCACCAGCAGCCCTCAAGTCCACTCCTGTGAAGTTACAGCAGTGGAGCGGGTCCAAACATGATGAAATTCACTGCGGCTACTGCAACCTGCCTTGGTTGTTGGATTTCAATAGAAAAACCCTCCTTATGTCTTCTAACCAGCCTAAGTTCCATAACTATTCTTCCCCATCCAGAGTATTTTGTCAGTCGGACGAGTGAACAGAATGTGAAAATTTACAGCGTTTTTTAAAAATAAAAATACATCCTCAATGTTCAGGAGCTGCTAGGTATGTCTCCTACTTTCTGCAGTATACATTTCTAGTTTATTGCTTGATTAAGATTAGAAACTTCAGTGTTTGTTGCTTTCATATATCTGTTGATGGAAATTCCAGTGAGTTTGTTACATAGGGACATAGGAAATAGGCACAGGAGTAGGCCATTCAGCCCCTTGAGCCTACTCCGTTGTTCAAACAGATCGTGGCTGATCATCTACCTCCATGTCATTCTTCTCCATTATTGCCATATCCCTTAATGCCATCAGTATCTAGAAATCTATCAATTTCTGTCTTGAACATGTTCAATGACTAAGCTTCCACAGCCCTCTGGGGTATAGATTCCAAAGATTCACCACCTCTTGAGTGAAGAAATTCCTCCCCATCTCAGTCTTAAATGGCCTACCCTTATCGTGAAACTGTGTCCCCTGGTTCCAGATTCATCAGCCAGGGGAAACATCCTATTCACATCTACCCTCTTGCACCCTGTAAGAATTTTATAAGCTTCAATGAGATCACCTCTCATTCTTCGAAATTCTAGAGAATATAGGCCCCGTCTCCTCAATCTTTCCTCATTGGACAATCCTGCCATCCCCAGGATTAGTCTGGTGAATCTTTGCAGCACTCCTGCGATGGCCATATTATCCCTCCTTAGATAAGGAGATCAAAACTGTACACAATACTCTAGGCTTGGTCTCACTAAGGCTCTATAAAACTGCAGCAAGACATCTTTACTCCTGTATTCAAATCCCCTTGCGATGAAGGCCAACATACCATTTGCCTTCCCAATTGCTTGCTGCACCTGCATACGAGCTCTTAGTGACTCATGAACAAGGAAGCCCAGGTCCCTTTGCAAATCAACACTTCCCAACCTCTCACCATTTAGGAAATATCCTGCCTTTCTGTTTTTACTACCAAAGTGGATAACTTCACACTTATTCATGTTATATTCCACTTTCCATGTTCTTGCCCATTCACTTAGCCTGTCCAAATCCCCTGGAAACCTCCTTGCATAGTCCTCACAATTTACATTCCCATCTAGTTTTGTGTCTTTTGTTTTGTTGGTCTGCTATTCTATAGTTTACTTCTGAAGTTTGGAAAAAAATCAGATGAAAGGACATGAATGTTCAGAATGCTTGGTGAATGCTTGCCAAAACAAAAAAGCCCTTCTACGGTGAGTTAATTGAAGGGAAATGTTCACATGGAGACCAGAAAAAGCATTTCAAGGATAGCCAGAATGTCTCACTGAAGAGTTTCAACATCGACCCTGAAACATGGGAGAACCTCGCACAGGATCAGTCTATATGGTCTCATCAGGTTAGGCGCCACCTCCTAGGGACAGAACAGAGTCCCACTGGCCAACAGGAAACTTGGACTTTTGCAAGTCCAGACCTGCAAAGCACCTCTTGCGCACCAACATACTTGTGTCCAAACTCTTTCGAGTTATCAACAGTCACAGATTGAAACTCTTTCGAGTACAATCACAGTTCTTGGTTTTCCGGGAGTGGGACATGAACCCACAACCCTCTGATTCAAAGGCGAGGGTGATATGAACTGAGCCACAGCTGACACCTCCCTACTTGTGTCCAAACTCTTTTGAGTTATCAACAGTCACAGATTGAAACTCTTTCGAGTACAATCACAGTTCTTGGTTTTCCGGGAGTGGGACATGAACCCACAACCCTCTGATTCAAAGGCGAGGGTGATATGAACTGAGCCACAGCTGACACCTCCCTACTTGTGTCCAATATGCAACAAATCTTCTTGTGCTCAAATTGGCTTGATTTGTCTTCACCTGAAACTTAATGAATTCCAGATGATTTCATGGTCACTTCAACAATGAAGGATGAACACAACAGGGTCTAGTAAAGGAGATTAGATCTTGTAAGCTTCGAAAGTTACAATATGGCTAAATAAATATGGCTTGACTTATGGGGTAGTCCAAAACTAGAGGTCATAAATGTAAGGTCACTAATAAATCTAATATGGAATTCAAGAGAATTGTCTACCCAGAGTGGTGAGAGTATGGAATTTCCTATCACATGGAGTGGTTGAGGCAATTAGCACAGATACATTTAAAGGGAAGTTAGATTTTTAAAAATAAGGTAAAAAGAAACAGAAGAATATTTTGATGGGGTAAGATAGAGTATAGTGAGAGAAGGCTCATGTGGAGGATAAATACGAGCAAAGTTCACTTGGGCCAAGTGGCCCGTTTATGCACTGTAAAATTCTGTGTAATTCTTTGCAAAGCAGTTGGTCACTGGAGTAGTAACTTATTTGCCAGTTAACCCATTGGTATAAACCCAGAACTGATGAATGCACAGCACTGAACTGTTTTATTTAGAATTTTCAACCTGAATAGACGTGTTTGAGAAATCTGTAATGTTCTGAGTTTGAAGAATCAATCATCAAGTAAATCCAATTAGAAGGCGCCGAATGTCACGAGGCCTAACTTTTAGGAACAGAATTGGCAAAGTGCACAATAACAGAAAGAATGGCAGCATAATAATAACCAAAGTTCAAACAATCTGAAGCATTAATTTTAGAATCTGTCTCATGCTACTGACTATGTTTGTACATAGTCACAAATCCATGATTTTAAAAAAAATTCATTCATGAGATGTGGATGTCGCTGGCTAGGCCAGCATTTATTCCCCATCCCTCATTGCCCTTGAGAAGGTGGTGGTAAGCTGCCTTCTTGAACCGCTGCAGTCCATGTGGTACAGGTACACCCACAGTGCTGTTAGGGAGGGAGTTCCAGGATTTTGATCCTGCGACATTGAAGAAATGGTGATGTACTTCCAAGTCAGGATGGGGAGTGGCTTGAAGGGGAACTTCCAGGTGGTGGTGTTCCCATTTGTCTGCTGTCCTTGTCCTTACAGATGATAGTGGTCGGGGGTTTGGAAGGCGTTGTCTAAAGAGGCTTGGCGAGTTCCTGCAATGCATCTTGTAGATGGTAGACACTGCTGTTACTGTGTGTCGGTCGTGGAGGGAATTAATGTTTGTGGATGAGGTATCAATCGACCGGGTTGCTTTGTCCTGGATGGTGTCAAGTGTTGTTGGAGCTGCATTCATCCAGGCAAGTGGACAGTACATGCGAACTAGGAGAAGTAGGTCATTCGGTCCTTCGAGCCTGCTCTGCCATTCAATAAGATCATGGCTGATCTGTTTGTGTTTTGAATTCCACATTCCCATCTACCCCCGATAATCTTTGATTCCCTTGCCTAACAAGAATCTATCTACCTCTGTCTTAAAAATATTCAATGACCCCCACCTCCGCCGCCTTCGGAGACAAGAGAGTTCCAAAGTCGCACAACCCTCTGAGAGAAAATATTTCTCCTCATCTCTGTCCTAAAAGGGCAACCCTTAATTTTAAAACAATGCCCCCTAGTTCTGGACTCACTCACCAGAGGAAACATCCTTTCCATGTCCACCTTGTCAACACCATTCAGGATCTTATATACTTCAAATCACCCCTCACTCTTCTAAACTCCAGTGGAAACAAACCCAGTCTGTCTAACCTTTCCTCATAAGTCAAGCTGTTCATTCCAGGTATCAATCTAGTAAACCTCCTCTGAAGTGCTTCCAATGCATTAACATCCTTCCTTAAATAAGGAGACCAAAATTGCACACAATATTCAACATGTGGTCTCACCAATGCCCTGTATAACTGAAACATAACATCCTTACTTTTATGTTCAATTCCTCTCATCACAAAAGATAACCTTCCATTAACCTTCTTAATTACTTGCTGTATCTGCATACAAACTTTTTGTGACTCATGCACTAGAACACCTAGATCCCTCTGCAGCTCGGAATTTAGCAGGTGTTCTCCATTTAAGTAATACTCTTTTTTTTATTCTTCCTGCCAAAGTGAGCTTGAAATTTTCCTACATTATACTCCATCTGCCAGATTTTTGCCCACTCACTCAACCTATCTATATCTGTCTGCAACATCCTTAAGTCCTCTTCACGCCATATTTTCCTAGCTTCGTGTCACCTGCAAATTGAGCTACCATGCCTTCACTCCTCTCGTCAAAGTCATTGATAAAAATTGTAAAAAGTTGAAGTCCCAGCACAGACCCCTGCAGGACACCACTCGTCACATGCTGCCAATCAGAAAAAGACCCATTTATGCATACACACTGTTTGTTTTCTGCCAGCCAGCCAATCTTCTATCCATGCTAATATGTTACCCCCATGAGCTTTTATGTTACGCAAAAACCTTTGATGTGGCACCTTATCAAATGCCTTCTGGAAATCCAAGTACAGTACATCTACAGGCTTCCCTATATCCACAGCACGTTATTCCTTCAAGGAACTCCAACAAATTGGTTAAACATGATTTCCCTTTCGCAAAACCATGATGTTCCTCTAAGTGCCCAGCTATAACCTCCTTAATGATTGAGTCTAATACTTTCCCCACAACAATAGTCAAGCTAACTGGCCAGGTTTTCTGCCTCCCTCCCTTCTTGAATAGAGGGGTTACATTTGCTACTTTACAGTCTGATGGAACCTTTCCAGAATCTAGGGAATTTGGGAAAATTAACACCAACACAGCTACTACCTCATTAGCCACTTTGTTTAAGACCCCAGGATGAAGACCATCAGGACCCAGAGACTTGTCAACCCACAGCTCCATCAATTTGCTCAGTACTGCTTCCCTAGTGATTGTAATTTCACCAAGTTCCTTTACAACTATTATTGGAATGTTTTTTGTGTCCTCTATTGTAAAGACAGAAGGAAAATGTTCAACACCTGAATTTGTTCATTTCATCCATTTTCTTATTATCTCCAATTAACTCCCCACTGTCACTCTCTGGAGGACCAACACTCACTTTACATACCCTTTTCCTTTTTAAATACCTGTAGAAACTCTTGCTATCCGTTTTTACATTTCTAGCTAGCTTCCTCTCATACTCTAATTTCTTTCTCCTGATTAAACTTTTAGCCATTCTCTGCCGTTCTTTATATTCTGACCAATCATTTGACTTGCCACTCATGATTGCGCAGTTATATGCTTTTTCCTACGTTTGATGCTTTCCTTAACTTCTTTCGTTAAGAGTCGGTGGTGGGTCCTCCCCTTAGAATTTTTCTTCTTAGTAGGAATATACTTATTCTGAATATTCTGAAGTATCCCCTTAAATGTCTGCTACTGCTTCTCTATTGATCTATCCCCTAGCCTAGTATCCCATTCCACTTCAGCTAGCTTAGCTTTCATGTCCACATATTGCCCTTATTAAAGTTTAAAATATTAGTCTTAGACCCTCTCTTCTCCCTTTCAAATTGATGTAAAATTCAATCATATTGTGGTCATTACTACCTGGGGGTGCCTTCACTCTGAGCTCATTAATTAATCTTGTCACATTACACAATACCAAGTATAACATAACCTGCTCTCTGGTTGGTTCCAGAACATGCTGCTCTAAAAAACTATCTAAAAGCATTCAATGAACTCCTCATCCAGGATTCTACTGCCAATCTGATTTTTCCAGTTTATATGTAGATTAAAGTCACCTAGGATTATTGCCATCCCTTTATTACAAGCACTCAATATTTTTTCTTGTATACTTTGTCCCACCTTGTGGTTACTGTTAATGGGCCTGTAAACCACTCCCACTAGTGAATTATTTCCCCACCTCCACCCAAACCGATTCTACATCCTCATCTCCTGAGCCAAGGTCATCTCTAACTATTGTACCAACGCCATCCTTAGTCAACAGTGCTACCCCTCCACCTTTACCTAGCTTTCTATTCTTCTTGAATATCGTATACTCCTCAATATTCAGGACCCAATCCTTGTCATCCTGCAGCCATGTTTCAGTAATGGCTAACAGATCATATTTATTTACGTCAATGTGTGCTATCAATTCATTTACTTTGTTATGAATGCTATGCACATTCAGATACAGAACCTCTGGTTTTGTTTTTTTGTTATCTTTGTAACATCTAGTTTTGACTATTGTTGTACTCTTAGGTTTTATCTCTCTGTCCCTTCCTGCTATTCTATGACATTCATTTCCCACATTACTATTATGGTCTCCTTCTTTGAATCTACTCGATTTACCATGTCTACCCAAGCTTGATCCATCACCCTTTCTACTTCCCTAATTACGTGATTCGCAAGAACACATGTCCCAGCACGGTTCAGGTGTTGACTGTTCCAATAGTACAGCCCCCACTTTCCCCCGTACTGGTGTCAATGTCCTGCAAACTGGAACCCACTTCTCCCACATCAGTCTTTGAGCCACACATTCATCTCTCCAGTCTGATTTGCCCTATGCCAATTTGCATGTGGCTCAGGTAATAATCCAGAGATTATTACCTATGAAGTTCTGCTTCTTGATTTGGTACCTAGCTTCTCATACTGACTATGCAGAACCTCCTTCCTTGTCCTGCCTATGTCTTTGGTAACTAAATGGACCATAACAACTGGATCCTCCCCCTCCCACTGCAAGTTCCTCTACAGCCCTGAGCAGATGTCCTGAACCCTGGCACTGGGCAGGCAACACAGACTTCTGAGCTCTCATTCTTTGCAGCAGAGAACAGTGTCAATCCCCCTCACTATACTGTCCCTTACTACCACTACATTCCTGTTTGCTCCCCCTGCTTGAATGGCTTCCTGTACCATGATACCATGGCCAGCCTGCAGACCTCACTTTCGTCCACACAGGTTGTGAGCACCTCAAACCTGTCTGACAATTGCAAAGTCTGAGACTCCTCCATTACTGTCTGCTCTGTCTCAATACCTGCCTCACTCTCAGTCACATCCTCCTGTCCCTCACTGCTGACCAAAACAGATGACCCTATTCTAAAAGGCGTGACTGTCTTCTGGAACTAAGTGTCCAGGTATTTCTCCCACTCCCTTATGTTGCATGGTGTCTGCAGTTCGGGCTTCTGGGTTCGAATCCCACCATGACAGATGGTGAAATTTGAATTCAATAAAAATCTGGAATTAAACGTCTGATGATGACCACGAAACCACTGCCGATTTTTGTAAAAATCCATTTGGTTCACTAATGTCCTTTAAGGGAAGGAAATCTGCCATCCTTACCTGGTCTGGCCTACATGTGACTCCAAACTCTTAAATGCCCTCTGAATAAGGGCAATTAGGGATGGGCAAAAAATGCTGGCCTAGCCAGTGACACCCACATCCCATGAATGAATAAATAAAAAAAACTTTCCTCAGACGTGTTTGTCATGGATTGCCTTGGCACCCAAAAGCTGCAACATAACACCATTGTTACTTACGTTATTTAGTTAATGTAGTTACTCATTTAATTAACTTAGAATAATTCCTATGCATGCCACATCTCTTTCCCCCGTGCACCGAATTCCCACATGAACCTAATTCACTACTCATTCAGTCTCTGTCTCACTCTGGCGTAGTCGCCCATCTCCTCACATGTCCCCTACTGCCATCACACTCCTGACTTGAGCCTTGTGGACAGGCTTTGGGGATTCAGGAGGTGAGTTACTCGCCGCAGGATTCCCAGCCTCTGACCTGCTCTTGTAGCCACAGTATTTATATGGATATGTCCAGTTCAGTTTCTGGTC
The DNA here is from genome assembly GCF_964194155.1 of Cetorhinus maximus. NCBI lineage: Eukaryota > Metazoa > Chordata > Chondrichthyes > Lamniformes > Cetorhinidae > Cetorhinus > Cetorhinus maximus. The sequence goes on along the minus strand of NC_135883.1, from coordinate 1,818,681 downwards.
AATGATAACCCCCCCCCCCCAGGGTGTTTATAGTGGGGGATTCAGCGATGGTAATGTCAAGGGGCGATGGTTAAGATTCTCTTTTGTGGGAGATGGTCATTGCCTGGCACTTGAGTGGTACAAATGTTAATTGCCACTTGTCAGCCCGAGTCTAGATATTGTCCAGGTCTTGCTGCATTTGGACATGGACTGCTTCAGTATCTGAGGAGTCGCGAATGGTGCTGAACATTGTGCAATCATCAGCGAACATCCCCACTTCTGACCTTATGATGGAAGGAAGGTCATTGATGAAGCAGCTGCTGTCAGATCTGCTGAGTTTTTCAAGGTATTTTTGTTTTTGTACCATCTTCCTTTATGCTTCGTATGACTCCAACCAGCAGAGAGCTTTCCCCCCGATTCCCATTTGGCTCCAGTTTTGCTAGGGCTCCTTGATGCCACACCCGATCAAATGCAGCCTTGATACCAAGGGCAGTCAGTCTCACCTCAACTCTTGAGTTCAGCTTTTTTGTTCATGTTTGGGCCAAGGTTGTAATGAGGTCAGGAGCTGAGTAGCCCTGGCAGAACCCAAAATGAGCGTAGGTGAGCAGGTTATTGCTGAGCAAATGTCGCTTGATAGCACTGTTGATGATCCCTTCCATCACTTTACTGAAGTAGGTTGATGGGGCGGTAATTGGCCAGGTTGGATTGGTCCAGCCTTTTGTGTACAGGACATGCCTGGGGAATTTTCCACATTGCCAATAGATGCCAGTGTTGCAGCTGTACTGGAACAGCTTGGCTAGGGTTGCAACAAGTTCTGGAGCACGTCTTCAGTGCTATTGCTGGAATATTATCAGGGCTTATAGGCTTTGCAATATCCAGTCCCCTCGTAGAATGAATCGAATTGGCTGAAGACTGACATCTGTGCTGCTGGGGACCTCCGGAGGAGGCCGAGATGGATCCGCTCGGCACTTCTGGCCAAAGATTGTAGCAAATGCTTCAGCCTTATCTTTTGCACTGATGTGCTGGGCTCCTCCATCATTGAGGATGGGGATATTTGCGAAGCCTCCTCCTCCAGTGAGTTGTTTAATTGCCCACCACCATTCACAACTGGATTTGGCCAGGAATATAGAGCTTAGATCTGATCTGTTGGTTGTGGAATTGCTTAGCTCTGTCTGGCTCTTGCTGCTTATGCTGTTTGGCATGCAAGTAGTCCTGCGTTGTAGCTTCACCAGGTTGACACCTCATTTTTAGGTATGCCAGGTGCTACTACTGGCATGCCCTCCTGCACTCTTCATTGAACCAGGGTTGATTCTCTGGCTTGGTGGTAATGGTGGAGTGACGGATATGCCAGGCCATGAGGTTACAGATTGTGGTTGAGTACAATTCCACTGCTGCTTATAGCCCACAGCTAGGTCTGTTCGAAATCTATCCCATTTAGCACGGTGGTAGTGCCACACACTATGTCGGGTATCCCCAGTGTGAAGACGGGGACTTCGTTTCCACAAGCTCTGTGCGGTGGTCACTCTTACTGATACTGTCATGCGGCAGGCAGGTTGGTGAGAATGAGGTCAAGTATGTTTTTCCCTTTTGTTGGTTCCCTCACCACTTGCCGCAGACCCAGTTAGCAGCTATGTGTTTTAGGACTTGGCCAGCTTAGTCTGTAGTGGTGCTACCGATCCATTCTTGGTGATAAGACATTGAAGTCCCCCACCCAGAGCACATTCTGCACCCTTGCCAGCCTCCCTGCTTCGTCCAAGTGTCGTTTAACATGGAGGAGCACTGATTCATCGGCCTGGGAGAAGCAGGGGTTAGGGGCGGGCAGCACATAATAATCAGCTAGGGCAGTTAAGAGTCAACCACACTGCTGTGGGATGTAGGCCAGACCAAGTACGGACAGCAGATTTCCTTCCCTAAAAGGGCATTAGTGAACCAGATGGGTTTTTATGACAATCAACAATGGTTTCTTGGTCATCATTAGACTTGCAGACTTTTATTGAATTCAAATTTCACCAATGCCGTGGTGGGATTCAAACCCGAGTCTCTGGATTACTAGTTCAGTGACAATACATTACCGCCTCCCCTTATTCTCACTACCCCTATGAGCCGAAAACATTACACTTACACTAACAATCCAAGAAATAAGCCACTGAGGTGATAAAAAGACATTGGTTCAAACAGCTCAACTAATGCTAAATAAACAAGATGTGGATTTTAGGTGTGTGTAGCAGACTCTTCATACAGTTTGATGCTCCAGGCACACATCATAAATACCAAATATTCAGCTGAATATCTTATTGATGACTAAGGTAGTAGGCTGCAACAACTGCTGCAGCAGCCCCCTGCAAATCAGGTGACAGCCCTCAACCAAGATCATGACCTGGTTGACAGAATGGTCTTGAATGTACCCTCACTTAATTAGATATTAACAAGATATTAAGACTGAACAAGTTTGTGGAGGAAGTGAATCCTGTAAAAACTTGTACTTTCTTCACAGGCCAAACTTTCAGTTCAAAACCTGCACCAGCTAGCTAGATTTCAGCCGTTACAAAATGTTAACCTCTTCCAGGTGGTTTTGCCACTGACACCAAGTTGCCAATTTCTATGGGATCAACAATATTTGTCTCCATGTTATGCATTAGTCACACCAAATGTGCAGCACATTAAACAACATTCCCTCTTCATTGTGTTCAATCTAGTACATTATCTATACACCTTTAAGATGAACAGTTATTTAAAATTGCATAATGATTTCAATAGTAATACACAGTAGTGAATTGCAGTACATTTTTCGGTAACAATTTAAATTTCTGAACACTAATTCTGCAGTTTTATTGAACCTTAAGAATGCAAGGAGCAGATGAACGTAAGTAAGCTTAATGTCCGATCACCAAGAGGCCTGAATCCCTGTGGTGACAATCTGGTCAGCAGTGAGCAGAGGTACAAAATTGATATTCATAAATTTTAAAAAACACCTGAATCAATTCTATAATCAGCTAATGTGCATTTGAGTCTTCTCTTGGGTCACAGAACAATGTTAAAGAAGGCTGTTCTAAAAACAAAATCAAGATAGGTTATACTTATTATTTTCAGCTCCAAGGCAACAGCCCAATTCAAAGTCCTGCTTTTCCTTTGTGGTCTGCAGTCATGGAATTTGATTTCTTTTTGGTGTGTGCTCCACCATCTCTTGTTGGTTTTGAGAAAAACAAGGTTAAACAGAAGATCACATCAATTAGCGCTTGCAAGTGCTGCTAGAGATTCACTTGCAGGAGGGAGGAAAGCCTGATAAAGCTGATGTGCATTTTTGAAAAGGAACTTATCTCTTCGCAGCAAACAAGAAAATGAAAAATGACCCCCTTCCTCTCTGGGATTAAATAAGTAAACTCTCCAACTGACAGAATAGATCTGAAAGGTCACTTCAATTGGTTTTGAACAGGATTAATCGCTTGGCAGGTATCCAGCTTTCAGAAGTGGACGCAGGGGAGTGGGACATTGCTGTCAAAGCAACATTTAAACTTTGCAATGATTTTCAAAAGGAATTTGTTATATTGCCCGTGTAAACTTTTGCAAGCTTCAAAGAAAGCAACATTATCTTTGGCTTTCTGTTATAAGACTAAGGCTATATTCCTACTGCTAGAAACACTATTGTCTTTGATCAAAAAATAAAAATAGCAAATGCTAAAAATGCACACCATGTCAGTCAGCTTCCAAAAGCTTCCAGGGGAGGTGGTGGCATAGTGGTATTGTCACTGGACCAATAATCCAGAGACCCAGGGTAATTCTCTGGGGAGAGAATCCCCAGAATATTCAAATCCTGCCACGGCAGACAGTGGAATTTGAATTCGATTAAAAATCTGGAATTAAAAGTCTTAATGATGACCTTGAAACCATTGCCAATTGTTGTAAAAACCCATCTGGTTCACTAATGTCCTTTAGGGAAGGAAATCTGCTGTCCTTACCTGGTCTGGCCTACCTGTGACTCCAGACCCACAGCAATGTGGACTCTTAAATGCCCTTTGAACAAGGGTAATCTGAACAAGGGCAACTAGGGATGGGCAATAAATGCTGGCCTAGCCAGCGACGCCCACATCCCATGAATTAATTTTTTTAAAATTGCTAAAGGGAAAAGGAATTAATTTGTGTAGCACCACTTCTGGCTGCAGGGCCCTGTCTGCCACTGGGGAATTGAGGTAAACTTGCGTATTACAGCATGAAAAGGCACACTGTGAAAGAATGATGAAGCAACCAATCAGAATCTTTAACCTGTAATTTCTGCACTGAACATTGACTAACAGGCTGTAATTTTTCAACATAATCTGCCTCTGGTTCAGATCCCCTGCATTTGAAGATTTATTTTTAATCTCAATTATAGCATTACAATTATTTTGAGAAATTAGCGCAAATGCTTAATTTTTTTTAAAACTGTCATTTGTTATCCTATTTCAGAACCAAGCCTAAAATAAAAGAAAACTCATTAGTTACACCTTGGACTGGATTTTAGATTGGGGTTAAGGACCAGTGTAAATGTCATGACAAGCATGTCCCCGCATGGCTAGCTCACCCCGCAGCCAATTAACGGCTATTGGGCTGTTAATTGGCTTGAGGCGAGACTTCCACCACCATCCCCCCCCGCCCCCCCCACCCCCCAACTGCCCAGTGCTGCCAATCAATCAAATGGCTAGCAGCTCTCTAGTCCCAGCAGTGCCGCTGGGAGTGGTGGCCACAGCTGGGTCTGCGTCCAATCAATGGAGCCAGATTTATAAGCTGGTTAGGGTCTTGCTGGGGGCAGGATAACAGGCCCAGTGAGGGGGGATTTGAGGAGGGTGGGGGGCCCGGGTGGACATGGTGAGGTGTGGGGCGCGGAATCGTGGGGCGCTTCCAATCGGCAGAGGGGGCTCATAAAGGAGGTAACCCCACCCCATTTGCCAGTTCCCAGCCCGAGCAGCGAAAGCTGCCGGGCTTCACACCTGTTGCTGGCCTCCTCCCACTGCGGGTTAAATCCCAGCAGCACCAGCAGGAGGCCATGAAGTAGCCATTAATTGGCCACTTAAGGGCCTCAATTGGCCCATGGCAGGCTTCCTGATGTCTCCTTCGCCATGGGTAAAATTACAGCAAGGGAGGCATCAGGAGGCTAGGTGCTGGGAATGGTGCCCATGGAATGGCACACAATTTTAACCCCCACCCCTCTGCCCCACTGCCAACCCACCCCCGGGGGCCTGTGTCAATTTTGTTACATTTAGATCAGTGTTGACAAGACAGTGCTGAATTATACGCTCTCTTCAGCAGATTCATTGCATTAATGTAATTAATTACACTACATACCCTGGTTGATGCTGCTGAAATTCAGTTTACTTTGGACTGCTACTCGCCAGCTGTTGGGAGATGAGTGTTTCATCTTATTCGGGTACCTAAGGATTAATGTATCTACATTTCTGTAATGATCATCTCCTGTGAACCAGCCAAGTCTCACTATAATCATCTTGTACAGGGTCCACCTGGGGTATTGAATTGTCAGCCACCACTAGTTCAACTGAATAAACACAACATATAACAGTCTCTTCTACTTTGGCCATGACAGCAGAGCCTGGATCCTGGCGAGAATTAAAATCTGCTCCTGAAATAAATTTTGTTATTTGGTGTATGTCAGTATTCCAACACACTCCCGGCTGGTCTCCCACATTTCACCTGCCGTAAACTTGAGCCATCCAAAACTAACTCACGCCAAGTCTTGTTCCCCTATCAACCCTGACCTACATTGGCTCCCAGTCAATGCCTTAATTTTAAAATTCCCATCCTTGATTTCAAATCCCTCCATTGGCTCACCCCTCTCTGCCTCTGTAAGCTCCTCCAGCCTCACAACCTCCAAGATATCTGTGCTCCTCTAATTCTGGTCTCTTGTGCTTCCCTGATTTTAATTGCTACTCCATTGGAGGCCTTGCCTTCAGTTGCCTAGGTACCAAGCTCTGGAAGGCCATCCCTATACCTCGCTGCCTCACTACCTTGCTTTCCTCTTTTAAGACACTCCTTAAAACTTATTTTTGATCAACTTTTGGTCATCTGACTTAATATCTACTTGGCCAGGGTTTTACGGCCCCTCCCACCTGTCAGGATATTACGGTCCCAGCGAACTGAATGGGGATTTAAATGGCTCAATGCATCTGCCAAGCGGAGACATGCCACAGCAGGGCCATAAAATCCTGGCCCTTATGTGATTCAGTGTCATATTCTGTTTTAAAATGCTCCTGTGAAGGGCCTTTAATATAAGTACTTGTTATCGTTAAATAGCTTTCAACTAGCGGCACTAGTGAGGTTTAAACCTGTAAGGATCACTGTTTGAGGGGTAATGTAGCAAAACCTCCCTGCCCCCTGGTGCTCTTGCCTTTCCCCAACCAAACCAACCAATTACCAGGTGCTTGATGTTACTAAACAGTAAAACCCCGTAGGCATAGGTTTCATAGTAGAATTTACTCACCCTTACTGAAGTTTAATCAACGCTGGAAACAAATTGCTCAAACTAAATAAAAGTGAAGTTTGGAGATGATCACTGCAGGCATGTGGATGTATTAATTTTTAAGTGCCCTAATAAGATAAAAGACTCACTTCCCAACAGCTAGCAACAATTTTAAGAGGTGTTATGCCTCATCTTTCAGAACACGGAGTCCTTTTAAAAGCACATTATGTCTCAAAACAGAATCTGTTACTGGTAGAATCATTAATACTCAGTAATCTATATTAACAAGTTGTTCAATTATGTGATGTGGAGAAAAGGAAAAGATCCAAGAACAGATTATATGAGGGTCACAAGAATGAGAAGTCACATTTAGCAGCACAAAAAACAGGCTACCTAGCATGTTATTTTGAAGCCAGCAGGCAAACAGAGAATTAAAATATATGTAGAGGTCCCTTGAACCTACAATCAGGAACAATAAAGGAACACAAGGGAGGGGGCATCCTGGCAAAAGAATAATACGGTTCTAAAATGGGAGGGGAAAAACAACATGTTTCCCAGTATTCTCCCCTCTCATTTTGATAAGCAGATTAAATAATTAAAACAAAGCTATGTGCCAGATACTTAAAACTGTTTTTCTGCCATTCAATGCTGCGTAAAAAAAAGTGTTTTACAACTACCTTTAGAAAGGACTTTACGCATTAAGGAAAGTGCCAAACCCTGTATTGCTGCAAAGTCACCTTTTCACCTCAAGTAACATTGTTTTTTAATGTAAATACTTCCTAAATCTTGTAACAGGAACAATAAAATGAAAGGTTTGATGTTCGAGAGCTGTGCAATAATGCTTCATTCGTGTAACAGTTGTCGTCGGCTGTGCCTCGATTCGAGGATGATGTATATTCAGGGTCGCAGATTTCTGCCATTGGTCTTCATGTGGCTGAACAGGCGCCCTGTGTACCTTTGGGCACATGAAGCAGGATGTCCCACGAGGTAGCGGGATCCAGAGTGCAGGATTTGCTTCCTTTACTTTCCTTCTCTGCTGCCGCTCTGCCTCACCATTAAGACATTATGACCCGAAGTGTGAGGCATGTTGATGGAGAAGTTGTCAACATTCTTAACGATTGCAAACAAGCTCTTCTCAGTCAATATGTTATACTGTTTTAATTTTAACAGTTTAACATCTCATCAGAAAGATGGGACTTTAAACAGTGCAGCACGGCTTCAGTACCACACTGAACCTGCAACCAAGATTATGTGCTTAATCTGCAGAGTGAGGCTCGAATCCATGACTTTCTGACACAGAAGCAAGAGTGCCAACATGGAACCAAGGCTGACATATTGAAGAGGATATGGAACAACTACTAAAGATAACTGGAGAAAGAATTGGCTCTAGAAAGAGAGGAGATAGCAGCAACTCTGACACAATTTATCAATTCCCAATTATGCACATCATGCTGCTTGATTGAAAAATAGACACTGTTGCTCAAACAGGATTAGCAGAAATGGTGCTTCTCAAATTGGAAAGTGTGCCCCTGGGAGGAATTTCATGACCCCTGCCACGAGTGTATATGAAGGTAGGGGGGCACGTAAATAAAATGGGTAGGTAGTCCACTGATTTCCCACCCACCCCTGAGTTGTCCCCACATTATGGTGGGCAGGTAAGGCATCAGCCAACTTGCCCACCCTTAGGCCTATCGAGGCTCGAGGCCCTTGTTGCCAATTATTGCCGTCATAATACGGTGGGCAGGGGAAGATGGAAGGAAAGTAGTCAGTCTGCTATTTTCCCAACTTGGGTAAAAAGTAGGAAAGAAGGGGGATACCTCCTTTGGGAGGATGGGGAGAGGTCAGTCATCCTCCGCAAGCCCCCAAGATCAAGTACCCCCTTTGTGTCTCTCCCCCACCCTCCGCCTCTCAAACCTGACCCCCCACGTGCTTCACTAAAAGGGAGAAGAGCAACATGTCATTAGTTTAAGTCATCACACTGTCACTGTGCATGCCAGTTTAAAAGCAGCCATGGAGGATGTCCCCTGAACCAACATTATAGACCCGAGTGCGACTGGACACGGCAGGCAGGAGTGTAGGTCAGGTGGGCACTTGGCCCCCTGCTTCTCTGATGTGTGCCTTGCCGTTCTGCTGGAGGAATGGCTGCCAGGAGGGACACCCTTGCCCCAGGGATGAGAGGAAGAGGCTGCCGCACCTCACCAAGAGATTATGGGAGGAGATGGCAGCGCTGGTTAGCAGCCGTGACGCGGTGCAGCGTTCTTGGGTGCGGTGCCAGAAGTGCTTCAATGACCTGCTGCACTCAGGAAGAGTGAGTACCATGTTGGCATGAATCAGTGTGCAGATGTGTTATGGGGTGCGAGAGTCTGAGTGCCAACTGTCAATCACACCGGAGCTGGTCAGGGGGGTGAGCCCTGGCTGCTTGGACTGAGTGCCCTGTGGCTCGAGGGCCACGACTTGGATGTGCCCTGCCAGGTACTCCTCAGCTGGGGTTAGCCAGGCTGCAATGGTGCTGCAGGTAGAAAATGGACTGACCAATGCTCCTCTGTTGTTTTAGGAGAAGACAGCCCACAACAATATAGAAAGGTCATGGACTGGCGGAGGCCCCGCTGGCCTCCTAATCCTCTCGAGATACGAGCAAGACGCCCTGTAGCTCAAGAGCTGGCACGTCCCACGTGCAACCAGGAGTGGTGAGGCAGGGGTGCCAGGCTAAGTTAAGAATGCAGTGCACAGAGGTAAGAATTTCAACTTGTGCAACCATCTAAGTGCAGGCTCTTTATTGATGTGAGCCTTGAAACTGGTGTCCTTGATCATCATTGGAAGGCGAGGGCACTGTGATGCAGATCTCCGTTGTCTCACCAGGGTGCCTGGCATGCACAGTGACAGTGTGAAGATTTAAACTAATGACCTGTCCTTTTAGATTCTTCAGCAGGCGTTCGCTTTCCTGACCCCGAAGGGCCACCCCTGATACCGGAGGACCACAGGGTATCATTTCCACCTGCGTCACACCCACCCTGAGGAAGGCACCAGTGCAGATACCAGCACCTCAGTGGGCATTAGAGCGGCAGCTAGTATCTCGGTGCACATTGGTGAGGGCACTTCACAATCACTTGAGGTGCAGGTGGAGGTTGACAGTGCCCGCAGTCGGAGGGCTGCTGGGGACTGGGACGATGCTCAGTCGAAGGCTGATGATGAGCCTCTGGAGTTGTCCATTAGGCGGCAGATGCTGGATGTCCAGTGAGACGCGTAGGAGGACCTGACGGAGATCCATGAGGGTTTGCGTGCCATGGTCTCCATGATGGATGAGTCCATGCGGAACATGAGTACTGCGTTCACTGTCACGGCCAAGCACACTGCCTCCTCCATTGAGAGAGAGAGTGGCGTCTCTCATGGGGAGGCAGCTCCAGGGACAGAATGAGGGGTTCCTGGGGTTGCGCTCGGACCTGCAAGCCCTCACACAGGCACCGACCTCAGGTGGTCAGTGTCAGTGTGGGAGATGGATGCCAGTATCCCAGTTAGGTGTCAGCGCATGTGCACTCAGTGAAAGCTCCTTGAAGGCACAGAGCTGCCTCAGGGAGCTGAAGATTTTTAACATTATAAATAAACAATTGAAAAACAAGGAAAACATGTACCCTCATGAGACTCTGTCACACAAGCAGGGAGATGCCGACGAGGGAAAAATTCTGCCCCATATGATAAACATACCCACAGCAACACAGTTTATCATCTAGGGCTATTAGGAAGCAGAGGATAAAGGTACCTGAATAGCACCTGGGTATGCAGTGACCTTTGACATGTACAGGCCCGAACAATACTGACATAACTTTGAGTTAAATATCCTCTATTACTATTATACTACTGATATTTAGGCCTCTCCCAGAGAGTCACAGGCTTGACTATCATGTTGCTTCCTTAGATGCCTTCCTCAGGGTGGGTGTGACGCAGGTGGAAATGACACCCAGTGGTCCTCCGGTATCAGGGGTGGCCCTTCGGGGTCAGGAAAGCGAACGCTTGCTGAAGAATCTAAAAGGACAGGTCAATAGTTTAAATCTTCACACTGTCACTGTGCATGCCAGGCACCCTGGTGAGACAACTTGCTTCCAGTTTATCCATGTAACTGAAACTTATTAGCTATTTTAATACTGCTCATGTCATTAAGTTTTATGTTGTGATGATGGACGCCCCCTTTTAATTTAATTCATGTTTAATATATTAAATGCAAGGCCAGTACATCTCTGTTATTCCTTAAGGAGTGAGATGTCCTGATTGACCTCCCCCTCCCTGCAGCTAACGCGAAATGTCTCTTCCCCATATTAAAGATTATGCCATACTTTTGTGAAAATTATAATTCATTCTAAAGTATATGACCCTATCTGATCAATTACTTCGGATTTTAAAGATAATTAAATATTTCATAAAAGGCTAGCATTTAGCAATTGAAGTTTGTCAGCAGAGTATTTGTGACTGTTAAGCACTGAAACATTTACAAATTTTAACTAATCTTGGGTACTCATACTTATCTGGCAATGTGATTTATGCTACCGTTATAGTTTCTGCCTACTTGCTCATGTCCAGAAATTATCCCCTCTGTGTTAGAATGGTGCTGTAGGCAGCAAATTTGCAACTTCTGCAATTCTCCATGTTCGTAGTCAGGAAGCATTGTCCTAAAGGTAGCACCTTTATTTTTTGATCTGCCTTTTCTTTTCCATGCATCCTAAATACAAGGGTGGAATTTAACACCCTCCCCCAAGGAGAGTTTGGTGGAGGGCGGGGGATTTAGTCAGGTAGGAGGTTGGCGGGTGGGGACCCCATCACCTTATCGCTTCTGCCCAATTAAGTCCAGGCATCAAGGGCAGAGGATTGTCTCCCAAAGGGCCCCCACCATCCCCCCCACCTCGATTCCTGATGGGCTGGAACGCTCATGGATGATATTCTTGCCCCACTGCCAATTAAATGGGCAATTAATGGGGGACGGTGGACACTGGAAACTCTAAATGGGCTTCCGGGTGGGGTGGGGAGAGGTCTCTTGTTCAAAAGAGACCCAACATCAGGAAAGGGGATGGGCCTGCTGAGAGCCAACCAACTTCCCTTGCTGCCGTCCTCTTCACCGCCCCATGACCCATGTCCTGCCATCGCACACCTGTGGCCTGGGTTCCAAGGCAACCCTAGGCCTCTGGTGAATGCGTTGCTAGCAGCTGGCACCACTCCCCCAGTGGTGCTGCCAAGCAATGAAGAGCTCCTGGCCTCTGATTGGCTGACAGCTCCCAGCGGGCAGGGTTTTCACCACTGGGGTCCTTGATCCAGCGAAGGCCTGCCACTGCCCAGTTAAGAGCCTGATTAGCACTTAATTTGCCAGCCTTCCATAAAGGAGGCATCACGTGGCTCTCGCCAGGCAAGATCCATGTCATCTCCAATAAATACCGCCCAAAGTTTCCAGATACGAATCAAGGTTGAGAACTAAGAAGAGGATCAATGCACGGCTCTATTCCATAGAGATTTCTATGGACACCACAAGCTCCTCTCATTTCAAGTATTACGGATACCCAATGTGAGCACAATTTCCTCCGGTTTTGATCCTTACACAGGTATAATGTGCAATTGTTTGCCCCAAAACGTTCATTCAAATTTGTTAGCTTGCCCCTCTGGAAAACTGCAAAACCATGTTCACGATCTTTCTGAATAGAATTTCAATGACTTGCTAGAGTCAAGCTAGCTGTAGGGATTTTATGAGTGAGATTGTAGGGAAATCTATTGAGTATTTGGAAAATGTCCTGCAGGTTTTCAGCAAAAATCCCCAGAAACTTCTGAAAATTTCATCTAAAATTTCCATTTTTGTTTTGGTAATTTTTGCTCTAATCCAGCTGATCTTTAATAGCATGAAAGCACCAGCAGCTGTTCAATGAGATTTACATTAAAAGTGATTGAACTGTTCGACAAGGGAGCTAAGAGCTACTAACTGAGCCAACTGTCCGACGTATACTTTGGGAGCAACCGCCCAGCTTTGATCATCAGAATGACAACAAACAGAATATAGCAAGTATATAGAAATCAATTTAAAATTCTGGATAAACAGACAGGTAAAATAAGAACTCAATAAAATTTAAGAAAACTGATCAGTGATAATGGTAATAACGAAAATGAAATTCTATCTGGATTCAAACAATGAAGATGTACAAAAAAGCAGACTCTGTCTCTTTAAAACGTGCCCTGTGCTTGAATAGGTAGGTTCTGATACAACCGCCAGAAATTGAAGTCACGTCAGCAGTGACCCTTGGCAACAGCGGTTGCCGAGCATTCCTTCTGAATTCTGTAACCAAGTTACACCAATCAAACAGTGATTACAGGTTACAAAAGCTGAGCAGTGGAGGTCCAGAGTAATCAATATATGTCAGAAAGTTTGCAGCCCAATTAACATGTGAAGTATTGGTTGTCAAAAATCGTTCTTGTTTCCAGGTGCCCGTTCACCAATGGCAATGATAGACATCCAGCCAGTCCTCACAATTTACTTCAAATTGAAGGCAGCCACTTCATCACTGGTTAAACTGTTTTATTAATTGCAAATCATTACTTTGAAAATCTAATTAGCGGTTTAATTACCATAAACTTATTATTGGCAGTGAAATAGGTTACTTTTTTGAAAAGATAACTGAAAAAACAGTGGTTAAAAGATGAGGGATCCTTAATCTAGGCTACACTCTAGTGAATTAACTCATCAATCCATGCAAGAATGTTTGGATACTGGTCTCAAGAGACAAATAATGCAGCTAAATTGGAAAGTTTGAAAAAAATCATAAATCTCTTTGGACAGCTGAAAGTACCTACACACTGGTGCTGTTAACCAGTTCTAATATTGTATTTGGAAATTTCAGATAAGAACTTCAGGACTCTGTCCACAAGTTTAATAAAATGTTTTACGTACATAGCACCTCTCATGTGCAGCAAAGCTTCTCACTGCATCTTACATTCAGGAAGAAAAGCACCGAGTGCCAAACAGGATTAAAAGTAAATAAAGAGGAAAGTTGGTCAAAGGCATAGCAAATAGGTAAATTTTAAGGAAAACTCAAGAAACATCCCAAAGTTTTGCACGTCCAGTATAATCCTGAAATGGCTGCCGAGGAGGTTCATGAAATCAAAGCCATAGGTGAACAGATCCTGGTGGGAGCTAAAGGGTCAAATTTACCCAACAATCAAACGCATTTTTCTCATGCTCCACATTCATAATATTCCCTATATTCAGCTAATATATTGCTAACGCTTAACAGTAACTGTGGTATAAAATAAGCTTGAACAATTCAGTTGAGGTACCCTAATATTCTGAGTGAGGTATTCTGGCTGAGGCAGCAACTGTTTTACTAAATTAAAAAAAAAATCCATCAACAGTTTTCTTAAAATCAAATGCAAGCATTGCTTTGAAGAAACACTAATTAGGCCTCATAAATAAAGTATTAAAAAGTAATAATTTTGCATTTGCTCAGCTACCAAGGCTAACCTGACACATTGACTGATGCAGCTATCTGTAATTTCTATTTTTGGAGCAGGGCTGATAGAGCTATATGGAATCTGGCAGCAACTTCTTGGATGAAGTATGAACAAGTATTCTGAGGAAATATCCAAATACAAAATAAGCCCATAAAAAATAAATCTTGACTTTTCCTTGGACCTTAATTATAACAACTTATAGCTATATAGTACCATTAATGCAATAAAATATCCTGAGGCACTTCACAGGAGTACTATCAAACAACATATGACACAATGCCATACAAGGAGATAGGTCAAATGACCAAAAGCTTTGTCAAAGAGGTAGGTTTTAAGGAGTGTTTTAAAGGAGGAAAGTGAAGTAGAGAAGTGGCGCCGTGTAGGGAGGGAATTCCAGATCTTAGGACCTAGGTTACTGAAGGTGTGGCCGCCAATGGCTGGAGAAATGAAAACTGGGGATGCACAAGAGGCCCAAATTAGACAAGCACGTGGAATTGTGGAATCAATTGTGGAAATTTGCTTCCCAAACATTGGATATAGGTGGAATGCTGGCTCAAGAAAAACAAATGTAATAGTTAAAAACTCTAATTTTGGCTTGAGTCTAACAAAATTGGATTGAAGCAGCCAAAGAATCAACCAAAACTTTGATTAGATTGAAACCAAGTTTTGCTTCGACAGTATAGGCCTGAAAATGTAAACATTCAGTATAAATGAACTATCAATTACATGTGATAGTTCCTTGGCCTAAAAGCTGCACCACCCATTGCAAGGCTGTTTCAGATTTAGAAGTCAAAATGCAGAACAATGTAACAACCTGCAATTAAACAATTAAGACTTTCATCAAAATATTGGCACGAGTTCAAATTTACGCAGAGAAATTATAGGAATAATTACATGAAGTGTAGACATAACCCATCATGCTTAGCTATTATTCTTCCCCTGCCACCAAGAGTGTGAAGAATTTATAATCCCATCAAATCCTGAAGAACCTGTTTAACATCTGCTTTATTAACTGTAACGCCATAAGCACATCGATCAATGTTACATATTTGATTACTCTATTGAAGGATCTCAAATGTTTTCCACAAAGTTATGATGAATTTTGACAATAATAATAAATGCAGGTTTACAGGCTTCCTGGTACACAAGACACCGTTTAAGATTAACTCTATTCAAACATCAATTTTACCTTTTTTTATTTCATGGGTTAGAGCATGTTACGGTGCAACAATTTCATCAGGTAATATCCATAATAAAGCATTGACAAAATGCTGCCTCTGATTGAGGTTCCACTACTAGTACATATCATTTATCTACTGTTCTTAGTCACTAGTAAAAAACTGCAAAATGAAAGACAATACATAATACATGAATTAAAATTAATCTCTTTTTCACCCATACTCTAATATGCAACCATTATAATGGCACATGTCCAATCCCATTAAAATTTACATTAGTATTTTCAAACACTTTTTTTAGGAATTCCCCAAGATAATACCTCCCCCCATTAGTTTTTTGCTCAATTGATACTTTCCACTTAAGTTTATTGTGATGCGGGTGGTAGAACACAGAATGCAATTAAGCAAATAAAATGAGGGAGTTTCCATCTGTAGCCAAGATGTTCCATTGATCTCTGTACAGCAATTGCACTGTAGGAGCATGTAAGTCCCATGCTTTATCCTGGGGCTCTTCCACTGCTATTCTGAAACTTCATAATTCTGCCATTTCATCTACTTATACAAATTGTCTAATCACTGCTAGCTAATAACAACAAATACTGACAACAACAGGAAGCAAACACCACCTTTAAAATGTAGATCCAATGGCCAATTCTATGACTGGATGGCATTAGCCTCTCTCAGTGACAGTGCTTAATCTGGAAATCATACCCGCCCTCCTCACAACTTGTTGATTTTAAAATCAAGTGACAGAAAATCTCTAGAAAATGCTAACCAGCAGGAATGCGACTTCATAAAGCTAACCCCTAAATGTATGGGCTTTAGATCCAATTATGGTCAACCTGGATTTGAAAAGCTTGAGAATTAGAAGGAAGGAAAGAAAGAAAGAGCGAAGCAAAGACTTAAAAAAATGAATCACAGGAGGAGGCTATGTAATACATTTTAGTTTCAACATAGGATTGAGAGAGGAAGAGTGTGCAAGAGGGATTGTTAAAAGGTAGAGGCAGAGAATGAATAAGGAAATGATATCTCGCCTTGGATAGATTTGAAATTTATAGAATAATTAGAGTAGAAAAGAGATGTTTGGCATAAAAGAGGAAACCAAGTTTCCCTGAGATAGCAATGCAGGAGATCTGAGTCCCATCTACACCCAATTGTGACACCTTTGTCAGTAACAGAGAAGAGCAGGTAACTCAGCACTGGCTGGGGATCGAGACAGTAATTTTCCAGTCTTTCTGACCCAGTAAATAAACTTGCTGGGCCATGGGGGCATAGCCCAAAAATGTTGGCTACAATTCCAAATTATTCACCAATGTGATGTACTGTTACACACTACCTTGAAATCCAGAATGCAAGAAGACACAACCATTGAATTAATCTGAAACTATGGGGAAAAATTTCCCAATTGGGGGCGCGCCGCCATTTTACGTGGGCCGGCCTTAATTGGCGTGATGTCTGCCAGGAAGCGCTATGCACTCCCTGTGCAGGCTGGGGGGGGCGGATTCTCTCAGCTGAGAGTGCGCTCTTTCACGCATGTGCGCAAAAGAGTACACTGATCTCCCTGAGGCTAAGTGCTGCCTCAGGGAGATCGGCTCCAAATTTAAAAATGGTAAGCAAATGATAACAACATTTCCCTGACATGTCCCCTCATGTGACACTGTCACATGAGTTGGGACATGTCCATCACTTTTGCGGAAATCTTTATTAAATATTTAAAAACCCTCATAAAACCTCATCCCACCCGTGGATGAGGTTTCATGTTTTTTTTTAAGCCCGCCAGGGCTCCCAGCCTGCCCACCAACCCTAAGGTTGGACGGGCAGCCCTGTCAATTATCTAACTTGGTTTATTAATGGCCTCAATAGGAAGTTGACAGGTCAGCGGGCGCACAGCTGACTCGGCTACACCCCTGCCGACCTGAAAATGGAAATGACGCAAAGTGATGTCGGGAGTTCCGTCCGACGTCATCCTGCGTCATTTTACGCGTCGGCGAGCGGGCCCCACCCCCGCTCGCCGACCGGAAGATCCTCCCCAATATTTAGAAACTACATTGGAAAATTTAAAAGCAAAATGTGATTATTTGTCACGTTAATGTTATCTCAGTTCTAACTCTTTCACCACCATGTAAAGTCTTTGAAATGACAGCCACTACTTATGACATTCAGAATCTTCTCCTTCGTCTTATGCAGTCCCTTAGGATCGAGGATGACTTGCTTCCTCTCCAGTTCGATGGGTTCTGAACATTCAGAACAATTGAACAATGACTGCCCGTCAGGAAACAAGCAGAACTAATGAATCACCAACTTACTACTTCACAAGTTAATTATTGATCATTTTTATATTCAATCTGAAAGGTGTAAATTACTTAAATGAGGGTAAAATGTTACTTGCAAGTTATACATGCAGCTGTCAAAATATTTAAGGCCAAAAATTTATTAAGGCCCATTTTCTGGTACAGGGGGTGGTCACAATACACGATCTACCCATTACCTACTGAGGCAGGCAGCATGCAAATATAGCGTTCCCTCCTCATTTATATGACTGTGGTGTTGGCCAGAGCAGGGCACACACTGCTGGATGCCTGAGCATTCAGCAGGAGGCTGAGAGCGTGGGCTGATATCATGTGGTACATGTCATGTGCTCCTCATAAAGGGGACTTGCACCCTGTGAAAGAAGCAGTTGCTAACGGCCTGTCTGGACACAGGCTGCATCCATGAGCTACACAAATGGAGCAGGGGAGAGAGGGAGGGTGCAGTGCTGGAGGTCTTCGTGGTTGAGGACAACAAGAGGAAAGAGGTCATGTTGCTGCAAGGAGGGTGGGGGGGGGGGCGTCCAGAATGAAGAGAAGCAACAGAATTAACAGGGTGCTTCTGGAAGATTCTAGTTATAAAAAATAATTCTGTTCCAATGACAAAAAACAAATCAGAGGTCATGTTAGAAGTTCAGGTTTATAACAAAGACAAGGAAAAAAAACCAAAAAAGACAAAATTTCCCCCACACAGTAGCCCTAGAGCTGAATCCTCATGGGACACCACTACTCACATCCAACCACTCTGAAAAACTGTCCTTATTTCTTCCCATCAATTTTTAATCCAATTTTCTGCCCTCTCCCCAATTCTAACTACATTAAAATTCTCTAGTAATCTCCCATGCAGTATCTTATTGAAGGTTTTACTAAAGCCCATGTACTCTACTTCCATTGAATTCCCACATCTATCATGTCTGTTACCCTCCTTAAAGGAATTCAAAAGTTTATCAATCATGCAGGTTTTTTAAAAAATGATATGCTGGCTACTTACACCTATTTTCTTCTTATCCAAATACATCAAAATGTCTCTTTAACTAATTAGGTGGTTACTCTAGATGTTTGTCATAGAAATTAAACTAACAGGTCTATAAACTGTATAGAGTTACAAATTAACTAAAAATAGACTAATACTAGCCTAAGCTCCTGTCTTTTCCATCGGTAGTGTAGGGCACAATCCCATCCTAAAACAGAGAGCAAAGCGCAGCAGCACGAACACCACCAAATAACTTGGGATTTAAAGAATCCAACAAGCGCAAATAAAGTTAGGGATTTTGTTTTAATTTAAAATTGATGCCAATTTGAGGCCTAACCCCTCAATTCACGGTCTAACCCTTATTATGTAGGGAGAAAGCAAGCAGAGATGGCCTGCTGCACCAGGGTTGGGGGGGTGCAGGTAGAGTATCATCTGGGCAGTTCACAATAACTACTAAAAGTAAGCTGCATGGACAATGCTGGAAAACACTCATCCCCTCAGTTGCAGGCTAGGACAAGGTACTCAAAACTCATAGGCTCATAGACATTTACAGTACAGAAGGAGACCATTCAGCCCATCGCGTCCGTGCCAGTCAACAAAGATCTGACTACATTAATCCCATTTTCCCATAGCCCTGGAGGCTATGGCAACACAAGTGAATATCTAAATACTTCTTAAATGTTATGAGAGTTTCTGACTCAACCACCCTTTCAGGCAGTGAGCTCCAGACTTTCACCACCCTCTGGGTGAAAAAGATTTCTCAACTCCCCTCTTAGCCTTCTACCTCTTACCTTAAATCTATGCCCCCTGGTTATTCATCCCTCTACTAATGGAAAAAGTGCCTTCCTATCCAACCTATCCATGCCCCTCAATCTTATATATGTCTATCAGGTCCCCTCTCAACCTTCGCTGCTCCAAGGAAAATAACCCCTGCCTATCCAATATTTACTCATAGCTCAGACCCTCCAGCCCAGGCAGCACCCTGGTAAATCTCTTCTGCACCCCCTCCAGTGCAATCACATCCTTCCTATAAAGTGGTGTTCAGAACTGCATGCAGTACTCCAGTTGTGGCCTAACCAGCATTTTATACAGTTCCAGCATAACTTCCTTGCTCTTGTATTCTATGCCTTGGCTAATAAAGGCAAGTATCCAATATGCCTTCTTAATCACCTTATCTACCTGCCGTGCTACCTTCAGGGATCTGTGGATATGCACACCAAGGCCCCTCTGATCTTCAGTACTTTCCAGGGTCCTACCATTCATAGTGTAATCCCTTGCCTTGTTAGCCCTCCCAAGTACATTACCTCACACTTTTCCGGGTTGAATTCCATTTGCCAATGCACTGCCCACCTGACGCCAAAATGCCAGAGTACATAAGTAGCACCAACAAAAACTGAAAACAGTTTACAAACTTGTAACCTGCTGTGAACACACTCACGGATGAGTTACAGAATGAAGGTCAGAAACAACTCTGGTACAGAAATCATTGTCAAGGGGACTAAAAGGGCTGTATTTCGTAGTCAGTAGCAAATGAACAGCATTCCGCACTCATTGCGCTTACAGCTGCCCACATACTTTTAGTGGGCTCCTGCATGGCAATCTGGGATAACGAGAAATCCATTTCAGCACAGGGGATTTGGGATTTGTATCATTGTGATTCTTCAACCAATCAGATTGGAGAATCTTTACTAAGACATGCAGAGTCGAAACCAAGTAGTGAAAGTTAAAACATTTAACTGAATGTCAAATCAGGAACAGAAAAAGGAATAGGGAGAGAAAGATAGGTAGGATTGAGAGAGATGAAAATGATATTGAAAAAGGTTTTAAAAAATAATTTTTTAAAAACTCCAATAATAACTAAATTTGAAGGAATGAGCCTTGTTAAGATCCCAGCTGAGGTTACCCCTGGACAAGCCTGATCCCAGAGTGGAATGCAACTTGATACATCCTAACTTTTAATTGTTTGTTTAGATACGTGGAAAGTGGTGACTGAACAGAGTCACCGGAGTCAGCTAATGAACTTTTAACAAGAGCATAAAATATTTATTAAACAAGAAAAGATGACTATATTACAATACTCCTTCATCCACAACTATATCTTTACAGATATATACCGATTTGTAAGGGTAACATAAGTTACAAAAGCTATCTTATATTTTAACGTCCACAGTAAATACACAATCCATGTAAACCTATGGTGGCCTGTGGTCAGACACACCACACTCTGAAACGAATGACAGATGCCACCTCAACCAGATGCTATGGATCTCTTGTCAAATCCCGCCCCCCCAGACGCTTGTCCCACCGTGAGCCAACCAGTCTCACTGAATTCCGTTCTTCACACGAGGGTTTCTAAGCTCCACTCTCCAAGGACTCACTTTGGAATCTTCTTCCAAACCGATGCTTTCTCACAGACGCCTTCCGCAAGGGTTCACCTCCAAGGTTTTGAACTCTCCTTCTGATGTTCCTCTTCCCTGGGTCACCACATGCATTCAAGCTGTCCTCCACACACTCTCTCTCACCGAATCAGCCATCAACAGTACCACTGCTTCACATGCCCATAGCAAAGAGTTACAGACCTTCAGTTGTCTCTTTGGACTTTCTTGCCTCTTGCAAGCTGTTCTCGCTTTAAATCTGCTTTCTGCAGCTTTTGTGTCTTTAAATCTGAAGCTTAGAGCCTTTCTCTCTACCCCTCACTCTTAACTTCTCTTTACAGGACCATTTCCAGGTTCCTGTCCTTCCTTTGACTAGAAGGTCTGCTTAGGACTTCCCCCTGTTTCTCTCTCACTCCTTTGGCCTTGGGTCCTTTTGGGAAATCTGCAGCTCCCTCTCCCAGTGTCCAGTCTCTCTAGAGTTTTGGCTTCAAACTGAACTTAAAACTGCTGTTTCTTTAGTTTTTTTTAATACATGTCTGTGGGAGGGACCTGCCTTTCTGAAGCCCTGCTGTTAGGCAACAGTCCAATTATTCTACCCTTGTTTGTTTACCTTAGCTGCAACAGTCGTAAAAAAACCTCATTAGAAATGCAGGCATCTTTTTATAGTGAAGCTAAAACTCAATTTGAACTTTCTTAACACACAGATACAGAAATACAAATCAAACTTAAACTTTAAAGCTAAAACTCATTCCTAACACCCACAAATACAAGAGAGTTTAAATAAGTTACCTCTATTTCCTCACAGCCTCTATACTTTTAACAGTTAATTTTCAGGACAAGAGATGTTGTTTAGTAGTAATTAGACATATTGCATTTTAAAAAATTCATCTATGCATGAAAGGACAAGTCTTACATTTTTGTGTCATATTTAGTGTGTCACTAATGGGCAAGTACAGCATCTCCACACTCTTCATGTCTTTTAATGCCAAAACTCTCAATAAGGTACCCATGTAGCAAAGTTTCTGGGCAAATTAGACGGAAATATCTTGATTTTCACGTTTTGCTGTTCAAGTTCAGACACTGGAAGTTGCTGTTCAATTTACTCCATAACAACAGTGAGTGTAGTTAGCCCCACCATTATTATTAATGCAAATTCCAGGCTACTAATTTGCCATCTCTTCAAGAGCTCATTGAGACTACCAATACCAAAAACTCTATAGGTCCTTAAGGTTGCTGATAAACTGAAGTTACGAAAAAGATTTTAAAAATACTGAACAAAAACAAAAATAAAAGTACCTGGAAAAACTCAGCAGGTTTGACAGCATCTGCGGAGAGGAATACAGTTAACATTTCAAGTCCATATGACTCTTCAACTGATCCTAATCCTGAAAAATACTGATCCTATTACAAATTTGGACCTGCAGTAGATAGCTCTTGGGTTCAGGTAATTAGTTGCTCACTCAAGTATATTGTAACATCAGTAGGGTGAAAAGCACAAAGTAATAGATAGGACCAGGTTCAATCTTTACAACTTTCATTCACATAATGATACAAATAAGCATGTGGCACTACCCACTTGCTTCCACAGATGGATTTTTCATAAGCTGAACGATTCCTTTGCAGCCTGTTATACAAACCAGGGCAGGAAGTCTGTAATTTTTCTAGACTTTTTCTGCCTCCTGTGCTGTATCCTCTCTCCAAAGTTTTCATGACATTCCTTGATGACTACATTGTACTCTTAAAAGCCGCTCACCTGTGTGAAAAAGCCTTTCTTCCTCAAGACCAAAAGAGAAAAAACATTTTCCCTACACAATGGGTGAGAGGCATCTTTATGAATATTCAGGCAAATTAACCAATCTTTTATTATTTAGTGTCTGGGGCAACAACTTCTGATTAGCATAATAACCACCTTTTGGCTGGGTGCCTCTTTTTAATAAACTCACAAAATTACTCATTGCTTACAAAAATAATTCTTTTATTCCCAACTCCTTTTTCAATAAAATGGTCAAGGCATCCAAAGGTGTGACAGCTCCCCATTTCCACCTATCCAGGTGACATTAAACTTTTGCTCCTGGTGGATGGGAAAATGACTCGACATTTTTTTTTGGTTGCACGATGTACAATAAGTTCCTCTACGTGTTTTCTGGAAGACCATGAATATAAATATACAATGGATTACGATGAAGTGTAGTGCTGAATGTCAAGTTCTCTTCCCCACAAGGAAGGGGAGATGCTGGCCAGGACACCAGGGAAAACACTGTGTTCTTCTTTGAACAATGCCACAAGATCGTTAACAAACAGAATGTACAGATGTCACTTTAGTTTAAGTTAGCATCCAATAGACAGCAGCTCTACACCTTAGCACTCCTCAGTCCTGCACTGAAATGTCATCCCAGATTACGTACTCAGCTGCTTTATGCATAATGGTAAGATCAAAGGCCTGGATAAAGACAACAGAGTATGTGATGTAAAGTCTCATTAGTCAGGTAGTTTCAGCTCCTTTTAAATAGGCCACACCTTGACCTATCCCAAGTTGCTCGAATCTGAGGAGTAACCCAACCCACCAGGTAAAAGCCTGAAATTCAGTGAGATGATAAGGCCTGACTATTTATCTATTTGGTTGTCAAAAATAATTAAACTTAAAGCCTTGCTGCCCATCACACCTAAACTTAACCGTTTCAGTTGGGTAATTACATTCCATCATGTTTGGTTAGACCTGAGCCATGTTGAGATGAAATGTTGAGAGAGTTATTCCTGTGACACAAAAAGCACTTTACTACATAAAGCAGCATTGATTGTAACTTTTCAAAACATCATGGCGCACATACAAGTTTCCTGATGAGATTTTGGCTTTTGGAGCTCATTAATTAAAGGAATTACACAATGTTGAATTATTAAAATGTACAGATCATTTATCTAATTGTTTACGGGACCTTCTGTGCCAGCACATTAACTGCTGTGTTAGCCAACAAAACAATACACTGCGCTTCAAAAGTAATTCACTGACTGCTAAGCAAATCAGACAATCATGAGGATATGCAAGGCACTGTACTAAATCAAGCTGATTCATTCTTAAATATCTGCCCTTTTAACAAAAAGATGATCAGAGGTTTTGGAAAGGGGGAGAGGTGGGTTTGGTTGTGTGCGGGGAATTAAATCCCTTATAAGTGACTTCAGGTCAGGAGTGCATCATCATCCCATCCTCTTCCCGCTTTCACCGGGGTGAGTTGAATGCCAGCAGGGAATCCCTGTGCAGCTATCAGGTAAGGCATTTAAATATTCAAATAGGTCAATAAGTTCTGTGCTAAGCAGGGGTTCTGGCTTTAAAAGACCTATTTCCCGAGCTGGCAACAGCTCATCAGGGTCACAGAGCTGAGTGCACAGCAAGGAGAGATTCTTTAGTTAAACTGAAGAGCTCCAGCCATGGCCACATGAGAGGCTGCTGCTCAAAGCACTCCTTCTCACAGAGTGTTTTCAGAGCTTAATAGGCAAGGGCCAACTTCTTGGAAATCACTTCACTTCCCTGTTGCCAGCCTTCACAATGGGGTGGAAGCAGCTTGGGCAGCTCTCCCTCTGACAAAGAGCAAGAGGAGCAGCAACACTGACACCAAAAGCTCCAACATCAGCAGGAGTAACACCAGCACCAGTTACCTTCTCCTCAGCCACATGCCTCTCCACAGGGCAAGGTGTTTAGACACAGAGAGCCAGCTTCAAGGAGGTGAGATCCCCAACACAGGGTCTACAGGCAGAAGATCAGTTTTTTCAAAAGGTCTGAGCACTTGTGCCTCAGGGGGCTCAGGGTTTCACGGCAGGTCACTGCAACATCTGCTGCCTCCTGGAACAAGTCCTCTTTCCCAGAAGAGCAGGCGGGCATGCATTACCAATGAGTAACAAGGCGCCTGTCACTGGAGAGCCATACCCTCCCCACCCCAGGGGGAGAATGCGCAGGTCCTGCCTAGGTCAGGAGCGGAGCTGAACATGGCACAAAAACACTGGAGTAAGCCGGCGTTCTAGTATCCTGACCCCGTTCCTGGCGCTGGCCATTTTAAAGCCATTTCTGTTAAGGAGCCATGGCAAAGCCTGCTGGAGATTCCAACGGGTTTTCAACACAACAGTGGTCCCACCATTTGACCTGGGACTATCAGTTTAAAATTTTGCCCTTTATCTGTAATGCTCAGCATGCTTAAAAGGTAATTTTATTTGCAAAAATTACATAAATACAGCCAAAATATAGTGGCCTGCAATATTGCATTTAAAGTAAGCTTTAGGTTTCCAACCAAATAATTTAACAATTTGCATTTATACAGCTTCCTTAACATAGAAGAATATCCCAAGGTGCTTCACAAAAGCAAGGTGAAAGAAATGGGCATCAAGCCAAAAGGAATAAATGCCAGGAATAGTGACCAAAACTTTGGTCAAAGAGGTGAGTTTTAAAGAGGATCTTGTGAAAGATGGAGATAATGAGGCAGAGGGAGGAAATTCCAGAACATACGGTCTAGGCAGTGAAGACATGGTTGCCAATGGTGAAGGGAGGGCATGGGAAATGAACTGAGATCTGGGAGAGAAATCATGCTTCAATTATACAGGGCATTGATGAAACCACATTTCGAATATTTTATTCAAATATTGTGTACAGTTTTGGTCTCTTTATTTAAGGGAAAATGTAAATGCGTTGGAGGTGGTTCAGAGGAGGTTTACTAGATTTATACCTTGAATGAGCCGGTTGTCTTATGAGGGAAGGTTAGACAGACTGGGCTTGTTTGCACTGGAGCCATGAGGATACAGCAGAAAAGTGGTTGTGGGGTGGGGGTGGGAGGGTTGTGTAGGCAGAAGGAAACCTGAGGGAAAATCTGGCTTGGTAGGCTTCTCACACCTCCAAGTGCACAGCAAATCACAGTTCTTGATAAAGTTATCAAAATTATTCAACGGCAAAGTTTAGAAATATTAGCAATTTATTACCTGCCCTTGAAAGCACATTTTGTGCAATATTCATACTACTATCAAGTAGTAGGAATTACATCACAGGCACTGTAGCACTCGTGCCCTGAGTCACAAGGTTGTGGGTTCAAGTCCCACTTCAGGAACTACAAAAATTTAGGCTGATGCCCCAGTGAACTACTGAGGGAGTACTGCACTGTTGTGGTGCTGCTTTTGGGATGAGACATTAAAACCAAGGGCTCATCTGCCCTCTCTTAGGTGGACTTAAAAGATCCCGTGACACTAGTTTGCAGAAAAGCAGAGGTGTTATTCCTGGTGCCCTGACCAATATTTATCCCTCAATCAATATCACAAAAAAAATAGATTATCTGGCCATTATCACATTGCTATTTGTGGGAGCTTGCTATGAGCAAGTTGGCTGCTGCCAGTCCTACATTACAACAATGACAACACTTCAAAAGCGTTTCATTGGCAGCAAAGCATTTTGAGATGTCCAGTGGCCGTGAGAAGTGCTATATAAATACAAAGCTTTCTTTTTTCACTTTTCACCTTTTGAGTGTTCAATTTCCTTTACAGCTTTTGACTGCACTTCTAGGCCCAAGATTTTCACCATAACGGGGAGGTTCATCATTGTTGTGGCGAAAATGGCAAACGAGCCTGGAAATCCCAAGTCCCACCCCTGAACACAGCATTTCCTATCTTCGTGGGGGCAGAATTGGAGTTGGGCCAGGGTTCACGCATGTGGTTTACAGATGCAGCTGGCCATTTACATCACTAGCTGCCTCCACCGAGGTGAGATTTTGGTAAGCTGATGTGAAACCCGAAGTGATTAGACTGGTAAGAGCTGGTTTGAACTGGTGGATTCGTTTGGATAATTGGAAAGGTAAGGTACCCCTTTGGATATGGTCCCAGGACACCTTTGGGAAAGGTAAGGTATCCTTTGGGGTTATTAAAAGTAAACATGATTATATATTTTTTTATGCACAAATTCACTGGAACTGTCAAAGCTGTCATAGAACTGTCAAAGGATATTAGGTGAGTTGGCATGAAGGGGGTAAGAGCAAAGGGTGTTGGCATGTTGGCACTAACATGGCATAGGGGCTATGAAGGGCCATGAAGATGTGGGGGCATAGGGGGAATAAGGTCCATGGGGGTGGGTGGGGGGAGCGTGAGGTGGCATGCGTGGGGAGTGGGGGGGTTTGTGGGGGTGAAGGCTGAAGAGCTGTTTTTTGTTTTATTTTTGTTTTAAATTTGATTTAACGAAGTGTCAGAGCACAGAGGCAGGCCTTCTGCCCAGCCCGCCTCTTCACTCGTTCCAGAGGCGGAAGACCTGACTTCTAATCCAGCCTGCTCCACCACCAACGCCGTCTCCACCCCCCCCCCCCAACCTTCCTGGAAGGAAAATATCTTTAAAGGTTGGGTTCGCAGAGCCCGGAATTCTCCCATCTCTGCGCACCGGACCTGGGATCGAAAATCTGGGTCCTAATGTTTGGCATGTTAAACAAGACTTCAAATATTGCAATTAAAATACACCAACTCATAAATTAGTCTATAAAATAAACATTACCAGAATGATGAAAAATAGTAGCTTGAACATGCATGAAATACTCACTATAAAATCTATTTTAGTTCACTAATGGGGTGAAACTGCATCGTATAAAATTTCCATTGCTCTGAAAGGTGAGCCTGTAGCATCACAACTGTTCATACCTTGACTAAAATACAGGACGGGGAAATTCCTAAGTACCAGTCAACATATTCATATCCTGTCACTGCAAAGCATGATTTCATGTCAAAAAGTTTTATTATTGCACTTTTGCAATCAAAATTCAAAAAATCATTACAGTTTAACAAATGTCAGTTTGACCTCTCTATCTACAGTACATTCAATAACTTACATTGCTCCCATTTATTATTTCACATTATACTTACACAGTGGCTGAAAATCAGTTTAGTGCTGAGTAATAATAACATTGCTGGGAACAAGAGCTCAGGATCCAAGTGGCACAACTGCTCAAACTTTTTTTAAACATTTAACATGATGCCATTGTTTCCGAATAAGCTTACGGGTATTATTCTGCTGACAAATTAGTGTTATTAATTCAGTTTTATCTGTACTGGTTCTATTCATAGTTATTTGGCTCCAGGTACTGAAGCTATGATCACAGTCCCCATTAGCAAGACTTTGTGCCCTCCCCTTCATTGCCTTTCCTCCACCCACAGAAATACTAACTAGGCCTCATAATAAAAACCAGCAGTGATACGTGCAGCTAGCAATCTATCAGTTCTAAATAAAAAGCTTAAAAGGGTTAAAATTTTACTTTCAATATTGTGCAGGTAAACAACACCTTTACTGGCTTTGGCGGAACACACATTTGAGTAGTCAAAGACTGCAGATTCAGCTCAATGTCCCAATATATTCATCAATTCAGGTCTGGATTTTCCCTGCGAGTTTCTGAACCCTGCTGTCAGGTTCAAACAGGGCTCAGTAGCCCGTTTCGTGGCAGGGAATTGCCACAGGTAGGATTTGTTGTCCAATTAAGGCTGGTGGGTGGGCTCCTGAAGCTGCAGGGCCAATAGGAGGCCTTCCAGCTTGTTAAGTAGCAACCGGATGCCGTGGTAGTGAAGTGAGGGAGAGGGCGCCCCAAAATGGACGCACCCTTTCTCCAACTTCTTCACATTTGAAATTTTTAAAAATGGCCTGTGCAGCTGACCCACCACTCTTGGGGGTGGGGGGGGGGGGGGGGTTTGCAGGGAGGGTAGGAACCCCTCTACAAGGCAGCCTGTAGCTCCTGCTGCATCCAGGCAGGTAGGGAGGGCCTCCGAGTGCGCCTGAGCTCTAGCCTCCACAATCTACTGCTGGAAGATTGTCTCAAGGCAGCTAAACTGACACCCACCACCTGCAGGAACCAGAGAGCCAACTGGAAAACTCAACTCTTCAACCGTCCTCAAGTGGTCACCACCCCCCAAAACCCTTCTCTGGGAAAATGGCCAGGGAGTGGGATGGAGCCAGGGAACAGCCACAGGCTCCCGGCATGATTTTGAGCACTTCCTCCTCACCTCCATTCTAGGCCTGAGCAAGTGGTCAAAATCCAGCCCCTATGTTTGCAAATACGGTCAATTAGTCTCACTGTACTTTATAGATCCATAATCTATACCACATTGCATTTTTATTCCAGCAATGAAAAACAATCCACATTTTCACCAACTCCCTCTCCAAGCTTATAAAATTTGAAAGGTTCAAGAAATCTATCAAAAAAATACATCTTCTAAGAATGTACTTACCACATGTTTGAATAGCAGTACTTTAAAGCTCAACCACTTAAAGTGCAAGTTTTCTTAATTAAAGCAAATTAAATTAGAAATTCTATTTGAGTTATAAAAATATATGGCAATGTTGGCAGGAAACAGAATTCAATGTGAATTACATTAAAAATAATTTTTAAAACTACATCTGTTCTTGGTGAAACGCCATCACACGATAACGTGTCAATTATTTTCTACCTTCTCCGGATGCAACTGAAACGATGGAATGTACAAGCAAACAGATAACTACAACAAGTGAAGTTCCTTCCCAAGCTAGTTAATATTCTCTGCAGTAGATCTATGGTTTTAATATTTGCAGATGTCACATTTGTGTCCTGGCTCAGAAAACAGCACATTTGAACTTATCGAGGTTTGACCATCCTGGACAGTCCAACGGTTGGATAGTATGACCCTCAAAATTGTAACTTTAAATAATTGAAAATTAAATTATTGCCCCATTTGCACACCTTCTAACACCTGCTTGGCAAATGGAGATTGCATTTGTGAATAAACTACATGCTATTGGTTTTGTTACTGCCCTATCCAACATAAAGAATGACACTACAATAATTCTACGAGGTTTGAAAACTAGTTCAATGGAAGTGTCGCAGCGTCAGTTATTGCTGTAACTACAGTTCAATGTAGCAGCAGTTTAATAACCACAGCAAAAAGGAGAAAGCATCGTCTGCAATCTGCCTTCACGCAAAATCAGGTAAAAAATTACTACGTATTTGTGATATATGAATTCTGGAACAAACCATTTATCAATAGGCTGGTTTACCTTTGCAGCCTAGTCCCACAAGCCAAACGCCATGTCATTCCCCTTTGACTGATTAATTAACCAATCACAGGACATTTTTCACAGGGAGCAGGATGGTTTATTTCAGCTAATGTTCGGTCTCTATTGGCGACACGTTACAGCCAACTCTGCTTTCTGGTCGGATAAACTGACGGAACAAAGGGCTGCCAATAAATCAAAGCCTCTCCCTTCAGCTCTGCAATGGAGCTTAACAAAGCCCCAAGGAGCAAACAACCTGGGCCAAATCTCCGCCAAAAAACTGCCACAACTGTCCGATTAAAAGTGGCGTTTCCTAGGTTTTCAGATGTAGATCAGTCATCCACTGCGAATTATTGTTACTATAGAGAGTCAAAATGAAGAAAATGTACAGGTCTGGCTCCAGTAATATAAAAGAAAATTGCAAGAGCTTTTTTTTTAGATATATAAAGGGTAAGAGAGAGGCAAAAGTGGACATTGGGCTGCTGGAAAATGACGCTGGAGAAGAAGTAGTGGGGAACAAAGAAATGGCGGAGTAACTGAATAGGTACTTTGCGTCAGTCTTTACGGTGGAAGACACGAGTAACATCCCCAAAGTTCAAGAGAGTCGGGGGGCAGAGGTGAGTATGGTGGCCATTACCAAGGAGAAGGTGCTAGGAAAACTGAAAGGTCTGAAGGTGGATAAATCACCTGGACCAGGTGGATTACACCCCAGAGTTCTGAAGGAGATAGCTGAAGAGATAGTGGAGGCGTTAGTGGTGATCTTTCAGGAATCACTGGAGTCAGGGAGGGTCCCAGAGGACTGGAAAATCGCTAATGTAACCTCCGTTTAAGAAGGGAGTGAGGCAAAAGACGGGAAATTATAGGCCGATTAGCCTGACCTCGGTCGTTGGTAGGATTTTAGAATCCATTATTAAGGATGAGATTTCAGAATACTTGGAAGTGCATGGTAAAATCAGGCAAAGTCAGCATGGTTTCATCAAGGGGAGGTCATGCCTGACAAATCTGTTAAAACTCTTTGAGGAGGTAACGAGTAGGTTAGACAAAGGAGAGCCAATGGGTGTTATCTAGTTGGACTTCCAGAAGGCCTTTGACAAGGTGCCGCACAGGAGGCTGCTCAGTAAGATAAGAGCCCATGGTGTTAGAGGCAAGGTACTAGCAATGGATAGAAGATTGGCTGTCTGGCAGGAGGGAGAGAGTGGGGATAAGGGGGTCCTTCTCAGGATGTCGGCCGGTGACTAGTGGAGTTCCGCAGGGGTCAGTGTTGGGACCACAACTTTTCACTTTATACATTAATGATCTAAATGAAGGAACTGAGGGCATCCTGGCTAAGTTTGCAGATGATACAAAGATAGGTGGAGGGACAGGTAGTATTGAGGAAGCGGGGAGGCTGCAGAAGGATTTGGACAGGTTAGGAGAATGGGCAAAGAAGTGGCAGATGGAATACAACGTGGGCAAGTGTGAGGCCATGCACTTTGGTAGGAAGAAGAGGCATAGACTATTTTCTAAATGGGGAGAGAATTTAGAAGTCTGGAGTGCAAAGGGACTTGGGAGTCCTAGTCCAGGATTCTCTTAAGATTAACTTGCAGGTTGAGTCGGTAGTTAGGAAGGCAAATGCAATGTTGGCATTTATTTCGAGAGGACTAGAATATAAAAGCAGGGATGTGCTGATGAGGCTTTATAAGGCTCTGGTCAGACCACATTTAGAATATTGTGAGCAATTTTGGGCCCCATACCTCAGGAAGGATGTGCTGGCCCTGAAGAGGGTCAGGAGGAGGTTCACGAGAACGATCCCAGGAATGAAAGGCTTAACATATGAGGAACGTTTGAGGACTCTGGGTCTATACTCGATGGAGTTTAGAAGGATGAGGGGGGATTTGATTTAAACTTACAGAATACTGAAAGGCCTGGATAGAATCGACGTAGGGAAGATGTTTCCATTAGTAGGAGAGACTAGGACCCGAGGGCACAGCCTCAGAGTAAAGGGAAGACCTTTTAGAACAGAGATGAGGAGAAACTTCTTTAGCCAGAGAGTGGTGAATCTATGGAATTCATTGCCACAGAAGGCTGTGGAGGCCAGGTCATTGAGTGTATTTAAGACCGAGATAGATAGGTTCTTGATTGGTAAGGGGATCAAAGGTTACGGGGAGAAGGCGGGAGAATGGGGTTGAGAAACTTATCAGCCATGATTGAATGGCGGAGCAGACTCGATGGGCCGAATGGCCTAATTTCTGCTCCTATGTCTTATGATCTCTCGCCACTAACACAAATGGAGCGAATCATTTCAAGCTATTTGCCAACTATATTTTGCTGATCAATGCAGCAAAATGTGACAGGGACTTAATGTCAATAATTCAATGGGACTGGTAACTGCATCAAGTCACAAGCAGCAGCAAAGACTAGTAAAAGAAAAGTTCCGATAAAATACAATTAGAAACAGAATTAGTTGTTGCAGTAAAGTAGAAAGTCCCAGCTTTTCATATCTGGGCAGCTGGGTGTAAATGCAGCAAATCAGCAGCTGATGAAAGGTTTTGGTGACTGTTTAGACACTCCGTTTG
Source organism: Cetorhinus maximus (assembly GCF_964194155.1). NCBI lineage: Eukaryota > Metazoa > Chordata > Chondrichthyes > Lamniformes > Cetorhinidae > Cetorhinus > Cetorhinus maximus. The sequence continues at coordinate 1,786,369 of NC_135883.1, read as the reverse complement.
GCTTGTGGTGCTGTGGTCCTCACTAGAACACTTGTTATTCATTATCGCAGCTGTTACTTCACCATTCACAGATCTCCTACTCCCTCTCTCACCTTGCTTAGCTCTTTAGTAAGCCTTTACTGGGCGCTCAGAGATTCCTGAAACAATGTCACCTGTAATAAAATGGATCATCCCTTACCCTATAAATGAACAAAGCCATAAAAGCTTAAACCAAGATTAATATCACCATGAAGACAGTGTACAGTTTTATCTGCAACTGAAAGGCTTATAAAACAATAAGCTTATAAATTCTAAGATATGAACAAACTAAGTGGCTGTCGTAGACAGGATCACAGGCTGCACTCATCAGGTAGAATGAGTCCTTTGGCGAGTTATTTCTGATGATTTGATGAACACACTAGTTTCCTGCCAGCTGTTTTATCTATAGCTTCAATTTATTGCTGATATTAACAGGTAACATTAGGAAAGCAGCATCAACGACATTGAGCATATCAGTCAATATATATATATATATATATATATATATATATATACACTCCTCCAACCCAATTCTCACTTGTACTACTGATGATAACATTTTAAATTCTTTCTTCTGTGACCCTATTCATACTCATTCTGATCAATTCCAATTAGATCAAGTGCTGGTCCGATTTTAAACTTTAAAAATCATTTGGTTTTGCATTCGTACTTTGACATAACTCGGTATGCGATGGTATACAGGAAGGTGGGTGCAAATTGTTCTGCTTCTTTCCTTCCTCTTCTTTCTCCTTTCCTTAATGAGTTGGCTGATTGCTGCGGTGCTGTACAAGAAGCACCTTTGATATCTCACCCAACCAACCACGAGTATCGTCAGACTAACAGAATCCTTGTAGCCATTCTGTCCTCACTGGACATTGAGGCATTCTCGCTTCTAGCATGGGCCCCTTGGTAACATTGGAGACACAACAACCTGGCCAATTTTTTCACCTAAACCCAAGAGCACGGAAGCCAATTGCAACATTGCCGACTGGTACCCAAGGGCAGTTCAGATAACTCAGGCTCGATTGGAGATCCAACTAAGGACCCTCCATGGCTGCATAGCTCAAACACTCCACGGATCTCCTTGAGGATCCATTTGGGAAGCTGAATTTGGAATTTTAACCACAATAGTGCTAAGTTCAAAGCTTATGTTTGCTTTTGGCAAACCTACAGACATCTCATTATTTAAGTATTTAATCACTTTGCATGTTTTGTTTAAAACTCTGGATTGATAGATGAAATATTTGCAAAGTCATAGACATGGGAAATATGATTTTAATTTTCGGATATATAGGCAGTCATCTCTATAACTCCCATTTTTTTGCTAATGTTACGATCAGCATCACTTTCAAATTCAAACAGTTATAACAAAAATGCAGCTTTAATGAATACTGGTATATTTGATACAATGTTATATTTCTCTACTTTTAAAAAATAAACTAAATTATTTATAGAGTGACTGTAAGAAAGAACAGATGACTTGTTCTTTTAAATTGAAGAATGCCACAAGTCATCATCTTACATCTCCTCATTCAATCTGTAGATTGTGGAAATGGCTCCCTCTGCTGTTCACAAGCCAATATACGGAAGAAAACTGACAAATTAAATTCGTCTTGCCGAATGTATAAAAAGAGTAAAACATAACATTCAGGTAGATTCTTGCATTTTCCTCAGATATTCAGTATTCATTAAATCAGATGACTTTTTTCAAATAAAGTAGGTTAAGGCCTCCCGTGTGTGATGCCGCCATGAGTGGTTAGCCCAGCTACCAACCATCCAACCAGCACAGCCATGTTTTGGTGGTTTTCATATGGTCATCATTTACTTTTTAAATGAGTTAGAAAATGATGGTGCAAAATGTGATAGGCACAAGGGCTTACTATTTTCTAACATATGAACGAAGTCCAATTTTTTTGTTAAATATAGGCTTTCCATAATCTGGGAATGCATCACACGCGTTTTGGTGTTTTAACTACCACAAAGAAGCATCAATCTAGAAATAATATGAACATGTCCATTTGGATTATATCACCAAACATACTAGCATTTCTGTCTCTCTCTCTCCACTTTCTACAAAATATAACAAACTCAGTTTATTTATTTCATAACCACAGAATGAAAATCTTACCATACAATGGTGGAAGGATTACTGGTGTCATTTTACTCTTCACATGGGCCACAAAATTGACAGGGGAATTGTTAAATACTATATTTTTTTTTGGAAAAGAACAAAATCCTTCTTATTTGCTTCAGGCTTCTTTTGGACTCTCCAAACTGAGAACATAAGAACATAAGAAATAGGAACAGGAGTAGACCATTCAGCCCCTCAAGCCTGCTCTGCCATTCAATAAGATCGTGACTGATCTTGTGTTTCGATTTCCACATTCCCATTTACCCCCAAACTAGGGTCTCTTGAGTCTAAACTACTTGTTCCCAGTCTTCCTCCAATGTTGCTCTGAAATGGCGGCTGATTCTAATGAAATCTACCATCATGTTGTCCTTTTAATCATTTTATATGGCCTTTCTTAAAGTTATCTCACTACAGCTAAAAGTTACTGCAACAGCCAAGTTCATCCACCTGCAGGTAAATACAATATTGTCCTTCACTGTCGACTTAATACGTACTCAACCATTTTTGTACAAGGCTAGAAATAAAGGACAAAGTACAAGAGGATATTTATAAGGTCCTTGTGCAACTTTAAACCTGAATAACTTAGGATGTGCGCATGATAGAAACAAACTGCAAATGGCATATAAAAGCATCCATCATAACTTTTTAATGCTAATATTATTGTTAAATGTGGCGTTAATGATGCTGAAGCTGAATGAAAATAGTGACAGTAGAAGAAGTGAATGTTAGGAAATCTGATTGAATGATGTACCGCAAAAGATGGTGGTTATACTGAAACCTACAAATTTGAATGATATTACATTAAAATATTCAGTTTTGTGAAATCACAAATAACTTACAGTGAAAAGTGAGAACAAAACTGGAGGGTTTGCATGTTTTGAGTTCTGCCATTTTGTCAGAAGATGTATCCAACAGGTCAATGTGTGCAGGCCCACTGGCATGTGGACATGCCCTGGCATTCAAGAACCAAATTCCCAACTGTGGGCAAATAGTTCCAATGCCTAGTACTCCCCTCAGGAGAGCTGAAGGCCAAACGAGCAAAACCCTATCCAAAAATCTGGAGTCGAGCCCAAAGGAGGACCGATATCCAATTATGTCAATCTTCCCGCAACTCTTGCAACCGAGCCAGTGTCCAACATGGCACATTGCATTCCTCTGGACTCAACCAGGGAGGACGTGAGGAGGGCCCTGATGTGTGGCCAGCTCAGGACCTCCACAGATTTTGTTGAGGCCTATGTCCTGGAGAGGACACTCCAGTTTCGCTGCATCAAGCACGGGAAACCCACACTCTGGCAGCATCTGCTGGCGGGAGGGAGCAGTGTCCAGGATATGCGTGATGAAATGATGATGACCCCCCTACAAGAACAAGGGCCACCGCAGTGACTGCAACAACTATCGAGGCACTTTCCTGCTAAGCATCTTGGGAAAAGTGTTTGCCAGTGTTGTCCTCATCAGACTGCAGGTCCTGGCTGAATGCATCTACCCCAAATCCCAGTGTGGCTTCAGAAATGGAAGATCTACCACTGACATGATCTTGTCAGTCCAGCAGCTGCAAGAGAAATGTCGTGAATGAAGGAGACCACTATATATTGCCTATATCAATCTCACCAAGGCATTCAACCATGTGAGCAGAGGTGGTCTATTTAAGCTGCTGGGGAAAATTGACTGCCCGCTGAAGCTTCTCCATGTGATCTCCTCTTTCCATGACAACATAATGGGTAAGGTCAGCTATCACAGAGCAACATCAGAACCATCTGAGATCTGCAGTGGGTCAAACAGGGTTTTTTTAAATGCATTTGTTCATGGGATGTGGGCATCACTGGCTAGGCCAGCATTTATTGCCCATCCCCAACTGCCTTTGAGTAGGTGGTGGTGAGCTGCCTTCTTAAACTACTGCAGTCTATGTGGTATAGGCACACCCACAGAGCTGTTAGGAGGGCAGTTCCAGAGGATTTTGACCCAACAACAGTGTTCTGGCCCGACACTCTTTGGCATATTCGTCTCTTTGCTGCTGTCATGTGGCTTCAGGTCATGTACATGGTGTCTACTTATGTACCAGAACTGACGGAAAGCTCTTCACTCTTGCTCACCTGAGATCCAAGATAGTTTGCCAAGTCCTCATCAGAGAGATGCTTTACACTGACGATGCCCCACTAGTATTCCGTACCAAGGAACACCTTCAGTGGCAAATTGACACTCTCTCACACCTGTAAAGAGCTTGGTTTGACCATCAGCGTCAGGTAGAAAAATGTCATCGTCCAGAATGTTGCCAAACCGCCATCTATCAGCATTGACAAAGTGACGCTGGAGGTTGTTAATGGCTTCACATATCTAGGATCCACAATCACCAGCAATCTGTCATTTGATGATGAAATCAACACACGCATCGCAAAAGCTACAGCTGTTACATCCAAGCTCAGTAAGAGAGTATGGAACAACGGCAACCTGAATAAGAACACCAAGTCTACCAAGCCTGTGTCCTCAGTGCACCTCTCTACAATGATGAGAGCTGGACAACATATGCTAAGCAGGAGAAAAGGCTGAAGTTTCCACCTTCACTGTCTCAGGCGTATCCTCAGTACCTCTTGGCTGGGCAAGGTCACCAACTCAGAGGTCTTGGAGTATGCTAATTCCATCAGCATACACTCATTGTTAAACCAACGACGTCTGTGCTGGCTCCGCCACTTCATCGGATGGATGATGGCCATCTACCCAAAGACCTTTTTTGTACAGTGGATTGATGACTGATGACCTCCTGGGCATCTACACCTCCACTACAAGGACATCTGCAAGTGTGACACTGGACATTGATACTTACAACTGGAAGACAGTCGCTGACAGCCGTGACTTCTGGAGACTGACTATTCAGAAGGGCATTGGAAGAGATGAGCAGAAATGAAAATTTCAGCTGGCTGAGAAGAGGGCCCAGAGAAAATAGGGGCCAGAGAATTGTGCACCTTCTCAGCCCCACTGTCTTCCTCTGCAGCAAATGTGGCAGAGATTGCCATATCCAAGTTGGGCTCCTGAGTCACACCAGACCACGCTAAGCACAAAGTTGACCACGGCACAAACCCTTGTCTCATGAGATAGAAGTGCTGCCACCACATTTGTCAGAAATAATTTCAGCAACAGGATGCATTGGTGTACTAAAGCATTACATTGCGAACTGGTAAGACAAATGCAGCTGCAACTGAATATTCAACAGGATCCCAATCTCAGTTATACCCAGTCTAAGAACTAATAATCAGAAGGAAGCAAAACATAGCAAAGGGAGAATTCAGGGAGAAAGAAAAGGGGGAATGAGAGAGAGAAAAGAAAACAATGCGTACTTTTTATTTCTATAAATTGTATCAGACATAAAATGTGCCACCAGAAATATTTAGAAGAAACAGTGAAGTTTCACAAAGTTCCTAGAAGCTCAAACAGGCAGCCAAGTGTTTGTCATCAACTGTAAGCCCAGACACCCTGGCGTGACAAATAACTTATTCAGGCGTGTGAATATTTTAGACTAAGACTAAACTTTGAGATGGCAATGATTGTATCTCTAGCATAAAGATGGAGACCCAAGTTAAGCACCAGTATTTCATGTAAGGCTGCTGCTCCACAAAGTTCCAGAAAGGGTGGGGATGGGGACTTGCGTGGAGGAGAGGAATAGGTACTTATATAAAAAGAGTAAGCATATGATCCAAGGTTAGGGGTGAGTGGAATATGTAGAAACTGCTGCAACGTTATGCTCACAGTTTTAGCCCTCAAGCTTGCACATGCAGCTGAAAAAAGTACAAAGAAAATAGGTATAAAATAAATAGAATGAAGGAATTTTAAAAACCTAATCAAGATTGTTGCATCAGTGTCTGGATAAGCCAAATTCTGCATTTATCACATGGAGTTTTAAAATATATTGTGCATCATGGTCCATAATTTTGTCCTTTCCCACAGAAACTCTAAATTGCTGACCATAGTAATAATTTTTCTTACAATAAATAGGAAGTCAGTATGACTTACTATAAGAATACAGCAGAATACCTCGCATTTGGTGTGAACAGGCCTTGCATAGAAATTTAAAATAAAAAAATCACAACGCTTCATAACTATAACTCATTGCTTCCTTCTTCCCTTTTGTTTTAGCATACTTGTTATTGAATTTGAAAACAGCTCTAAAAGGATATCATATACAATCGTTTAAAGGGAATGCCTGTTTAAATAAACGTAGATTTATTGACATATTGACAATAATGGCTGAAGTGGAGATTTCCTTTGCCACTAAGGTGGTCCCACTTTTGACAGACTACTGTAAATTTATTGCAACCATGGTTTCATTGAACACCTGCGTCTTTCACATTAGCTACATAATCAGGGTGACAAAATATCACATAAACCAAGGTTATTTTTGTTTAAATGCACATTAGAAAAGAATCTTTGTTTGCCTGAAGGTTCAGCTGAGTTTACTAATCTCACAAGGACGACAATGGTAAAGGGTCAACAATTGTCCTCAGTGCCTCTGGTTGGAGAGGAGAGAAACAATAAAGTTAGGCAAAGCCAGATATCAGGCTTCTCCAAACCCCTCTGTTGAATAACTTGCCAACTTGTACACCTTCTCAATTAATAGTGGTCACTCGGGCAAAGTGCTGGAGAGCAACCAGCTCCTGTGAAATCAGTGCCCAGCAACCACTCAAACTCTTCGGCAGAGGAAAGGATTAGCAGGAAAAAGGGTCTGGATTTTACGTGGCGACATATTTCCCGGCCCCCCGATGGAAAAGTCAGTCTTGAGCCCGCCAACTCAAAAGCTGGCTGCCCTGCAGCAATATTACGCAGGAACAGCCTTAAGTGATTCAGAGTGGGACTTTTACCCCCATCTGGGAGAAAGTCCCACCCTAGAGAGCTGTCAGTCAATCTGATTGGGTTTGAAGGGCAGGAGGGAGTTAAAGGGGGGTTTGATCTTGGGGGATGTCTCCAATGAGCACAGGGGAGCTCCTTAGGAGAGGCAGTAGCAAAGTGGTATCGTCACTGGACTGGTAATCCGGAAACCCAGGCGTATTGCTCTGGGAAGCCGGGTTCGAATCCCATATGGTGGAATTTGAATCCAATTTTAAAAACCATCTGGTTCACTAATGTCCATTAGGGAAGGAAATCCGTCCTTACCTGGTCTGGCCTACGTGTGACTCCAGACCCACAGCAATGTGGTTGACTCTTAAATAGGGGATGGGCAATAAATGCTGGCTGAGCCAGTGATGCCCACAACCCGTGAACGAATAAAAAATACGAGGTGCCCCACTGCCCAACAATAGTCAACACAGCGAAACCCAAACCTCCGCTTCCCCTGCCACAATTAAAACAGCAGATGAGGCAGAATGAAGTCTGTCAGGCACATTCCCTGCCCACCATGCTATGGGAAACACATCAGGGGTGGGTGGGAAGGCCACCCACTTTATTTTACAAACCACCACCATCACCCCCAAACCCACCCCTTGGCCTTCAGGGGGTGGGGGGGGGGGGAGCTGATGTGTGTGTGTGTGTGTGTGTGTGTGTGTAAAATGTAGCTCAGGGTTAACAGTACAGATTGACCATAGATAGGTGCACCTTCACATTGCAAGAGCCTGCCAGTTAATTTCAGATCAATGTTAAATGTAAAACCAGTCACTGCAATATATGAAGCCATCAGCATACCAGTACTCGAAAAGTAAAACTGGCCAATTAAATAACTGAATAGTTCTAACTGAAGGAAATTGACTCTGCAAGAGTTAATAAGGGACAAACAACACAGATTTTAAAAAGATAAATTGTGTCTGATCAATCAGATTGAGTTCCTGGAGTAGTGGAAAGAGTGATGATAGTAGTGCAGTAGATGTTCTACATACAGGTTTTCAAAAGGCATTTTGACTTATTTGGAAAATAGAAGCGTTTGGTATAAAAGAGGTGGTGGTAACCTGGATACATAATTACTTAAGGGATAGGAGGCAGAGAGTAGCAGCAAACTGATATTTTATGACTAGAGACTAGTATGCAGTGGGGTTGCCTAGGTGTCGGTAAGACAGTAAAATTTTGAAGTTCACAGATGATACACAACTTGGCTATGTAGCAAACGGTGAACAAGATTGTAGCAGAGCTCAGGAGGACACAGACTGGTGAAATGGGCATTCACATGGCAGATGCAATTTAATGTGGGTCAGTGTGAAATGATGCACTTTGGGAGAAACAACAATAATAATTTAAATGGAACTATTTTGAGGGGATGCAAGAGCAGAGGGACCTGGGGTGTGTATTCATAAATCCTTGAAGGTAGCAGGGCAAGCTGATAAAGTATATAAGAAAGCGTCTGGGATAAAAACAGAAAATGCTGGAAATAGTCAGCAGGTTCGCAGGATCTGTGGAGAGAAACAGAATTTCAGGTCGATAACCTGAGTATCTGGGATACTTGGCTTTGTATATAGGATTATTAAATACAAAAACATGGCAGTTATGCCAAATCTTCACAAATTAGTGTTTAGCCCTCATTTGGAGTATGGTGTGCAATTCTGGGCACCACACTTTAGAAAGGATAGCACAGATTTGGAAAGGGTGAAGAGTTTTAGCAGGATACCACTAGGGATGAAGAGGTTCAGTTATATGGAGTGTGTGGAGAGGCTGGGATTGTTCTCCTTCAGAGAAAGTTACGGGTCAGGCCTATAGAGGTATTCAAAATTATGAGACATTCCAAAAGAGCAAATAGGGTGAAAGAATTCACTCTGGCAAGTGGGTCGATAACTAGAGGTTATAGATTTAAAATAATTGGCAAAAGAACTAGAAAAGAAGTGAGGGGGAATTATTTCACAGGGTTATAACGATCTGGAATGTGCTACCTGAAAGGGTTACTGGAATCAGATTCCACTTTTAAAAGGCAATTGGGCAAGTATTTGAAGGGAACTAATTTGCAGGTTTATGGGGAAAAAGCTGGGGTGAAAAAGCTCTTCCAAAGAGACGGCACAAGCATGACAGGCTAACTGGGCTCCTTCTGTGCTTTCAATACAAGTTTATGACAAGAGGGTTCAGCAACTGTTCAAGGGTGCTCCACTTTAAATTGCACCATTTGTAAGGCTTGATCTTAAGCCTTAAAATATGTCCTGTTGCTGTTCTTTATCAGCAAAGTAGATTTATCTAACAAATCAGGTTGAAGTGCAACGGAGATCAGATTTCCTGCTCCCTCCAGTAAGATGGGATTTCCAAATTTCAAATTTTCCAAACCAAATTCTTCTCGAGGCTGAACCAACCAGAGAATTTTACTTGTATTTATCTAAAGAATTTTACTGCCAATTTGTTGGTACCAGCTATAAGCTTTGGAAACTTTGTGCAGCAAAGCATCAGCTACGAATCAAAAGCACCACTAAAACTGAGTCGCTGCAAATCCTAAGCTATGAATTTCACAACATGTATGAATACTCTCAAATTTTCTTTCAAAGTGCCAGGTTTTTTTTTAATATAAACTATTTTTTGTACCCATGACTAAAGGTCATGAGTCAATGATCACTTGAGCTTCCTGGATTACCACTTTACAGGTAAACTGCTAGAGTGAGCACTCACGTCAGTGGGGCATTTATGTACTTCCTGCCCTTTACTGACAGAGTAAAAAGCAACTGTAACTCTGGAAGCAAGCCCACAACTAATAAAAGTTGTAGTACAGTGATAGAGACAGCAAGGAGACGAAACCTACTATTAAAACAAAGCAAGACCAGTACTTAAATTGTGGATCTTTCTCAAACCAATATTATCTTCCAAACTTTCCTAAATTTTCACTTGCTCGTAATTCTTAGCAGAAGAAGCGGCCTGCATAAAAGTGAGACGATCATATTGTGAGCAACAATGTAAGAGCAATCGCAGTAACTAAATCAAATAATGATGGAATACAATCGGAAAATTAGGAAATTTTGTATTTCCAGATTCAAAAAAACAGTCCAATAAAGATAAGTGAAAGATATTTTGATTAGCTTAAAACTAAGGCAGCGTAGCAACAAGTCAAGAAGATTCCATGGCCAGAATTTTCCCTCGTCGGGGAGGCTCGGCGGGGGCAGTCAGGAAGCCAACCGCTGCCCGCAATCGGCTCCACTCCATGATTTCACGCCTGTGTGGATTGCGAGCGGCAGTGCTCAGCGCTACCTGTGTGGGTGGGGGGGGGAAAGAGGGAGAGCAGGCCTGGCACTCAGTTCGCACGTGCGTACGAAAGAGCGCTTCAATCTCCTTGAGGCACGGAGCTGCCTCAGGGAGATTGAAGCGCTTTTTATAAAAATTAATAAGGACAGGAAAAATTTTTTAAAACATGTCCCCTCATGTGACTCTGTCAGATGAGCTGGGACATGTTTTTAATTCAAAAATAAAGTTTTTAGTTAATGTTTATTTGCTTTAGGAAACCTCATCCCGCTCGTGGATGAGGTTTCCTAAAAAGCATAAAGGCCGCTTGGCCTTTTCACTTGCCTGCCAGCCGTAAGATTGGACGGGCAGCGTTAATTTGATTTTAATTAGCTTGTTAATGGCCTTAGTAGGCCTTTCAATTATCGGCGGGCGCACAGTCGACTCTGGCACCCGCCAAACGAAATATCGCATGAGTGCACGATGACGTTGGGATGAATGCCCGACATCATCGTATGTCATATTACGCGCGGGCAGCGCCCGGACGCCGAACGTAACATTCTGCCCCTTGTTTCGATTCCGATCGGTGTTTAATTGGCTAATCTTAGACAGGGTGACTAAGGAGCAAGGGAACAGGTGGAAGGAAAAAGTCAACATTCTGATTTCTTATCCAAAGGCAGAGACAGTGAGGCAGTGTTTATGCATACCGTTCAAGTGAGGAGAGGGGCAGAATTTAATTCTATCCTCAGAAACAGGCTGGGGGTGTTGTTGGGGTGGGGTGGGGCGGGTGGTGCGGCGGAGGCACTTGGAATCAGATGGGAAGGTGGGGAATAGAGGGCCTGTCGCCTGCCCGACACCCTTCAATTCACTCAGTGGAGAGGAAGGAGGGCAACCTTCCTGCCTGGAGGCCAACTCGCGCCCTTAAGTGGCCAATTAATGGCCACATGGGCCTCATCTCACCGCCACTTGCAAAATACTGGTGTGGAGAGGGAGGGCCCTACGTCATGTGGAGAGGCCGCCCAGTAAAAGCTGACAGCCCCCTTGCGGGCTTGGGATAGGAGGCCCTCCTGATCATGCTCCCTGTTCCCCATGGAGGATCCCCCAGCGGCACAGGCCACTTGTTCAGAAAGCCCCCCCGACTCACAACCCCTCCCTCAATAACAATCACCACCATTCCCTCCAACCACCACCACCTTCCCTCCATCTGCTCCGCACAGGGGCCTCCCTGATACACACACTTACCTCTGTCCCCAGGTCTCCTCCATTGTTTCTGGTCCAGGTCGGCTGCAGTGCCAGCAGTACCAGTTTCCAGTGGCACTGCTAGGGCTAAAGAGCTGTCAGCCCTCTAATTGGCCAGCACCTCTTGGAGGCAGGGTCTCTGTCTTTAAAGAGACAGAAGTCCCAATGCCATTATGGACATGCAATTCAGCCTGAGGTTTGCACTCAGCTGTGATGCCTCCACAAGTGAACCTTGCACCAATTCCCCAGGCTAATAAATGATAAGCAGCACTTTGGGCAAGGCCTGTGGCACCTGTGAAACCCTATATAAGCACCATTTGAATCATACATGTACCTGTCATAATATAGGAAGAAAAACTTAAAGTCAGAAGTGGTTGAAATATAAACGTTTATGTTTTATCTAAACGTCATCATTTTGCCAGCTAAGTCCCTTATCATGATGACACAGATTTATGAATAGCCATGAGAGAGGACAAAATAAAATTTATAGTGCAATTACATAATATATGAAGAAAATCCCAGAATAAGTACAAGCCTAGAGAATTTTTTTTCCACTTTGGAACAATGTTCTCCTCTACCTTAACTTGATCGATTTTGGTTATTGAAATTCTAACCGTGTTAGGTTATGTATCAACAGAATACAGCAAAAGGCCTAAACATCGCACATCTGACCAGAGGTAATAAACTACGGTAAAATTTGTGTTACCAGCATCGTACCAACCGGAATTCTCTACCAGCTGGAATTCCTGACAGCTCAATTTGTTTTAAAATCAACCTCTAAGCTCACGGGTAAACTCACCGTTGAACTCATGGCAAAAGGGATAAAAAGGATCACAGAATAAACCAGGAAATTAAAAGCTAGCATGTGGGAATTTGAAAATTAAGGGCTTAAGTCAGCTCTCTAAACCTTTTGTAATGCCTGAACTGCAAGAAATAGCCAGCACTGGCACTCCAATTCCAGGGTCAGCAACCTGATCAAGAAAATCGCAAAATTTCACAGCCCTCTCACGAGATCGTGAGTGAGCCTGGGTTTGACTGAGAAATTGTCTCTCACACCATCAATTTGTGAGAGTTGGTATGTCTGGGGGGTGACAGCAGGCCAAGTCGCAAGTTAATATATCCAGTGAGAGGCTTAGTCACAGGCGAATGTATCCACAGAAATGTTGACAGCCACGTTCATTCCTCGCACGTTGTCCTGGAGTTTGAAATGCTCCAATTTCAACCACAGAAGATGGGTTTTATGTAGTATTGCATACCACAAGATCACCCAAGTTTGGCTGAAAACGGAACTCTTTGATATCCGGCATTTTTTGATTAACTGGCACCACCCATTCCCTGCGCATGCTGAACAATAAAGATTTTGCTGTACTTTGTCACTCGTATATTATGCAGCTGGATCTAATTGTTCCTTAATATGCAATTAGTGCACCAACATCTACCACTGATAGTATTTCATTTCAACAATATATGTGTCATGGCAGCAAATCAACTGTATCTGACAAAGGTGAAATTACTCACTCCTGTTTGTGTGTTTTTTAAAAAGACAATCCCAGCCTCAGCTGAGCATTAAATCAGGTTGGTTGAATTCCTCAAAATGTCATATGGTCCAGAGCAATAAGACGCACTGTACACCTTGAGTTAAGGCAAGTCTTCAAAATGAAATATTTTGAATTGTAAGGACTCAGTGTACCTAAACCCAACAGGACACTCCCCCACCCAGCACCTCAAATTTCTTTCAGGAACATATTGTTTAATTATAAAGCTTGTGAGTGGTCTATGCCAAGCTCCTGTTTATTCGACATTATTTTCTCCAGTGATAAGACCTATCAGGAAACGCAGCTGGAAAAGGAAGGAAACAGTGTCTGAACCAAGTGAGAGAAAAACTGAGCTTCAGGAAGTTTAACTTGATAGGAACCGATAGAAACTGCACTTTGTATTTTTTCATTCTATTTGAATATGTGAGCGACAAGCAAGAAAAGAAAAACTGGCAGATTGCACATAGATCCAGGCATTGTGTATCTCAGGAGGCACAATTGCAATTTTAATTCAATATTTTTCAATCTTTTTATCAGCTTTGAGAACATCACAGATACTTTCATTTTTGTTTTCATGGATCAGTAGAAATTGTAGTTGTTTGTCTTCAACACAAATAAAAATAAGCCTTGGTCAAATGAGCACCAAGATTACTTCCATAATAGTTAGATTTTCTTAAAAAGGAAAGTAGCCCATTGAATATTGAATGTAACAGGACAGCCCAGACACAGGCTATTCAGGCCATCAAGTCTGCAGAGATATTTTTCCTCTACATGAAGCAAATCCCACTTTTCTTTGCTCTCCATACCCTTTAATGTTCTCGAGCATCAATCTGGTTCTACACTAGATTTCATGCACTCTGTTTCAGCAACAGTTTGCAACTTTTCAACTACCCTCCTTGTAAAATAGAAGCTTTCTTTCATTTCCCATTAAATCTTTTAATTATCTTAAACTTGTGTCCTCTCATTACCATTTCACCAACCAGTGGAAACAATGTCAGAATTTACCCAATCATAACCCTTCCCTAACTGATTTCATGCCACAACATGCACTTCAAGGCAGATGGGAGTACTTATTTAGGCAGTAAAGAATTCTGTAAATATCATATGTAGCTGTAGATAAAATGTGATGGTGAAAGGGAAATAAGCAAAGTTACTGTTAGTACGTTAATGAATAAACATCCAAAGTAAAATATCTTACCTTCACCTGCTCTTCCTGATCTCTGGATCCTCTGACCCGTTTGCTACGTTTTCCAAAAATGCAGGCTAGATCTGTTGAACTTCGAGAAGAGAGATCCTTTCCTACAATCCAATCATTTAAACAATGCCAGTATTTGTGAAATGTCAATGCCAACTCGAGATCATACAGCAACTTCTCAAACCCATCTGAACTATCCAGACCTCTGCAGAGTCAGACAGCATTCATCATTCCATCTGAACATTTTAGGTTTAACTGTAATCTTAGATGTAAGTAACAAGTAAGCTCCATTCAACACACACAAGTGTCAAATGCTTAGCTAAAAAAATTAATTTCTATGTCTTGGTTCAGTTATTCATTTGGAAATTCCTTTTAGATAATTTTAAATTGCAATGTACATGAAGATATAAAATACTGCACCACACTCCTGCTAGGCAACATGATACACTAGACCATCACTGACACCAAGACATCGGGCTAATCTTCCGGTCTCAGGATCATCAGAAGCCGGATGTACGGCTGAAGATGCGTGTCAGGACCGTGTGGAAGTCCTGATGCATGGACGTATGTGGGAACTGCTTGGGAAGTTTCAACTTCTGAAGCACAATTCCCCCGCTGCCCGGGACCCTCTGAAAAAGTCTCCAACTCTGAGTTCTGAGTCAGAGACTTTGGATGACAGGTTAAGACTTGGTCTAACACCTGAGTAACTATACAACTGACTCCCCCAATCTACGCCCTGAGCCCCCAACTACCCCGACCCCCGGACCCCACCTGACTAACTCCCGACCTGACCCAACAGCTCCCCCTCCCAACCTGACTACCCGCCACACCGAGCTACATCTCGACCAACCGACTGCCCCTCCCAACCACCCAATACCCCCTCATGACCATCAGACTACCCTGTCTGACCACCCCCCGGACCCGACTACCCCTCACGACCATCAATTTACCCTCCCGACCACCCAACTATCCTCCTGACCTGACTACTCCTATCAACCTGACATACCTACCCTTCCAACCACCCCAATACTCCCTGACCATCCTTCTGAACTGAATAACCCACCAACCTGACCTGACCGCCTCCCGGCCACCCCCCAACGAACCTGACTACCCCTCCCAACCACCTGACTTACACCCCGATCCCTCCACTCATCCAGTTACCCCCTACTTACCCAACTCACCCACCTACCACACCACCTATTTACCCACCTCATCTACTCACCCACTCGCTAACATTCAAACTAGACCTTTAAACTCACCATAGCTAGTGTCGTAAAAAGAGGCCTTGTCCTGTCTTCCCCTAACTCTACTCCGCTTCAACAGAGTTCCCCGATGGACTCTGCGCATTTCTGTGAAAGCGGGATCGGAAGTCTCCAGTAGAAATGCACAGCAGTGAGAGTCAGGGGAATTTATAGACATAGCAGCAATCCAACGATCTTTGCTGCTGCTTGGAAGATCCGGGCCATCATTTTCTCCATGGCACGGAGTTCCTGTCCTTGCTAACTGGGGTGGGGAGGAGGGATGATTAGAGGGCTCCTACTCTGCATCAAGTAGAGGGCTGTACAAACCACTGTTATGGGAGCAAGCTCATTGACCACAAGAAAGCTGAGCAGTGTTGCAACAGAAAAACAAAGATACGTTGGGTCTATAAACCCTTGCTATTATCGTTATAAGATATAAACGTCTCTAGCTACTGATGGTAAACAATCAGAGAGATAGCCTTGTACTTGCATTTAAAAAAGTGTCAGAATTCCAATCCCAGTCTTGACATTCACAAAGCTAGACCACCTTCTCAAAGTTTTAATGCTTCTTGAGAAGCTGCTGAATGAACCAGCTTGGGGGAAAGGAAAACTATTTCATCCCAAATCATTGTATTTCTGGTTAAGTACTATTTGCATCAGTGACGATGTGCCATGAGGGCAATACAATAAAGTTTTTGGGATGAGAATAATGGCATCAAAAGGCAGAATGTACATAAAACTGTAAAACTAAAATGCTCTTCCAGGTGATCATTTTATGATTTTGCTCTCAGACTGTACAGGGACAAGACAGAAACTAACCAATAGGATCTTGGCAAAACTGACAAAGGCAACACTTCTCTTTCATAAGCTGGGGATCACAGTTCAGCATGCATGAATCTACTGTACTCTCATACAATGTGTGAAACTTAAGGACTCATCTAAGTCAGCAAGGAAAAAAATTGAATCTCGAAAGATTTCTACGAAAATCCAAAAAATATTTCTCAGATATCCAATCTCCCATCATTTTATCAACCTCTCCAATGACAGCGATACCTTTGTAGAAAACACTGCCACATAGGAGTAAGCTGCTTAATGCTTTGAATCAGAGCTTGTTTACTGCAGGCACATCGTTCACTGCAATCCAACTGAATATTTCGCGCTAAGGTTTAAAAAGGCTGCATAATGTAGCAAACAAACGCTCATTAAAAAAAAGTTATAAATGAATTTTACACATTGAAAAGGCTACTATATTAACTTTATTTTAAAACTGTGTGCTTAGGGTTTGGGCAACACCATCATTGCTACTTTTATTACCAATTCTTAGTTGTCCCAAGTGGGACATATTGTAGGAAGACAGGTTCCCTCCCCCAACAGACATTAGTGAACAAGTTGCTTTCTTTTTTAAAAAAACCAGTCTGACAACTTCCAGTCAGCTTTTTCTGATCCCAGCGTACAATAAATAGATTTACCGATTTCAATTTCACAACTTGACATAGCATGACATGAACTCATGACCTCGAGATTGCTAGTCCAGTATCCTGATGACTGCATGGTACCCGCCAGATGAAACACCCACAGAATTAGGAGTCCTCTGTCAGCAGTTACTTACCCATAATTCTTATCAATTAAAGTCATCAGGAAAAATTTACAAACTTGAGTAACTAATTATATAATACATCTAGCACGGACAGAATAAACTCTAATCCAATCAGGGGGTAATAGGAAGTTCTTCAATATTGTTTACTTTATGAATTGCATTTTAATTTTTTTTAAATTGCCACAAATCATCTGTTTAGCTAACACATCAAGTGCACATTGTTACTGTCTTTCCTGTGAGGAGGAAATAAATTTCGTTTAAACTGAGTGGATACTGGGGTGTATATCCTTGCCAATAGGTGCGAGGACAGAACGAGTCTGTTATTTTCCCCAGTCAAGATGCATTTTTCGAAGGGATTGCTTAATTGCTCAGAGGAGAAATACATGACCTGGTACCATTAAGGTCAAAATGGTCCCAATGTTTAATCCCAGCTAGGACAGCATTGTTGGCATTATAATTAATCTCAGTGTCCTCAGGTTAGAAAAATAGGATGGGGAGTGTGGAGGAAAGCTTTCTATTCATGATCATTATACAATGACCACAGCTTGAAAGTATGTGCATGTGGATATTAAAAAAAGGGACATGAGCACAGTTCTGCCTAGTTCTAAAAATGGTTTCACTGTGGGCTCCATGGACTTGAACAGGGTTAGTAAATAACCAGGACAATGGGCTAATTTAAGAAATGCCTATACACTCTAATGGGAAGATGTAGAATGACTGTCCCGAAACAATGAGATCAAACAGGTCAAAGCATCTTCTTCATCTTCACCTACTTTTGTGGAGCAGAGGCAAACTAATGGTACATCACTCTAGTTATATTACCCAACACACAGTAAGCACCCGAGAGCTTCAAGTTAATTTTTCTAGTTTTGATCCATCCATTGCTGAGTAAGGTCCCTTAAGGGAAACTGGAAATATGGCTCTCCATCTACACAGCAATGCTGTGAAGCTCTGACTTATTATCTGGGCTGAATGAACAATTTTGCTTTTTTCTCATTGAGATCACATACGAGAACAGAACAGTAATCATAGACCAAAGGTTAGTGATAAAATAACCAAGATCTCAAAAAACAGAAACAGCACAGTAGCTTCTTCCAAAACTACAGCAACCATTTTCATATCAAATCATATATTTATATAATCCATTCTGTGTGGGTGTTGCTAATTTAAATTCATCCGCTTCCTTCTTGTTAATTGAAACATCCTACTGTACACTTTTGAGGGAAATTAATTATTTCAGAAAAATATCCTTAGCGTAAGAGATTGCAGTGTTTCACATTTCCTGGGAATTCAAATCTGTCACAAGACTGACAGTACAATATCTACCTTACAAGCAGTGTCTATGATGAATAATTTTTCTACACAGATTTTAATTAAAAACTAGATTCATAAGCTAAAATTTCAAATAACATAAAACTTAGGTGTTAGGTATAAATTTGTCTTTAATAATTTTTTTCCCAAATAGAAAGTGAATATTAAACAAAATGTTAATTATCTTTTATGAGCAAAATTTGAAATTGCAGAGCCAAATCTTAAAGTGCTCTTTCAACTTTGAAATCATTGCAAACTCTCCAAGTCACCTGTAAAATATTAAACAAAATTTCCAGAATAGCAACCTTTCAACCATAGTTAAAGGGAAGGTGGAAGGGGGGTCAGTGAGTGCCTCAGGAGAAAGGTTTGCCTAAGCATTCTGTAATTAATAATTATAACCTGTTTCCATAATAAACATATATTTTACAGCAAATAATTATACCATGTCCATAAGTTACACTGCTGCATATCATACCACAGACACTAAGCTAAAAATCTTCCTCTTAATTAGAAAATATCCTGGCACAAGTACTTTAAAGATATCAACATTTAAAACTCAAATGTCAACATTTGTATTAATTACACTATACCACACTTTGTTCCTTATTTTGAGTCCTAGGCTGTTCTGATGAAGTCATTGACCTGAAACATTCACTCCCTTTCTATCCACAGATTATGTTGGACCTGCTGAGCATTTCCAGCATTTTCTATTTTTATTGCAGATTTCCAGTATCTGCAGTGTTTTGCTTTTGTACTAGATCTCACCTTTGGTGAATTTCTGGTAGTGAACTCGTTTCTTGGAGGATTTCGATTTTTCTTCAAGACTAAATGCAGTTTTATCCTCAGCCACTGGTGAGCCTGTTAAAAGCAAAAGCCCAAAACATTTAGACAGGAATAAATTTGTCTGTCACTAGCGTTAATTGATGCCATATCCAAACCAATTCACTGTGGCAATACGAAAGGGAAAGCTCAGAGAATTCCTATTTGTGAACCTTTAACCAACTATCCAACTATGTGGTTGGAATGAAATATGGTGCCATGTGAATAGCGTTGGTTACCAAGTTCAACTATCTTCTTACTTCAGTCCCAAAAACGGTTTTGTAACAGTACACTGCTCTCTCAGTAGGCAGTTCTTTTGTACATGTAAACAATAGAAGTTCATTTTCAATCAGTGCTTAGGGCACCAACTTGTGCCATTTTCCACTTCTGCAACATTCTGATCATCAGTGTAGAAAAAATGCAGTGATAACATTCATACTTGTTAATAAATCATAAAATAAAATGAGAGGCACAAGCATTACTATTTAACCTTGCAGCAAGATTCCCAAGTAAGGCTCAGAAAATACAACTTCTGTGAGCAGTGTCAAAATCTCAAAAATGGACAATAATCACACTGGATTTTTTCACGCTGATTATCTGTTTAATTCCCCGATATCATATTTTAGCCTTTCTTTGAAAAACCATGCTCTTGCTTGCCAACACCCATTCTTCTCTTGCCAATCATAAATCCCCTTTCCCCCAAATATAACTCAACTGCTTTTTTAGATGAAATAAAAGGACTCTTCCAACATCAAAGGGGAGGTAGGTCATCAGATTTGCAACTATTTATAAGACTTTTGTAAAGGTTAAAACCACAGATGTAATCCATATATTTGATACTCATGCCAACAATTGAAATTAAACCAAACATATAATAAATGGATATTCAGAATATGTAAATAGGAAAGATGATTGAGTAAAACCTGGTTGAATTTGGTGTCTGGAATATTTCCAAATACAAAACTAATAAAGGAGAAAGACTACATACACTGGATACTAAAACTGGGAAACAAGTGGAAGATAGTCAACAACTAACTTTGGAACAAGCATCATGTAAAATAGTCAAATCTCTTGAGGTGCAACCAAAGTGCTAAGGTACAGTAACACAAAAGTAACTGAACCGATTTTTATTAGGCCTCTTGCACAATATAGAAAACGACCACAAAAATGAAGATATTGGCCCAGATTTTGCACTCATTAGCAAACGAATGATCTTGCTGTTCGTTACACTTGCAGCTGCCCATAGCATTTTCATAGGCTACTAAGCAACAATTAACAATCATCAGGGGTCCAAAAAGAGCCAGGGCCCTCTACAAGGGACTTATGGTCCGTCTATACAAGACAAACAACAGCATGTCTCATCAACCAGATTGAAGAATCTGCATTGAGACATGCATAAATCAGGAAGTGCAAGTTAGAACATTTAATTCAATTATCAAATCGGGAAGCAAAATAAACAGATGTAAAGAAAGATGGGATTAAGATAGAAATAAAGGACAGAAGGAAAAAATAAAATAAAATGGATTTTAATTTTTATATCTTCAACAATAATTAAAATCTGAAGGAATGAGACTCAACATTTGTAAAAGTAAATTTTCAGTTACAGAGAAGTTGTTTGGAAATAATTCAGATTTGCCACACTGTTAAAGTTTCATTTACACGCGAATGGACACTCCTCCCAGGTGCAACAGTGATTTACTTGCACTTCTTTTAATTCAGAGCACAGCATTCGCTGCTCACAATGTGGTCTCGTTCACATTGGGGAGACCATACACGGGCTGGGTAATCATTTGTGGAACACCTTCATTCAGTCCACAAGGGCGACGCTGAACTTCTGATCACCTGTCATTTTAATGTGCCACTCCATTCCCACACTGGCTTTTCTGTCCTTGGCTTCCCACAGTGTTCCAATAAAGCTCAGCAAAAGCTCAAGGAACAGAACCTCATCTATCGATCCGGCACATTACAGCCCTGCTGAGTCAACACCGAGTTCAACAGTTTCATAATCTCTGCATCTTTTTCTTGACTGCAGCTTATGGTAGTGATCGTCTTCCCCTTCACGCCTCCCCTAGGCACATATTTTGCTTTTTCATTTTTAAAAAATTCATTCATGGGGTGTGGGCGTCACTGGCTGGACCAGCATTTATCGCCCATCCCAAATTGCCCTTGCGAAGGTGGTGATGAGCTGCTTCTTGAACTGCTGCAGTCCATGTGGCGTAGGTACACCCACAGTGCTCTTAGGGAGGGTGTTCCAGGATTTTGACCCAACGACAGTGAAGGAATGGCGATATAATTCCAAATCAGAATGGTGAGTGGCTTGGAGGGGAACTTCCAGGTGGTGGTAATCCTATGTATCTGTTGCCTTTGTGCTTCTAGGTGGTAACTGTCGTGGGTTTGAAAGCTGCTGTCTAAGGAGCCTTGGTGAGTTCCTGCAGTGCATCGTGTAGATGCTACAAGTTGCTGCCACTGTGCGTTGGTGGTGGAGGGAGTGAATGTTTGTGGGTTGAGCTACTTCGTCCTGGATGATGTCAAGCTTCTTGAGTATTGTTGGAGCTGCACTCATCCAGGCAAGTGAGGAGTATTCCATCACACTCCTGATTTGTGCCTTGTAGATGGTGGACAGGCTTTGGAGAGTCAGGAGGTGGGTTACTCACCACAGGGTTCCTAGCCTCTGACCTGCTCTTATGGCCACAGTAATTATATGGCTAGTACAGCTCAGTTTCTGGTCAATGGTAACCCCCAGGATGTTGAGAGTGGGGGGTTTCAGTGATGGTAATGCCATTGATTGTCAAGGGGTGATGGTTAAATTCTCTCTTGTTGGAGATGGTCACTGTGTGGCACTTGTGTGGCATGAATGTTGCTTGGCACTCGTCAGCCAAGTCTGGATATTGTCCAGGTCTTGCTGCATTTCGACATGAACTGCTTCAGTATCTGAGGAGTTGCAAATGGTGCTGAAGGTGAGGATGACTGACCTTGACATCAAGGCAGCATTTGACTGAGTGTGGCATCAAGGAGCCCTAGCAAAACTGGAGTCAATGGGAATCAGGGGGAAAAACTCTCCACAGGTTGGAGTCATATCTAGCACAAAGGAAAATGGTTGTGGTTGCTGGAGGTCAGTCATCTCAATTCCAGGATATCACTGCAGGAATTCCTCAGCGTGGTGCCCTAGGCCCAACCATCTTCAGCTGCTTCATCAATAACCTTCCTTCCATTATAAGGTCAGAAATGGGGATGTTCATTGATGATTACACAATGTTCAGCATCATTCATGACTCCTCAGATACTGAAGCAGTGTCCAAAAGCAGCAAGACCTGGACAATATCCAGGCTTGGGCTGACAAGTGGCAAGTAACATTCACACCACACAAGTGCCAGGCAATGACCATCTCCAACAAGAGAAAATCCAATAATCTTCCTTTGACATTCAATGGCATTACCATCACTGAATCCCTCACTATCAACATCCTTGGGGTTACCATTGACCAGAAACTGAACTGACCAGAAACTGAACTGAACTAGCCATATAAATACTGTGGCTACACAGCAGTTCAGAGGCTAGGAATCCTGCAGAAAGGAACTCACCTCCTGACTCCTCAAAATCTGTCCACCATCTACAAGGTGCAAGTCAGGAGTGTGATGAAATACTCTCTACTTGCCTGGATGAGTGCAGCTCCATCAAAGCTCATGAAGCTCAACACCGTCCAGGACAAAGCAGCCTGCGTGACTGGCACCCCATCCACCACCTCCAACATCCACTCCCTCCACCACCAACACACAGAGGCAGTAGTGTGTACCATCTACAAGGCCCACTGCAGCAACTCATCAAAGCTCTTTAGACAGCACCTTCCAAACCCATGACCTCTACCACCTAGAAGGACAAGGGCAGCAGGTGCATGGGAACACCACCGCCTGCAAGTTTCCCTCCAAGCCACACATCATCCTAACTTGGAACTATAGCGCCATTCCTTCAGTGTAGCTGAGTCAAAGTCCTGGAACTCCCTTCCTAACATTACTGCGGGTGTACCTATATCTCATGGACAGCAGTGGTTCAAGGCGGCGGCTAACCACCACCACCTTCTCAAGGGCAATTAGGGATGGGCAATAAATGCTGGCCTCGCCAGCAATGCCCATGTCCCATGAAAGAATTTTAAAAATTGGTTCCTGGCATGAGAGGGTTGTACTATGAGGAGAGATTGAGTAGACTTAAGCCTATTTTTCCAAGGCTTTAGAAGAATGAGAGGTAATGTTTTTAAAACATGTAAAATTGTTAAGGGCCTTGACAACGTAGATGCAGAGGTGCTAGAACTAGAGGACATAGTCTCATGGTAAGAAATCACCTATTGAGGACTGAGATTAGGAGAAATTTCTTCACTTAGAGTATTGGGAATCTTTGGAATTCTCCACCCCAGTGCTATGAATGCTCAGTTTATGAGTATATTAAAGGCTAGGATCGACAGAATTTTGGAGTCTAACAGCAGGATTTTCCACACCCGCCCGCTGCCGCAATCTTCTGGTCCGGCCGCAGGTCAATGGATTTCTGGCTGGGGCGCCGCCTCGCTTGCGGTGGGGCTGGAAAATCCTGGCCTAAGCCTTGAATTTTCCCGTCGGCGATTTGGGGGCGGGGCCCACTCGCCGAGGGGAAAATGACGCGGGATGATGTTGAGAGGAACCCCCGACGTCATCCTGGTCCATTTAAATCTTTAGGAAGGCGGGCGGACAGCGAAATCAGCTGTTCGCCTGCCGACCTGTCATTGGCCAAATGAGGCCATTGACAGGATAATTAAGGTAATTTTAGGCCCTGTCCGTCCAACCTTAAGGCTGGTGGGCAGGCCAGGAGCCCCAGCAGCTTCTGATAATACATGAAACCTCATCCACCGGCGGGATGAGGTTTCATGTCCATTTTTTAAAACTTTAATAAATTTTATGTGATATTTACTAACATGTCCCATCTCATGTGACATTGTCACATGAGGGGGACATGTTAATAACTTTTTTATTTTTTAACTTTGTAACACTTTCACTGATCTCCCTGAGACAGCACTTAGTCTCAGGGAGCAGTGCGCACTCTGACAGATGGGGAATCCCTCCCTCCCCCTCCCGCACAGTAAGCGCATAGCACTTCCCATCGGGCAGGCCGCTGGACGGGCCTTAATTGGCCCACCCACTTAAAATGGCGGCGGGGCCCACTTTGGCGGCGGAGTTCGGCTGCCCGCCCGCTGCCAAGCCGGTGGGGCACGCCTGCCAACCAAGGGCAAAATTCTGCCCTAAGTCTTTATGTGGCCGGGTAAATATGTGGAGTTGTCATGGGCTTTTTGAATGGTAGAGAAGGCTTGAGGGACCATTTGGCCTATTCCTGCACCCGTTTCTTATGATTTATGTTCACCTCATCTATCACAATGCTGCAATATGTTAAACATGAAATAGTACAAATATGTTGTCACTCGCTTCCTAGAATTCACCTGCCGACATTCCATTCAAAGGGCAACATCACTCACATTGACCTCAAACTGACTGCAATATAAAAGATACAGATATTTCCATTTCCACTTTGTGTTCTACTTCCTCCTAGAAAAGTCATGACACATTTCCCTAGGTTCTTGTGGCTCAGTCATCATGAAAAAGAAAACTTCAGACCCCTCTAGTAAACAACACTAACTAATTTCCCACTGCATCCATAGTTTAACTTTAGATGCAATACAGATAGCATGAATCTAAACCTCAATAACAAACGTATCCCTAACGTTCTATGCTACTGGGTACAGAAGACAGGACATAAATAAGACATTACAGTAAATATTCTAAAATAAGCATCTGCTTCCAGACAGTGAAGATGTCCAGAAATTCCAACGTGTTCCGGGGCATGGCAATGCTGGAAGGGTCTACTTAAAAAGATAACTTCTAAAGACAGAAACAGATTTAACCCTCAGGACTTGATGAGAACACTGATGAACCAGACATTTTCCTGCCTTCTGAAGTGACTTAATTTTAAATAAACATGCCATTTAAGTACTGGGATCCTTACGACTTTGTACTGCATTTCCTAAGGCTGTTCCAGTTCCCACTGGATAGTTTGTTTATGGACACAAAGAAGTGCACGTATGATTGCCAGCATAATCAGGAACAAGATCAATTCTGAACATAATTGCAATAGATCCAACCTCTCTGTGCAACCTAATCCAGGGTCTTGTTTAAGCCACGAGTGGCTATGTCTGTTGGCAACTGAAATCTGTTGTGAACTGAAATCTATTGTGCATATGGATCATAAGATTACATTACGCAAATACTTATTCCTTTTGTTGCCAATCCAATCTTTTGCCATAGTTAAAAAGTACTGATAAATAAACTACCGATAAACAAACTAATAATCTGTGTTAATGGACTCAGGCATAATTTCTATTCAGCGGAATGTGACCAGCGTCTAATATGACGGGAGCACATGTACTGTTTGGCCTGCATCAGCAACATTCCATCCATCATATTGGATAGGGATTCTGTGTAGATATTATGGGCATGTGCCTTTAAATAATGGTCCTACGCCATAAAGCAGCAATCTGAACTCCTACGGCAACAGTGTGAACTGCCACCAGAGGCTCCATCATGATGTGCGCTACCGTTTTGTTCATGGAACTGACCATTTGGTTCACACTGGACTGAATGGTCTCCATGCTCTGCATGAAGCAGCAATACAAATTGGCAACGGACTCCTTCAATGGCTCCAAGCCACTGCATTAGAGTTAGCTGATAGGCTGCTTGGTGTACCTAGTATTTGCTGATGCAAGCCCATTAACCTTCAGGCATGAAGCAAATGAATAGCGCAGGTAGCAATGGCTGTTGGGTCAGGAGGGCCAAAATCTTTAGACAGGCTTGAAACACACATGTTCATGTGCTCACCAGTCTGATCCAGCAAAATAATAATACGTAAACTGCTCCTCCTACCTCGCCGCTCATCTCCAGAGCCCTCACTCATAGCGGGGGTTCAGGAGAGGGAAGCGGCGAGTGGGAGCATTTAATAAAACGTGGATTATAACAGCCCCAGTTCAGCACTTCTGCACCATCAGGACCTGGACTTTGACAACCACTGAGTTTCAGCTTCAGATTGGATCTGGATCTGGACCTTGAAAGGGGACACAGGTTCAGGACAGGGCAGCATCATCACCCCTGTGAATGTTACAGGTGCTATATTAATGTAAGTTGGTATCGTTATATCCTTTTATACATAGTACTGGTGACTAACTATTCTCTACATTCTGCTTTCAATTCTAGTTTATGTAACAGAATAAGATGCAGTTTCATTATAGGATCATGAAGCTTTAGGTGTAATTTAATCTAGATAATAGGGGCCTCGACTGCCGGCAGCCGGCAAGAGGCACTATAAGGTACTTAACTGGCAAGTGGTGAGCTTTCCTCAGGATCAAGGACCACGGGGGCAGAAATTCCACACCCCGGGAGCTGCCTGCCATTCAGAGGCGGGCAAGCTCTCCTTTGCAGGCAGCGTGCACCCAGAGTGGTGGTGATGCAACCACCAGAGGTCTTTGTCTTTGTTGACATTTCCCCAAGAGCTGCTATTATGTCATTATGAATGATTAGCTGAGTTTCAAAAGCTACAATTATCTCATCAGGAGGTTCTGAGTTCACTGTTTGATTGACAGTTTAAAGAGGTTATTAAAGGGTTGGCCCTTTTTGATGTGGAGTCTGAATTGAAGTTTGCTTGATTTTATAAGAGACTAACTACCTGAGATTTCAAAGCTTTGAACAGATCTTTTCGAACGGGAGTTTATGCCACTATCAAATGTGTGATGAGTGAGAATGAGTGAGAGCTGTACAAGATTGTTAGAACTTAATTCTTTTTCACCTCCACATGGCTCCTGCGGTCTGCCCATGGTGGATGCTGGTTAAAAGGCTATGGAAGTGGTGCGGGAGTTTGAGGGATTAGGGCTAGAGGGCCTAACAGCAACTGAAACAACTGGGACAATGTTCCAGAGAACTGAGGCAGGCCTTCTAACCAGCCTGCCTCGGCACTTGCCTACCTCCACGCCCACCTATGCTCTGCGTCAGGGATCGATGAGCCTGGCTCCATTCTGCACTGGCCACGCAGCCTTGTATAAACTCAATGACCCGGCCTCCACTGCTCTCTCAAACATTCTGAAAATTGTGTCAGTTTAATCACCGAAAGCAATAAAAGTTAGACAACAGTGCCCCCTAGTGACAAGTACCTTATAATTATCAGTGGCAAGGTCGTCACTGCAACAATCAGAATGTACATGTTTGAAACTGCAGCGTTCGGAACTCCTTATATATTTCATCTTTCAAAGTTTGTGAGCATTCAACTTTGAGTAGATTTTAAAATCACGATGAAGAAGCTGCCTTCCTCAGTTTTGGCAATGTTTGAAACAGCATTCCTCTAAATAAATAGTATGCAGAGTACAGACCCCCAATAATCATTACTAATCAACTTACAGTAATCTAACAAATTACATTTATATAGCACCTTTAATTTAGTGAAAGGTGACAAGGCACTTGGAGAATAGGTCAATGGAAGTAACCAAAAGTATGATTGAGAAAGCAAGATTTGAGAAAGCTCCGGAAACTGGGGACAGCTATTGGTAATGGAAAAGATTTTAGAAGGGAACCCCAGAGATGTGATGAATCCCAGAGAGGTGAAGATTGTTAGTAGCAGTAGTAATAATAAAGAGAGGAGGAGAGACACAGTTTCCCGGGTTTTGGGGCAGTAATCGACGGGTAAACTGTCAGCATTTGTCATCATTACTCCTCTGAAACTGACATCACCTTCTGGAGTCCACATATGAGCAGTTAAACACAAAAATCTAGAAGTTGCTGTCAGTGATTCTAGGGCCCAGGTTTTCACTCCCAGGTCAGGTGTGCAGTGACGGGAGAATTCCCGGCTCCACAAAGACAACCTTTGTAAGTGGCTGCCCGAACGGCAGATTCTCTGGGAGGGGCAAGCTGGATTAGAAATCAGGGTGGGCGACTCCAGGTAAACTGAGGGGGTTGCCAAGTATGGAGGAAGGCTGGATGGAGGCCTGCCTCAAGGATTGGGCACTGTGTCCAAAGTTTAAAAATAAAGAATAAAACATTAAAACAGCCCTCCAGCCCGCATCCCCCCACCCCCAACACTCCCTATGATCTGTTAATGCCAACCCATGCCACCTCATGCCCCCCAACCACCCCCATGGAACATGCCCAATACCAAGCTTTGCCCCCCCACCCCACCCATAGCCCCTCATGCCAAAGTACCAAACAACCCCTATGGCCCCTCATGCCAAAGTACCAAACAACCCCTATGGCCCTTCATACCCCCTATGCTAACCTATGCTCCTTCACCCATGGCCCTTTTTAGCCCCTGTGCCAACTTAGTACCAACTCATGCCCCCTACTCACCACCCTTTGCCTTTACACCTACCATACCAACTCATCCAGTATCGGCAATGTGCAGACCTCAGGTCCCATGCAGAGGTGAGATAAAACAAAGTTCTAAGTGCCTATTGCAGAAGTCATTATATTGAAAAAAACATTTATTCATAAAAAAACATTTACTACATTCACATTCCTAAGCCTAAATAAAGCCTTATAACAACAAACATTGGAATTCATAGACCCATGTCAAAGAGGTTATAACTACTTGTAGCTGTCAATCAAACTGTGAAATGGCAAGCACCCTACTGTGATAATGGATGGTTGTGAAATCAGTCATGCAGCCCTTATCCAGTAATGGAAACCCTCAGGCTTATGCCAGAATGAAATAGCAAACAAACTTTTTTTAAACACTCCACACATTTTTCAAACATTTAAATGGCAGGACTTTAAATGAATTGATAGCTCCCTTTGACAAGTCCCCTTAACAAGTGTTTCTGATGGCTTTGAGTTGATGTTGACAGGTCTGTTGACAGTTTCAATGAGCTTGACAGTAATGAGTTTATGCACTTTCTACACACATTTATGCCTACTTTTGCCAATTCCAAAAAGCACCTGACCTACTCCAAACCTGATCTCCACCAAAGGGCACATTACCTCTCCCAAAGATGCCCCAGGACTAAATTTAAAGGTGTACATTACCTCTCTAAAGCCTATCCAAATGATCCACAAAGTTCAGACTTGCTCTTACTAGGTCTAATCTGTGCACTTCAAGTGTCACACTCCAAGGCTACCAAAATCCCACTTCAGTGGAGGCAGCTGATGATTTAAAAGGCCAGCTGCTTCCTTAAAACATGCATGCGCAAAATGTGCCCTGCCCTCGTGAAAATGGGAATTGCCATGTTCGGAGGTGGGATTTTCAGGCAGTTCTGCTATTTTCCCGCAATGGAGAGGCTCTCTGTTGTGGCAAAAATCTGGGCCATGGAGTGCACATTGAAGTCTACAAATCTCACTGTAAATACCCTTGAAAAAGTTCAACCTTTTTGAATAACTGGGTTTTTAAACAGTGTACTAACTTCATATTTGCTACAGAACAGCTTCACTGGCCCTGAATGACTAATTTTATAGCATGGAATGTTAAATTTCTCCAAAATTAAAAAAAAACATTTTTTAAAGTTGATGGCCAGAATTTTACATTGATTGGGTGGGCATGCATCCTGATGTCATTGCGCACACAAGCAATATTGAGGTCAACGGGCGCACACAGGAGTCAGAGGCACACCTGCTGACAATTAAAGGGCCAATTAAGGCCATTAAAAACCATATTGTCCATGATTTTGCATTGTCCGTGTGATTTTGTGCTCACCGCACGGGCAAAACGGGCAGGCAGTCAGCCCGTTTTTAATAAAACCCCATCCAAGGGCGGGATGAAATGTCCGGGGTGAAACATGATAAAAAATATATCTGGGAACTGATGTTTTTTTTTCGTTCTTCTGTTAGGTGCTTGAATGTGTTGCATAGACACAGCTCGGTGCATTTTTTTTCTTGTCGTTAAATCTATCCAGGTCGGCAGCTCCCTGAGGCAGCTCCACAGCAGCCGGCACCGCCAGCTTGGCGTGCACAGCAAGCGTCTACCTTAATTCCCATGTGCAAGTCCCTGTCACGAAGAGTCTATAATGTTATTGGAAATTATTTTTTAAAATAGAGTTTAGTGATGTCTGTGTGTGTATATGTGAGTGTCTTTTAATCAGATTAAAGCCAGCTGGTCTAGAGGCTTTGATGTATAGAAAGAAGTAGATTTGGGAGTAGAAGATATAACTCTGATTAACAGAGTTGGCAGATAAATTACAATTGGGGTTACCTGCGGGGTTAGGAAATCAGACATAATTGAAGTGATAGCACAGCATTTGAAATTGGAAGGAATACCTGAGAGGCTGAGTTCTCCAAGAGGTGGTTCATTGGAATGGGCTCAAATTGAGTTGCAGATGAAAACAATTGAATTGAAAGAATAGGAAAGAGAAAGGGCATTCCAAAGAGAACAGGCAGTAAGGCAGGAAAGAGAATGAAAACAGGAAAGGGAGTCAGAGGAGGAAAGAGAAGAGAGAGAATTCCAACTGGAAATGTTGGCAGTTAAAAAAGAAATGCCATTTCTTTGGGGGGGAAGGACTTATCTCCAGAGTAGTGGGGAAATTTGTACAAGCTCTTCCAAAGTTTGAGGAACAAGATACTGAAGCATTCTTTATTTCATTTGAAAAGATAGCAATCAAATGAAATGGCCACAGGAGAACTGGACATTATTGTTACAGTCTACACTGGTGGGTAGAGCGCTTGAGGTATATGCTTCGCTGTCAGAAGAAATGGTGGAGAATTATGATGTGGTAAAAAAGGCTATTTTGAGTGCATGTGAGTTGGTTCCTGAAGCATACAGGCAGAAATTTAGGGATATGAGAAAACAGCCTGAGCAAACATATTGGGCTGGATTTTGCCTTCGGCGAGCAGGGGGTGGGGCCCACTCGCCGACGGCAAAATGACGCGGGATGACGTCGGGGGGAATTCAGGTATTCAGGGAACCCCCGACGTCATCCAGCCCATTTAAATTTTCAGGAAGGCGGGGGCACAGCGAGATAAGCTGTCCGCCCGCCGACCTGTCAATGGCCAATTGAGGCCATTGACAGGATAATTAAAACAATTAAAGGCCCTGCCCGTCCAACCTTAAGGTTGGTGGGCAGGCCAGGAGCCCCGGCGGGCTTCTGAGAAAACATGAAACCTCATCCACCGGCGGGATGAGGTTTCATGTAGGGTTTAAAAAAGTTTATTAAAGTTTCAGTGAAATTTATTAACATGTCCCATCTCGTGTGACATTGTCACATGAGGGGGGCATGTTAAAGATTTTATTATTTTTCTATTTTTAAAATTTATACAGCTGTCAGCGATCTCCCTGAGGTAGCACTTAGCCTCAGGGAGATGTGCGCTCTTTCGTGTGCATGTGCGAAAGGGCGCACTCTCACATTTGGGGAATCCCCTCCCGCCCACTTAAAATGGTGGAGGGGCCCGCTTCTCCGGCGGGGATCGGCTCCCCACCCGCCGGAGATTGGGTCGGGCCCACCCGCCCGTCAGGCAGAAAATTCTGCCCATTGGGCGCTGCATCTTCCGGTCGGCGAGCAGGGAGCGGAGCCTACTCGCTGACGCGTAAAATGACACGGGGTGACGTCAGGTTTGTGTCCCAACATCACCCCATGTCATTTAGGTTTTCAGTTCAGCAGGCGCACAGCCGAGTCGGCTGTGCGCCCGTCGACCTGTCAACGGCCTATTAAAGGCCATTAAAAAAGTAACTAAACTGATTAATGGACTTGCCTGTCCAACCTTAAGGTTGGCGGGCAGGAGAAGAGCCCAGACTGCCTTCATAAAAAACATGAAATCTCATCCACAGGCGGGATGAGGTTTCATGAGGGTATTAAAATTTGTCTGAAATGTCTAAATAAAAGAAATTGACATGTCCCCTCATGTGACAGTGTCACATGAGGGGACATGTCAAGAATATTTTTTCCCACCTTGGATGAAATTTTGAATCTTGAGCCGATCTCCCTGAGGCAGCACTTTGCCTCAGGGAGATCTCTGTGCTCTTTCACGCGCATGCGGATCGGAAACCCGGCCACTCGCGCCCGCTCCCACATAACCACACCCCCCCCCACAGGGGGGAAAATGCTGCCCATTGAGTTTGAGAGAGTGTTATGACCGATGCCCGTTGGTAAAGCGGAGTTATTTAAAAATCCCAGAAGGAAACTTTAAACAACTATCATAACCTATGATTTTAAGTGTTACGTTTGAGATGCGACTCTAAATTCAGGAATCAGACCATCAGTTCTTGAGGCTTTATATTAAACTAACTGAAACATTTTATTAATTTACACAGGTTAAAATATATACATATGGCTACAAATTACTAGATCATAACTTTTAACAAATTCCCAAACTAAGCTTCATTAAGCCACAGCAACCCATAGACTTAACCAAACAACAAGCAAAGCATTTTCACCTGACAAATTCAAAATGAGGTTCTTTTCACTGTGGAGCCAGTTGGAGGCTTGCCGCTGCCTTTTGATCTGACATTGCCTCTGCTCTGCACACCCGAAAACTACTGAAGTTATACCTACCACCACTGATTGAACTCAAATTCTCATTGTCTCACTAGTCTCTGTGACAGTTACCTTTTAACAATGAAGCCCCATTCATTATACCAATTTTATTAGTAATATAAATATATTGCTTGGTAGCTGCTGGAAGGTGTCAAGTTTTCACCCCATTTCTTGAATGCTCTATTCAAAAAATGCAAATGCACTATCAAAACTAGTACATATCAAAGCACCCAGACGAGCTGGCTTTAATCTAATTAAGACATACCTGCAGACTAAACCTCTATTTTAAAAGAAAAATATTTTCCAAAATAGTATATATATTAATAGTTTCATGACAGAGTGTAAAACAAGGTAATTTTGACCGATGGATACGGGTATTAAAGTTAGAAGCAACAAATGCCGCTCTTAGAGAAGTCATTCTTTTGGAAGAATTTAAAGATTCAATTTCTTCGGTAGTGAGAACTCATGTGGAGGAACACAGGGTTGGTTCTGTAAGGCAAGCAGCAGAGGGAGCTGATGATTATGAGTTAGTGCATAGCTAAAGCTTTTGTTTGCCATCCTTTTAAATCCAAAAAGGATAAAAGTGGGAAGATGAAAGGAAGGTGGCTAGTCAGGGAAGAGGAGTAGCTGGAAATTCCCAGGAAGTTTTTTCTCAGAATAAAAAGGAAGGTGCTGAAGGTAGAAGTGACATTCAAAAGTTGAGGTGTTTTCATTGTAATAAAAGTGGGATAGACGAAGTCAGTGTTTTGGAAATTGCAGGAAAAGTCTGTTGGATTATTGGGGTGCAGAAACGTGCTGGAAGTAAAAGTACTGTGGGTTCTGAGATTCATGAACAGGAAAAACCAGTGGTTTGTGTACAGGTAAAACAGAGAACACCAGTGAAAGGTAAAGAAGTGGGAATGTGTTCACAGTTTACCCAAGAGAATTCTGAGGAGCGGGTTGCAGAAATGTTTAAAGATTTTGTGTGTGAAGGGAAAGTCTTTCCATGTGTACAGGGTGGAGTAGGTAAAGATGTTAAAATTTTAAGAGACACAGGGGCTAGACAATCCTTAATGTTGTGGGATAGTAATATTTGTTGTTCAGAGGAAGTATTCCAGGAGCAGGTGATAGATAATAAATTGGGTTCATGGGGATGCTAAATCTATTCCATTGTGGAAGGTAAATTTAAAGAGTAAGTGGAAAACTGGCAAAGTGACCGCTGGGGTGGTGTAAAATTTGCCCATTGCAGGTGTTCAATTTATTCTAGGTAATGATACAGCTGGATCACAAATGTGGGTGATGCCTATGATAATTCAGCAGCCTGTAGATGTGGTTTCAACAGAGGTGTTACAGAAGGGGCATCCTGGATTATTTCCAGATTGTGTGATAACGAGATCACAGGCACACAGGTTGAAGCAAGAAAAACAAGAAGGACAGGCATTTCAAAGGCAGGAAGAAGGTATCGAAATCCAATTAGCAAGCAGCGTGTCTGATAACATTGTTCAGAAAGAGACAGGAGAGGACAATTCAGCTGAAGTGTTTAACTCAAGAGAGTTAATTAAGTTGCAGCAAGAGGATTTGCAATTAAAACAGTTATATCAGAAAGCTTACTCAAAAACAGAATCAAAATGTATTCCAGAATGTTATTACCTTAATGGTGATATTTTAATGAGAAAATGGAGGCCGGATCATGTCTCAGCAAATGAAAGCTGGAGGGAGGTACATGAGATTGTTATCCCATTAGGGTATAGAAATGAGATTCTGAGGATTGCTCATGAAATTCCAATGGGGGGACATTTGGGAATTAGAAAGACACAGGCAAAAGTACAGAAACATTTATATTGGCCAGGATTGCATAGGGATGTAGTCAAATTCTGTAGAACATATTACACATGTCAGGTGATAGGGAAACCATAAACAATGATTAAGCCAGCACCTTTAATCCTAATACCAGCATTTGAAGAACCTTTTACTCGGGTCATGATTGATTGTGTAGGACCCCTCCCCAAGAGTAAAAGTGGGAATCAGTACTTACTGACAATAGTGGATGTGTCTACCAGGGTTCCTGAAGCTATACCTGTAATAAATACTACAACTAAGAAGGTTGTGGAAGAGTTAACTAATTTTTTTACAAGATATGGGTTACCTAAAGAAATACATTCAGATCAGGGGTCAAATTTTATGTCACAGCTGTTTAAGGAAGTAATGAACAGTTTGGGGATAAAACAGTTTAAGTCAACAGCTTATAATCCTGAGTCACAAGGGGCTTTGGAGAGATGGCATCAAACTTTAAAAACTATGACGACAGCGTACCGTCAGGATTATGCACAGGATTGGGATGCAGGAATTCCATTCTTGTTATTTGCTATTAGAGACGCTCCTAGTGCTTCGACTGGCTTTAGCCCTTTTGAACTAGTTTATGGTCATGAGGTAATGGGACCACTGAAATTAATTTATGAGAAATTGGTGGGTCAAAATCCAGAAACTACTCTCCTGGATTAAGTATCAAAATTCAGAGAGAAATTAGACAGAGCATGTGAGTTGGCTAGGGGACATTTAAAGATATCACAGCAAGTGATGGAAGTGAAGGCAGATAAGGAAGCTAAAGCTCGCAATTTTATTGCTGGAAAGTGCTAGTTCTGTTACCAGTACTGAGTGACACATTAAAGGCAAGGTTTAGTGGGCCTTACAGGATTGAAAAGAAATTGAATGAAGTAAATTATTTAATAAATACTCCAGATAGATGAAAGAAGCAGAGGGTGTGTCATGTAAATATGCTTAAAAAGTACTTTGACAGGGAAAGGGACCAAAAGGAGGTATTAGTGGCAGTAGATAATGAGAAAGAGGTAGAAATGCAAGACTCTGAAATTGATTTTCCTTTAATCAAATTGGATAATGAGGGGGCGCTTGAAAATTTAAATGTAATATTGAGTTACCTTCCAGACAAGTGTCAAAGTGATTTGGAAAAGCTATTGCAGACACACAAACCTATTTGTGGGAATAAGTTGTAGGGCAGATGAGTCTAGCTGCAGTAACTGGAGTTCGCCTATTGTACTGGTACCGAAACCAGATGGAACACAAAGACTGTGTGTGGATTATCAAAAGGTGAATGCGATGACAAAAGTGGATTCATATCCAATACCATGTTTGGAGGATTGTATTGAGAAAGTGGGACAATCAAATTTTGTCACAAAGATTGATTTGCCAAAAGGATATTGGCAGGTACCGTTATCGGAGACAGCAAGGGAGATATCAACTTTTGTGATGCCAAATGGACTATATCAGTTTAAAGTCATGCCATTTGGTATGAAGAACGCACCTGCGACATTTCAAAGACTGATGAACAAAGTAATTGCAGGTCTAAGCAATTGTGCTGTTTAGATTGATGATTTAATAGTTTTCAGTCAGACGTGGGATGAGCATTTACATCTGGAAGAATTATTTACTTGATTACAAGAAGCTAAATTGGTGATGAACTTGGCTAAAAGTGAATTTGCAAAAGCGCAAGTTACGTATCTAGGCCACACCATTGGACATGGTAAGGTGGCTCCAAGAGATGTGAAAGTCAAGGCTATCGCGGATTTCCCAGTGCCTACAACAAAATAAGAAGTTTTGAGATTTCTGGGCATGAGTGGGTTTTACCAGAAATTTGTAGCAAATTTTAGCCAAGTGGTTGCTCCACTGACTGAACTATTAAAAAAGAACAGGAAGTTTCAATGGACACAGGAGTGTCAGAAGGCATTTGATAGTTTGAAAACTGTATTAACTACAACACCAATTTTGGCAGTACCCAATTATGCCAAGCAATTTAAGTTGGCCGTTGACGCAAGTGATATAGGCTTTGGGGTCGTACAGTTATAAGACGACGACACTGGAATTGAAAAACCGATAGGTATTTTTCACAGAAGTTGAATGCACAACAAAGATATTCAACGATTGAAAAGGAGGCATTGGATTTGATGTTAGCATTGCAGCATTTTGAAATCTATATGGCAAACAATTCAGCAGAAACAATTGTTTATACAGACCACAATCTCTTAAAAGTTTCTGACAAATTTTGAGGCAAATGTGCAAGGCTATTCAGGTGGAGTTTATTAATGCAACCATTTCATCTACAGATAATACAGAGGAGAGAATCTGTTTGCAGATGCATTATCAAGAGTTTGAAGCTTAAAAGGAAAATTGGACACTTTAAAACCTGGACACTGAATTGGAATGATTTTTGCTGATGCCAAGGATTTGTATATATATACTGTTATGTTAATGCGTGCATCTGGTAGCGTAATAGTGTAGTAAGTATAGGAGGTAGTGTAAAATGGGTTATTAAAAATGAAGCTGTCTTTTAGAATTATGACAGTTCATTTTTCAATAAGGAGGGGGATGTCATGAAGAGATAAATGTCTATAATGCAACTGGAAATTATTTTTTAAAATAGAGTTTAGTGGTGTCTGTGTGTGTGTTAATCAGATTAAAGCCAGCTGGTCCAAAGGCTTTGATGTATAGAAAGATGTAGGTTTGAAATGGTAATTAGGTAAACATGGGGAAGTTTAGAACCATAGGTGTCAAGGCAGTAAACTGCAATTTTAAATAAACCATTCAAAAGAATGAGTGAAATCTTGCACCTAGCTAGAAGGCGCCAAGCAATGTGTTTTTTTTTCAGCTTACTAATAAAACAGGTGGAGTCAAAGGGTGTTATTGTTAGAAGAAGTAAGAGATAGGTATGCATAAAAGCCTAGTGATACAATGGAAAATTTACATTCAAACAGAAAGATATGTATAAAAGAGAAAGGAGATTGTGGGTAAGGCAGAGGCATTTTAAAATCCAACAAGTGAGAGAAACCTCAAGCTGCTTTCTGCAAGGACCCAGAGCTGAAAGAAACTCATTTTGAATGTGACTGTCCAGGATGTGCTTTTCCAGGTGTCTCATTAAATCTATGATATTTACTGTTACTTTAATGGGGGTGTAACTGAGGGATTAATATGGGCATTTTGTAGTTACTATGGTAGTAATTTTGTAGACGTATGCATGTGTTTACAATCTTTCTTGTACTAATAAATGTTTAGTTTAGTTTTACAAAAAAAACCCTCTTGAGATTTGGTGGTCTTATTACTACTGAATTCAAAGCCTGCATCTCGAAACATACAAATTGCAAAAATGGGTTATGACAGTTGTTTCAAGTTTCCCTCTGGGATTTGAACAACTCAACCTTTGCCATCGGCTGTGCCATAATAGTCCCAATCATTTATTTTTCTTTATGAAATTTTAATTACAAGTGAAAGATTTTACTTTTACTTCCTGGTTTGCTGCCTGAGAATACTTCAATGTAATTGGCTGCTGACCTGACTGATGATATCAGTGTTACTGAACATCTGGAGATCTCCTGACTTGACGGAAAATTCAAACTCACCCTGAGAAAGAAGGAATCCATGCCACAAAGATCACTAGATCTTTGTGGGCAGCTTTCTTCAAGGTCAACGGCAAGCACCATTGCTTTCCCACTGACCGTGAAATCTGAGCCATAGTAGTGTGGAAACTGAAGCAAGGGCAGTGAACTAGAATTGGTTCATATTCTCATCAATTTGTAATTTTACTCCCTTTCCCCAATAAACTATGGTACAATGTCAAATAAAGGAATCTAGTATACATGTCATTTTATGTGATCTACAGAATGATTACTCAAAGGTAAGGAAAGCAATTCTCTAATTATTCAATTAGCAGTATAAAATATGTGGATCTGACCAAACAACACATGGGCACTAAAATCACAAAATATGT
Organism: Cetorhinus maximus; assembly: GCF_964194155.1. Classification (NCBI taxonomy): domain Eukaryota; kingdom Metazoa; phylum Chordata; class Chondrichthyes; order Lamniformes; family Cetorhinidae; genus Cetorhinus; species Cetorhinus maximus. The sequence goes on along the minus strand of NC_135883.1, from coordinate 1,747,924 downwards.
ATTCCTTGGCAGGAAACATTTTTGTGCAATGTTACATACAATATTGTATTCGGGCCACTAGATTATGGTAATTGAATAAGCCAAATTGTGTTTCTATAAGGAGTCCTGGAGGTGAGTTGCTGAAATTCTTGAGCTCAAATTCTATGATTAAGTGTATTCTTGTAGGGAATCAGTGGTAAATCATTGGCCTTCATTACTATTAAATGTTCGTCCAACTATGAAGTTAATTTGATCTTTATTTCCCATTCACAAGATGTGGGCATCATTGGCAAGGTCAGCATTTACTGTTCCTTTCCTAGTTGCCCTGAGAAGGTGGTGTGGGCTTCTTCTTGAACCACTGCAAGTTATTGTCTAGCAGTTTAATACAATTGAACACACTTCAAAGGAACTTTAAGATTCAACCAAATGGATGTTGGACTAGAGTCACTTATAGGCAGAACTAGCAAGGACAGCGGTTCTCTTCTTCCTTAAAGAACATTCGTTTTCTTTCAAAAGCCCCAGAATACAGAAGAGAATGTAAGTGAAAACATTCCACGTTGCATGTAGGTAGAAGAGGGCGAAGTGGGGGGCTGTGTTATTTAGGAGGGTGCTACAAGAGTCTAGGATAATTGGGAGAGTGCACTGAGGTGTGGACACATGGTTTGCAAGGGTTACACAGAAAGATCTGTGTACTAATTTGAGAACTTACACAAATTTAAAGACTAATAATAATACACAACCTGTTGAATTTTAGATAGTGGAATAACAAGTGTACCTTTAAATTTCCTTCACATTAACTGGGATAAACCAACTTTCCATTCCAGGATAAAATATATCATCAGTTTTTGTGGCATCAAAAGCTAAGTCCTGTTCAGGCACTTTAGTCAACAGTTCTGTTCAAAAGCCACATAACAGATATGACAAGATATACAAAATTGTTGCCTCAATCAGTGTCACTCACGAGGGGGGAATGGTGACCACTGTATGTCATTGTAGCAGTGCTGTTACTCAGTGTCTTATTGTATCGAACAGAAAGGACCAAACTAAATACTTGCCATTCTGTCCGTGGCAGTCATTCAGCTCAGACAAAAGCTGGTTAAACTCATCTTGATGTGCAATCCAGTTATCCTATCAGAAAAAATGTTATAGGTCACTAATGAAACTGTATGGCTTTTATCAGTACAAATAAACAATTGTTGAAATCCGAAACGAAACTCTCAAGGTGCAAAGCAACTTAATCAACATCCAAAAGGAAAAAGATGGTTAATATTTCAGAAGGTTAATATTTCATCAAAACCTGGAAACAAAGGCTGAAATGTGAACCATTCTTTTTCTTTCAGGCAAAGGCAAAATATTGAAGGTGCTGGAAATCTGAAATGTAAACAGAAAATACTAGAAATATTCAGCAGGTCTGACGATATGTGTGGAGAGAGAGAGAATTAAAATTTCAGGTCTGTGACCTTTATCAGAATCATTTATCTAATGAAAAGTCACAGACCCAAAACACTGGGTGGAATTTAACCCAGCCCATCGTGGCAGTAAACATGGCGGATGGGCCCAACTAATCACAGGAGAGCCCACCCATCAGTATGCCAGTGGTGGGGCAACCTCCCGCAATTAAGTCAGTAGCAGGAAGGGGCCAATGTGAGAAACTCACCTACTCACAAAGGGATGACAATTAGGTTCATTAATGAACCAATTGACACCAATTATCCCAACCAATGGAATTTAGTGACAACTCAGTGATTAAATGGAAGCTCTCCCGTGCCCCCCGAAGGCCACCCAGCCAATCAGGTTGGGTATCCCAGCACCCTACTAGGGGTGGCAATCCCTTATTGTCAGGCATTCTGGGCTCAATCAAGGAACCTGGGCAACAGAAGGGAGGTGGGCCACTGAAAGGTACCTGTCTCTGACCCCTCCGCCTCTCCCTCTCTCGCGAGCCCCTCTCTGAGACCCCCATCCCGCCGTCACTCACCTGTGTCCAGGAATCCAGCAATGATTCCTTAAGTCCCTAGAGCACTACTAGCAGCAACCACTACTCCCGGTGGCACTACAGGCAATAGAATGGTCTCTGGAATGGTCCAACCAGAGGTCTCTGATTGGCCAGCAGCTCTTGGCAGGCAGGATTTCCGCCCCCAGGTTCCTAAAAGCCATGGAAGGACAAAGTTAAGTGTGTGACAGGCACTTAATTTGGTCAGGTCATCCCTAAGGAAGCAACATGGGATTTCCACCCATTCTCCAACCGGTGGACGAAAGCCTGGTGTCCACATTAAATCACAGCCATTAACTCCATTTCACTTTCCACAGATGCTGCCAGACCTCCTGAGTATTTCCAGTATTTTCTGGGTTATTTTTCCAGATACTGATTATGTATTTCCAACATTTTTGGATTTTATTTCTCTGGCGTTTATAGAAAGTTTATATATCACTTTATTTCTTAATGCTGAGTCTATATTGTTACAAGTTCTATCCGCATTAAAAAATTATCTTTCCAGTGCAATTCACAAGCTGAATTACTGTACGTTTTAATGTACTGTATGTAGGGAAGGAGGAAAACTATTTCATTGGACTCTTCCTTGGAGTCAGAGCACTTCCCAAGTTTTATTTTTAAAAAAAACAGACAACAGTTCAGGGATCAGAATTTGGACTTGACAGTTTCTTCTGGAGTGTTAGGACATTTTGTTTCAAGATAGCAAGGAAACTTAGAAAGCACGTTTTAAAGCCAGGTGTACCCATGAACTCAGCTCAACTGTAAGCCTTAATTTTGGGAAAATTAATGAAATGATCAAGACTATTTTACACCTGAATAAAATAAATAGGATAAAAATACAGCAGCTTTACTCCACCCAATTCAATTGGACTATCATGGGCAGAAACCAAGTGAAATCAAGAACAATGGCTACACACCATGGTTACTCTAATGTACTTCCGTCAGATGCTTGGTGACATTGTACTAGTTCAAGAAAAATACTTCTTGTGCCTATATTAATGTGAGTGCAGTCTTCCAACTGGCTTTCTGAGTGATCTATGCAAACCTTACTATCTGTTAAGACCTCAAAGGTTACAGTCTTTATTGAACCGAATGTAAGATGACTGCCTGCAGGGAGTCGCTCATGGCAGAAGTCACATGACTACAACAAACCAGCTAGGATATGTAGTAATGATTGTACTTCAAAACCCAAACATCCCCCTTTTCATAACAAACAAAAGTCACAAACATCTCCTTTTCCTAATGAAAAGAAGACAAATTTGCATGCACTGTCATGTGTAGCTGTGAACTACCCAAGTCACCCACTATACAACAACATTTTTTATGCATTAACAGGCTGTTCATTGTTCTAGTCAGTCGCTGCATGTGCATTGCATACATAGTCTCTTATTGGTATGCTTGTGCGTTGTCATTGGCGGTTTGTCTGGGTGATGTTCCTTCTCCGAGGAGTGTCATTCCCGTGGCACTTGCTGGTGCTATGGTAACTGTTGCTGTTGAACTAGACCAGTGGACCTCTGGGAGTGATGGACATTCTGTACTCTGTGCAACTGGTGAGATCCCATCTTCCTGCTCGGCCACCTGCAGTGAAGGAACAGCTTCCCTAGTTGCTCGTAAATGCCTGCGGTTGCGCTCGTATCTGTTGTTCACTTCTACCGCGTACGATCAAGTGACAACAGCTCTTTCATGTTCCATGTTGCCACATGGGCTGGCTCCTGTTGAGAGCTTTGAAGGTTTGTACCCTGGCCGGCTCGCCAACGCTCAACTCTGATAATGATTTGGCAGTCTTGTCAAAATGAAATTTGACTTTCTTCCGTTTCACTTTGATTTTTTCACTCACGCCTATTACTACTTCTGGTTTCAATAGCACTTTTGCTAATGGAAGAGTACTCCGGCTGCAGCATTATATAAGTTTTTGGACTGGCCTACTTTCCATGCCTTCAGCCGGTGTGTTTCTCCACTTGAGGATTGCCTTGCATACATCTGTGCTAGATTTGCTCCATTTCTTGATCACCAAAATTTGACAATTTTCACTGCCACCTCAGCCTTTCCATTCAATTACAAATTTGCATGCACTATCATGCGTAGCTGTGAACTACCCAAGTCACCCACTATACAACAACATTTTTCATGCATTAACAGGCTGTTCATTATTCTAGTTCATGAGGATCATGCGGAAATGATGCATAGTGTTGAATTGCCCAATCCTTTGTGAAGAGGCTGAATTCTTCACTCATGGCTGAGGGCTAATGTCACTCATCACAATGTCTGGGATGCCGTAACGACTGAAGTGTGAATTTTACTGTCTCTCCTATCGTCGCTGAAGTCAGCTGGTTTAACTCCCAGTAATCAGAATAGTATTCTACATTGACAAGATAATTAGTTCGTGTTATAGTGAAAAGGTCTACTCCCAGCTTCATCCATGGTCTGTCTGGAATGTCATGTGTCATCAATAGCTCTCCAGCTTGTTTAGCTTGGTACTCGTTACAAGCACCACACTGGCCGATGTAGTCTTTGATTTTATTGCTCATGTTTGGCCTGTAGAGCATTTCTCTTGCCTTCCTCAGGCTTGATTCAATTCCTTGATGGCTTGCATGGATGCGCTTCTGCATCTGTCCTCTCATCTCCTCAGGGATGGTGACTCTATTTCCTTTATACAGGCAGTCAGTTCTTTACAGTATGCCCAATGTGCTCATGACCACAGTTGTGTCCTTGATGCTCTAAGGCCATCCCTTCATCACTACTTCTTGGAGATTTGCATCTGGTCTGGTAGTTTGCTTGATTTGAGCAAGGCACTTGTCTGTTATAATCAATGTCTCCGCTGGGTTGATGACTTCCACAGCATGTCAAGCTGCTGCTTCACATTGAATCTGGAAGATTTCACATCCTATTGTAGCATCCTCAACTTTCTTTATGAGGAGTGCTGCTCTTGACAGCATGTCAGTGATGTACAACTGTTTCCCTTGCTTGTAAGTCACGTCCAGATGATATCTCTGTAAACAAAGTAACAATCTTTGCAGTCGCTTTGGAGCAGATAGTAGTGGTTTGAGAAAAATGCTTTGAAATGGCTTGTGGTCGGGCTCCACCGTTACTTTCTCTCTCCCAAACTGGTGATGAAAATGTTCACAAGCAAAATCAATAGCTACACACTCTTTCTTGATCTGAGCATAGCGTCATTCAGTTTGCATTAATGCCCTGGATGCAAATGTATTCTTGCTGCATTAGGGTTACTCCAAGACCAATCTCACTGGTGTCACACTGCACCGTAACTTCATCATTGACGTCATAGTACTTCAGCACTGACGTTATTGTCATTAGTTGTTTTGATTTTAGTGAACGCTGCTTCTTTGAGATGATATTCTCAGACAGACATCCAAAACCTGTAAACATATCTTTGTACTCCTCTAGGATCAGTTTAGCAGTCAATGGTTTTGTGTGCTGCGACACATTGTAAATCTCTGTTGGCATATTTGGGGTTACCAGTCCAAGCTTTAAACTTGCTGCAGCTGAGATGAGTGGCTGTTGCATATTGTCTATGATCTGGAACTCCAGATCTTCCTTCTTGCCATTGCATTGGGCTCTCAGACTAATTTGTCCTCTTGGTATGAGTTTCATCCATCATATAGCCTCAACCTTACTTTCAAGGGCTTAATTTTTGGATCGCCATGTTAAGCCACTTTGCACAGGTCTGTGAAGGCCATGACGCTGCATGAAGCACTACTGTCTGACACTTTTTGTTCACTTGATGCTTTCCTTCTGCGGTCATCATTCTAACCGTCACAAACCGTTTATCCCCTACAGACTTGATGGAACCAACCTGCTGTATGGTATTTAGTGCTTCATCAGACTCTTCTGCTGGTATCTCCAGTGGCCATCTGCATAGCGTTGTTTTGCTTCTTTTTAGCCAACACTTGTGTGCAAAATGATTCGGTTTCTTACTGTTAAAACACTGCTTTTCCCACGCTGGACAACCCTTCTTTTCCTTTGCATGCTATCCTTCGCAGTATTTGCAGCCTGCCCTTTGTCAGCAATTGTTCTGCTCTTTCAGCCTGGAATGTCTCTCAGCATAATGTATCTCCTGGTCTGTCCTGCCATACATGTGTTCTAGCTGACATTTTACAACCTCTGCATTTCTGCACATTTCTAAACTTTCTTGAGAGTAAGTTTCTCCTCTCTGAGTAGACTTGCTCTCACTGTTGGATCTCTTATGCCTAAGGCAAATCTATCTTTAATGAGATCATCTTTTAGTTGCCCGAATTCACATGATTCTGTGAGCTGTGTTACTGCAGTCACGTACTGATCAATAGACTTTTTCACTTTGAGCCCTGATGTTGAACACATACCATTCATAAGTTACCTTCATTTAGGGTTCAAAACGTGACTTCAAGGCTTTCAAAATATCTGCCATCTGTTTTTTCTGTTCTTCGGATAGATTAAGGGTGGAATACAATTTGTAGCAGTCCCTCCCCAGCAGAGTTAAAAGTGTTGCTACTCACATCGGCTCCGGCTTGTTAATTAAATATTTTGCAATCTCATAGTTTTACCATGGCCAAGTGGAAAAACTGCCCGTTCTACGGCATATTTCCTTTCATTTCAACAGGAGCTGGGAGTGAAAAATTTACCGCCATTTTTGTCTCACCCAGTATTTAACTTTCAGCCTTCAGCTTGTGTTATTTTTCCTTGTGTTTTTTTTTCAGCAGCTTTCAGCAGATTCGCACATTTCTGTGTTCTTCTTTCAGTAGCTGTGACTTCTCTTCCAGCTTTTCAAAACTCAATCCCAGCTCCACTCCTGACACCATGTAATGAGCTCAAAGACCATAATCTCTCTAGAGTAATGTCTTTACTGAACTGAATGTAAGATAGCTGGCTGCAGGGAGTCCCTCATGGCAGAGACCACATCACTACGGCAAGCCGTAACGATTGCATTTCAAAACCCAAACATTATCATTCACCTGGTTCGCTGGGGTCAATCTGATCTCTCAGTCATATTCCAAGGCAAACACTGAAAGCAACCATTACTCCACACAAAAGACTGAAAATCTTAAGTTTCAACTTTTAAGTGGTATAATTTCCATGACCCTTTTAAGTAAGTGCAAGCATTTAAAAAAGTCAAGCGCCTGAGTTGAAGATCTGAGTCTGGTTGAGATCTGCAACCCCATACAGAACTGGAACTTGCTACCAGCAGGGATTGCTGATAGAAATAATGAGCTGCTGAAACATGTATAATTTCAACTGTTTTAAATTTTTGGGCACTAAGCAAGGTTATGGGAGATTAATTAAAGTGAGTAAAGGAATACATTCAAAATACATATAATGTTTAAATTGTGCAATATGCTGGATTCATTGCAACCATAAATTAAGGCCAATATTTAATAATTTGTGTACTGCTACAAAACTCACCTCATGGTTCTTGGCTGCTCCCAAGCCCACCGTGTTGTTCTTTAGCTGAACTTTAATGTGTTCTGTTGACCCCTGTTCGTGAGCCCCAAGACCCTTGAAATAAAATAAAAAATTTATAAGAAAGTTAGGACACAAATTTATCAGAAGTCCATATCTAGCTGTAGTGGTCTGCCTTTTTTGTTCGCTTATACTAGATACATTTCAATTGGTAATGAAAATTCAAGTTTGCCAAGAAAACCTAAGATATTTCCCCCAATATACCTATCTCTTGGTAGTTTTAGCATTTTGCCGCCTTCTTCAATTATCCAGCAAGTCAAAATCTCCAGAATCTTAACACAAAAAGCATCTCCTGACTTATATTTCCAGCACTAATTACCATCTTATTTGGCTTACATAATTGAAACAAATAAATATTTTTCACATCGAACCTTGATTTGTCACAAGGCTATATGACCATCATTGAAATACACAACAACAGGGGAGGTCATGTCATTGTGGTGTTGTCACTGGACGAGCAATCCAGAGACCCAGGGCTCTAGGTCTAGGGTCCCGGGTTCAAATCCTGCCACGGCAGATGGTGGAATTTGGATTCAATAAAAATCTGGAATTAAAAAGTCTAATGATGACCATGAAACCACTGTCGATTGCTGTAAAAACTCATCTGGTTCACTGTGTCCTTTAGGGAAGGAAATCTGCCGTCCTGCTACATGTGACTCCACACTCACAGCAATGTGGTTGACTCTTAACTGCCCTCTGAACAAGGGCAATTAGGGATGGATAATAAATGCTGGCCTAGCCAGCAACGCCCACATCCCATGAACAAATAAAAAAAAACCTTTTCTTCTATACTTTCAAATAAGTGAGGTTTTCAGAATATTGGAATAACTTGGCAAAATCAAAAACAATCTTGAAAAATCTTGTGATGCAATATTGATTTTTTTTGCGTATTTTATTCATTTTCCGTTTTAACAAATCTCTACCACTATATTTCCATATGCTAAAATTGTTCCTATACATTTGTTAAACTGACCTTCAACTGGAAATGATTTTTCAGGGTTCACAGAATCACAGTGCATAAGAGGCCCTTTGGCCCATCGAGTCTCCACCAACACATCAGAAACACCTGACCTACCTACCTAATCCCATTTACCAGCACTTGGCCCATAGCCTTAAATGTTATGATGTGCCAAGTGCTCATCCAGGTACTTTTTAAAGGATGTGAGGCAACCTGCCTCCACCACCCTCCCAGGCAGCGCATTCCAGACCCTCACCACCCTCTGGGTAAAAAAGTTTCTCCTCACATCCCCCCTAAACCTCCTGCCCCTCACCTTGAACTTATGTCCTCTTGTGACTGACCCTTCAACGAAGGGGAACAGCTGTTCCCTATCCACCCTGTCCATGCCCCTCATAATCTTGTACACCTCCATCAGGTCGCCCCCTCAGTCTTCTCTGCTCCAACGAAAACAACCCAAGTCTATCCAACCCCTCTTCATAACTTAAACGTTTCATCCCAGGCAACATCCTGGTGAATTTCCTCTGCACCCCCTCCAGTGCAATCACATCCTTCTTATAATGTGGCGACCAGAACTGCACGAATTACTCCAGCTGTGGCCTCACCAAGGTTCTGTTCAACTCCAACATGACCTCCCTACTTTTATAATCTATGCCTCGATTGATAAAGGCAAGTGTCCCATATGCCTTTTTCACCACCCCACTAACATGCCCCTCTGCCTTCAGAGATCTATGGACACACACGCCAAGGTCCCTTTGTTCCTCAGAACTTCCTCGTGTCATGCCGTTCATTGAATACTTCCTTGTCAAATTACTCCTTCCAAAGTGTATCACCTCACACTTTTCAGGGTTAAATTCCATCTGCCACTTATCTGCCCATTTGACCATCACGTCTATATCTTCCTGGAGCCCAAGACACTCAACCTCACTGTTAACCACCCAGCCAATCTCTGTGTCATCCGCAAACTTACTAATCCTACCCCCCACATAGTCATCTATGTTGTTTATATAAGTATAAATGTTTTTGTGCATTGCTACCGGATGAATACAGAGGTGTGATACGTGGTTCTTTGTTCTATAATTCACCATCAAAAATACAAACTTATTTTAAAACCTAGACAAAACCAGTTTTTTTCTTTAAACCTATAAACCTAGAAACAACTTATTTCCATTGTTTACTCCAGTTTGCTCTCATAAAATGAAGCATACATGTTTTGTCCTGATGACTATTTACTTAACTATTTTAATAATTTAACACTTTTTTAATTAAAATTGAGCAACTTGTGCCATTAGAAACAAGGGCTATGATGATCAAAGGTTAAGGGGAGAAGGCGGATAGGGTTGAGAAACTTATCAGCCATGATTGAATGGCGGAGCAGACTCGATGGGCTGAATGGCCTAATTTCTGCTCCTATGTCTTATGTCTTCTGGCAATAAACGATGGTCGGTGCATAAAATTACAATGTTACACAAAAACATGGTGTCCATTCAGCAACATTTCATCTCTCACTGAAACAGCAGGTTCTGATAATGCATTAAAGGCCTGTAAACCATTATTGGTGGGTGGGTGGAAAAAATGAGAACAAAACAGAAATGAACTGGCATTTATGTAAAACCTTATCATATCCTCAGGACATCCCAAAATACACTGAATAAAACACTTCTGAAGTGGCATACTTCTAGGCAGTGAACAAAGCTGTGACCTTAGCTATAATCCTTCTTGCAATGCTTATGGTACAGGTGGTGTGCAGCAGCCCCACATTGGAGCGAAGAACTGATGGCTTCTCATAGGGAATTATAGAACAGATTATGACTAGGATCCTCTAGAACTAAATAAAGTACACTTAATGGACATAAATGTTACTGCAGCATGGTAAATAAGGTTGGTGATCTTCAGGCCCAAGTAGCCTGATGGGATTATGATATATTGGCAATAAAAGAGGTCTGTTTCAAACAAAGGGATCATAGGCTATTAATATTCCTGGCCACAAGGTATTCAGGAAAGATAGGGAATAGAAAAACGGAGAGTAGATGTGGCAGTATTACCAAAGCTATTGTTACAGCACTAGAAAGATGTACTAAAATCTATCTGTTTAGAATTAAGGAACAATAGCACAGCTATTAGGTTGCTAGATCCATACTATAAGCCATACTATAAGTGAGGAGATAGAGGTGCAAGTTTGCAGGCAAGTTGCAAAAATATGCAAGAGCTAGAGCAGTGATAATCGAGGACTTCAAATATCCTAATATAGATTGGGAAAATAACAGTGTAAACTGCAAAGAGGGGAAGGAATTCCTGAAATGCGTAGAAGGGCATTTCTTCATCTATGTTTCCAGTCTAATGAGAAAGGCAGTTGTGTTGGTTCTGGGGAATGAAGTGGGCCAAATGGAATATGTTTTAGAAAAGAAAAGAACAAAGAGAAGAAAAGTACAGCACAGGAACAGGCCCTTCCGCCCTCCAAGCCTGCGCCGATCATATTGCCCATCAACTAAAACATTTTGCACTTCCAGGGTCCATATCCCTCTATTCCCATCCTATTCATGTATTTGTCAAGCTGCCTCTTAAACACCACTAACGTACCTGCTTCCACCACCTCCTCTGGCAGCGAATTCCAGACACTCACTACCCTCTGCGTAAAAAAACTTGCCCTGCACATCACCTTTATAGTTTTCTCCTCTCACCTTAAATCTATGTCCCCTAGTAATTGACTCTTCCACCCTGGGAAAAAGCTTCTATCTACTCTGTCCATGCCACTCATAATTTTGTAAACTTCTATCAAGTCGCCCCTCAATCTCCATCGCTCTAGTGAGAACAATCCGAGTTTCTCCAACCTCTCCTCATAGCTAGTAACCTCCAGACCAGGCACCATCCTGGTAAACCTCCTCTGCACCCTCTCCAACGTCTCCATATCCTTCTGGTAATGTGGTGACCAGAATTGCACGCAATATTCCAAGTGAGGCCTAACCAAGGTTCTATACAGCTACAGCATGACTTCCCAGCTTTTATACTCAATACCCCTGCCAATGAAGGCAAGCATGCTGTATGCCTTCCTGACTACCTTATCCACCTGCGTTGCCACTTTCAGTGACCTGTGGACCTGTACACCCAGATCCCTCTGCCCGTCGATGCACTTAAGGGTTCTGCCATTTACTGTGTAATTCCTGCCTGTATTAGACCTTCCAAAATGCATTACTTCGCATTTGTCCGGATTAAACTCCATCTGCCATTTCTCCGCCCAAGTCTCCAACCGATCTATACCCCGTTGTATCCTTTGACAATCCTCTTCACTATCTGCAACTCCTCCAACCTTGGTGTCGTCTGCAAACTTGCTAATTAGCCCAGTTACATTATCCTCCAAATCATTTATGTATACTACAAACAGCAAAGGTCCCAGCACTGATCCCTGTGGAACTCCACTAGTCACAGCTCTCCATTCAGAAAAGCACCCTTCCACTGCTACCCTCTATCTTCTATGACCAAGCCAATTCTGTATCCATCCTGCCAGCTCACCTCTGATCCCGTGCGACTTTACCTTCTGTACCAGTCTGCCATGAGGGACCTTGTCAAAGGCCTTACTGAAATCCATGTATATAACATCCACTGCCCTTCCATCGTCAATCATCTTTGTCAATTCCTCGAAAAACTCGATCAAGTTAGTGAGACACGACCTCCTTTCCACAAAACCATGCTGCCTCTCACCAATACGCCCACTTGCTTCCAAATGGTAGTAAATCCTGTCACGAAGAATCTTCTCCAATAATTTCCCTACCACTGACGTAAGGCTCACTGGCCTGTAATTTCCTGGATTATCCCTGCTACCCTTCTTAAACAATGGAACAACATTGGCCATTCTCCAGTCCTCTGGGACCTCACCCGTAGCCAGTGAGGATACAAAGATTTCTGTTAAGGGCCCAGCAATCTCCTCCCTTGCCTCCCTCAGTACTCTGGGGTAGATCCCATCTGGCCCTGGGGACTTATCCACCTTAATATTCTTCAAGACGCCTAACACCTCCTCTTTTTTGATTTCAAATTTTTTTGATCCAGGCTATCTACACACTCTTCCCTAGACAAATCGACCGCTAAGTCCTTCTCTTTGGTGAATACTGATGAGACGTATTCACTCAGTATCTCTCCCATTTCTTCTGGCTCCACACACAGATTCCCACCTCTGTCCCTGAGTGGGCCCACCCTTTCCCTAGCTACCCTCTTGCCCTTTACATATATATATATATATATATATATATATAGATAGATAGATAGATATAAAAAAGGCCTTGGGATTTTCCTTAATCCTGGTTGCCAGTGACTTTTCATGACCCCTTTTAGCCCTCCTGACTCCTCGCTTAAGTTTCTTCCTACTTTCTTTATATTCTCCACGGGCTTCAACTGTTCCCAGCCTTCTAGCCCTTACGAATGCTTCCCTTTTCTTTTTGACTAATCTCACAATATCCTTCGTTATCCAAGGTTCCTGAAACTTGCCATGCTTATCCTTCATCCTAGCAGGAACATGCCGGTCCTGAATTCTTATCAACTGACGTTTGAAAGCCCCCCACATGTCAGTTGTTGAATGAACCAGTGGGTGGCTGCAACTTACTTTGTTTAGCTCCCAGTGTGGCACGTTTGCGTGTACTGGAAGCTACATATATTAATACACAGAACCCTGTTCTTTGCAGACAGAAAGAACATGCGCACACATTGCGCCTGTTTCAGCTAAACAAAATAAGTGACAGCCATTCACAGGTTTATTCCTCAGGGTAATGCCTTGACCAATCAGAGTCAAGCTGCCTGGTTTAAATTTCAAACAATGCTTGCCAGTTAACTGTCAGTTACCATCAACTGGTGCATTCTTCATGGCAATATCTCTACCAATCACAGTCCACGTGCCAACCACGCTCCTCTCATATAGTATAAATTGTTGTTCCCTCTACATTTGTTATTCTTGCTAATTGTCCTGATGAGTACAAGATGAAAAGCTTCAACAAAAAATATCTCTGTTTTCAGCAATACTCAAGTATAAAGGTAGTCAAAGGAAGGATAAGAGTAATTAGGAACCAAGAAGAAAAAGTTGTAGTGGAGGCAGAGGACATAATTGGGGTATTAAATAGATACTTTGCATCATCTTCACTAGAGACAAGGACATTGCCAAAATCACAATTAAGGAGGAGGCAGTAGAGAAATTGGAGAGGATAGAATAGATAAAAGAAGAAACATTTAAGAGGTTGCCACTCAAAATAGAAAAGTCAACTGGTCTGGACAGGAGGGATCCTAGATTACTGAGGGAAGTAAGGACTGAGATAGCAGAGGCTCTGGCCACAATTTTCCAAAATTCCTTGGATTTGGGAATGGTTTCAGAGGACTGGAAGATTGCAAATGTTATATTCCTGTTCAAAAACGGGGAGAGGGATAAACCCAACAACAGGTCAGTCAGCCTAAGGGCCATGATGGGGAATCGTTTAAAGGAAATAATCTGAGACAAAATTAATTGCTACTTCGAAAAATGTAGGCTAATTAATGACAGTCAGCAAGGATTTGTTGAAAATAATCGTGTTTAACTAACTTGATTGAGTTCTATGATGAAGTTATGGGAAAGGTTGATGAGGGTAGTGTGGTAATATGTATAAGAACTTTCAAAAGGTGTATGATAAAGTACTTGTTAGTAGACTTGCTAATAGACTTGTTAGCAAAATCAAACCCCATGGGATAAAAGGGACTGTGGCAGCAAGGGTACAAAACTGATTCTGAGCCACAAAATAGAATAGTGATGAACAGTTGTTTTACGAATTGGAGGGAAGTATACAGTATTTTTTTTTCCAGAGGTTGGCAATAGGATCACTGTTCTTTTTGATGTGCCACCTGGACCTGGCTATACCCGACATAATTTCAAAGCTTGCAGATGACAGGGACCTCAGAAGTGTAAGTAAACAATGAAGAGGATAGTAACAGGTTTCAGGAGGAATTAGGCAAACTGCTGATATGGGCAGGCACAAGGAAAATTAAATTTAACACAGAAGTGTGAAACATTGCATTTTGGTAGGATTAATGGGTAGAAGCAATATGGACTAACTGGTACAAGTTCAAAAGAAATACAGAAAGAGAGACCTGGGGTGTATGTACATTAATCTTTAAAGATGACAGGGCAAGTTGGAAAGCTGTTAAAAAAAAAGCAAATGGGAACTGTTTTAAACAGTAGCACAGTGAACAAAAGCAAGGAGATTATGCTAAACCTTTATAAACAGCTGTTTAGGCCCCAGCTGGGGAATCATGCTTAATGCTTCAGGAAGAAGGCAGAGATGATGCAAAGGAAATTTACTAGAATGATACAAAATTCAATGGAAGCTTGAGGAAATGCACCTCTTTTGATTAGGCACTTTACAGCTTTCCAGACTTACCATGAATTTTAATCATTTCAGATCCCAATTTTGTGGGAAGCAGCTATTGGTAATGATTCTGCTGTTGTCATTTACACCTACTCTAGGCCCATCTTTTGCTTCTTTCCTTGTTCCATTACCATTCCCTGTTATCTTGCACCATTATGCTTTTGTTTCTTAAGCGCTCCTACCTTCCACTCTATCACAGACCTCCCATTTTCTTCTTTCCTTCCCACCCTTCAACCACCACCCCCACCTCTGTACTTACTTAAAACCTGATACATCTCTAATGTCTTCCAATTCAGATAATAGGTCAAAACAAAATAAAAACAGAATTACCTGGAAAAACTCAGCAAGTCTGGCAGCATCGGCGGAGAAGAAATCAGTCAACGTTTCGAGCCCTCATGGCTCTTCGGCAGAACTGAAGCATAGTTTCAACAAGGGAGAAATATAAATTGGTTTAAGGTGGGTGGGGGGGAAGAGACACATTGAGGGTGTGGTGTGAGCAGATAATCAAAAGATGTCAGAGACAAAAGGGTCAAAGAGGTGTTGAAGGTGGTGGTCTTTGTCTGAGAAAAGTGCTAATTAAGAATGGAAAACAGGATATTCAAAGTACAGCTCTAGTGGAGGTGGGGTGGAAAGACTAAAGGTTTTAGTTTTAGATTTAAAAATAATGGAAATAGGTGGGGAAAGAAGAATCTATATAAATTATTAAAAAAAAAGGCGGGTGGGGGGGGAAAAGAAACGGGGTGGGGATGGGGGGAGGGGGAGTTTAAGATCTAAAGTTGTTGAATTCAATATTCAGCCCAGAAGGCTGTAAAGTGCCTAGTCGGAAGATGAGGTGCTGTTCCTCCAGTTTGCGTTGGGCTTCACTGGAACAATGCAGCAAGCCAAGGACAGACATGTGGGCAAGAGAACAGGGTGGAGTGTTAAAATGGCAAGCGACAGGGAGGTTTGGGTCTTTCTTGCGGACAGACCGCAGGTGTTCCGCAAAACGGTCGCCCAGTTTGCGTTTGGTCTCTCCAATGTAGAGGAGACCGCATTGGGAGCAACGAATGCAGTAGACTAAGTTAGGGGAAATGCAAGTGAAATGCTGCTTCACTTGAAAGGAGTGTTTGGGCTCTTGGACGGTGAGGAGAGAGGAAGTGAAGGGGCAGGTGTTGCATCTTCTGCGTGGGCATGGGGAGGTGCCATAAGTGGGGGTTGAGGAGTAGGGGGTGATGGAGGAGTGGACCAGGGTGTCCCGGAGGGAACGATCCCTACGGAATGCCGTCAAGGGGGGTGAAGGGAAGATGTGTTTGGTGGTGGCATCATGCTGGAGTTGGCGGAAATGGCGGAGGATGATCCTTTGAATGCGGAGGCTGGTGGGGTGATTCAAAGGATTCAAAGCATTCAAAGGATCATCCTCCGCCATTTCCGCCAACTCCAGCATGATGCCACCACCAAACACATCTTCCCTTCACCCCCCTTGACGGCATTCCGTAGGGATCGTTCCCTCCGGGACACCCTGGTCCACTCCTCCATCACCCCCTACTCCTCAACCCCCACTTATGGCACCTCCCCATGCCCACGCAGAAGATGCATTGTTCCAGTGAAGCCCAACGCAAACTGGAGGAACAGCACCTCATCTTCCGACTAGGCACTTTACAGCCTTCTGGGCTGAATATTGAATTCAACAACTTTAGATCTTAAACTCCCCCTCTCCCCATCCCCACCCCGTTTCTTTTCCCCCCCCACCCGCCTTTTTTTTTAATAATTTATATGGATTCTTCTTTCCCCACCTATTTCCATTATTTTTAAATCTAAAAATAAAACCTTTAGTCTTTCCACCCCACCCCCACTAGAGCTGTACTTTGAATATCCTGTTTTCCATTCTTAATTAGCACTTTTCTCAGACAAAGACCACCACCTTCAACACCTCTTTGACCCTTTTGTCTCTGACATCTTTTGATTATCTGCTCACACCACACCCTCAATGTGTCTCTTCCCCCCCACCCACCTTAAACCAATTTATATTTCTCCCTTGTTGAAACTATGCTTCAGTTCTGCCGAAGAGCCATGAGGGCTCGAAACGTTGACTGATTTCTTCTCCGCCGATGCTGCCAGACTTGCTGAGTTTTTCCAGGTAATTCTGTTTTTATTTTGTTTTGGATTTCCAGCATCCGCAGTAGCTTTTAGTTTTTATCAGATAATAGGTCATTGGGCTGAAATATTAACTCTTTTCTTTGCAGATACTGCCAGACCTGCTGAGTAATTCCAGCATTTTTTGTTCTTATTTCAGTTTCCAATATCCACAATATATTGTTTTTTTAATAGAATGGTGCCAGGAATGCTGGATTTCAGTTATATGAAGAGACTGGAGAAGCTGGGGTTGTCCTCTTTAGCGCAGAGAAGGTTAAGAGGAGGTTTAATAGAGATGTTCAAAATCATAAAAAGTTTTGATAGAGTAAATCAGGAGATGCCCTATCCAGTGGCAGAAGGGTCAGTGATCAGAAGACACAGATTTAAGGCAAAAGAACTAGAGGCAACATGGGGAGAAACATTTCCTCGCAAGTTCTGATGATCAGGAATGCACTCCCTGAAATGGTGGTGGAAACAGGTTCAACAATAACTTTCAAAAAGAAATTGAAACACTTGAAGGTGAAAAACTGGCAAGGTAGTGGGGATAGGGCAGGGAAATGGGACAAATTGAATAGGTCGGCTTTGGGAAAATGGCCAAATGACCTCCTGCTATGCAGTATCCTTCTATGATTTTTACTCCTTAACTCATAGATGCTGTAGCACCAATACCACTGCCCCAGTTGAGATCAGCTAACTTAGCATAGGCCAGGAATCACATTCATAACAGAGATGGTGGATGACTATAGCACAAATTTTTAAACATACAGTAATTAAAAGCAGACTAGTTACTCATAATTCATACATCTCACTCAAAGTTAGCCGTATAGTATTCACCTTTCCTTTTGACCACCCCATTTTTTCCAACATCTTCTGCCCAAACCTGGATTCATCGTTGCTCCAGGTGCTGTTCCTTGGATCCACAGACCACTTCTGCCTTCTACGGGCTACAAACAAAACAATTGTCATCTGGTACAGTGAATTCTATTCCCTGCTAATAATAAATGGCTGATATAACATTATAGTCTCACTACCTCACACAGCGATTGCAAATGCATACATTAGAGACACAAATCCCACTCCCTGCATTAATCTACACAGGGAGTCGAGACCAAGTACAAGTCAAAAAAGGAAATAAATGGGAAGTCGGAGAATGAGGGAATGGGAGAAGAGGAGAAATGGAGAGGGAGGCAGAGGTTAGAAAGAGGAGGATGTCAGAGGAAAATTATTTTGCATAGCTCATAATGTACATCTCTTTTCTCTCTTCAAATGTTGACACGCTTTCTGTGGGTTTTCTGTTTTAATTTCATATTTCTTCTTTTAACTTAGCTATACTGAACAGTGTCACACAACTGGCAGCAGAGAGCTTTACATGTGGTTATACATCACTGTTGGAATTTGGGGTATCAGAGTCAATTAACCCTTTAACCCCTTCATTCAGTTCTGAAATGATTCATCTTACTGGTGACAGTGGTTATATTTTTTCAGTATAAGTAAGTCTTGACACTTGCTAATGCCTAAGCCAGTAGTAACAAGTGCAATGGCATTACCATAGATTGGAGAGGTTGGGAATGTTTCATTGGAGAAAAGGCAGCTGAGAGAAGACCTGATAGAGGTATTCAAGATCCTGAGGGGTATGGACAGGGTAAATAGTGAGAAACTATTCCCACTCAAGAGTACATCAAGAAATAGAGGGCACAGATTCAAAATAATTAGCAAAAGGTGTAAATATTATGTGAGGAAAAAATGTTTCTGGAACAAACTTCCTGAAAGAGTGGTGGAGGCAAGTTCGATCGAGGTATTCAAAACAGAGTTGGGTTGCTACCTAAAAAGAGAGAATGCACAAGGTTACGGGGATACGGCAGGGGAGTGGGACTAGGTGGAATGCTCTTTCAGAGAGTCATCGCAGACTCAATGGGGCAGATGGCCTCCTTCTGCATTGTAAAGTTAATGTGATAATTCCCTAGGTAGAAGCACTATCTCTACGTAACTACTCCCTAGTTGTGCCGCAAGTTAGCTCAATTGGCTAGACGTCTGAGTGCGTTTTTTCACATTAACACCAGCAGCAAAAATTCAATTTCCACTACAGCTGAGGTAGGCTTGAGACCTGCCTCCTGCCGCTAAGAGTGGAAAGCAATGGCAAACCATCACTGACAAAAACTGCCAGGAAAATGGCTCAGGGTGAAGCATCAGCAGACAATGAGCCAAGGACCTGCATTCCAGCAGGGCACATGTGACAATAACAACATAACCCCTGTGCTCTCATACCCAACCAAACTAAATATTTAACTGTCTGCTTGATTTAATGTTCAAAGAAGCTTAGTTCCTTATCATCATTGCAAGTTTAAAATTGGGGATTTAAAAAGATCGCCATAGCGATGGGTTAACACAATTCCGAAACAGCATCCTTGATATTGCTCTGTACCACATCAAAGCAGTCAATTTT
Organism: Cetorhinus maximus; assembly: GCF_964194155.1. NCBI lineage: Eukaryota > Metazoa > Chordata > Chondrichthyes > Lamniformes > Cetorhinidae > Cetorhinus > Cetorhinus maximus. Next base: position 1,728,614 of record NC_135883.1, on the reverse strand, counting down.
ATAACTTTACTCCCGAGATAAACATCATCAGTTTACACGGTAATCTCAACATTCAATAACAATGGTATAATTGAACAAGGGTGCAAGGCAGAACAATGCACGTAAAACTGGAAAAGTACAGGTGTTTCAAAGAAAGGACTTGCATTTATATACAGCTTTTCACAATCACTGGATGTCTCAAAGCATTTACAAGCAATGAAGTGCTTTTGAAGCATAGTTACTGTTGTAATGCAGCAAACGCAGCAGACAACTGGTGCACAGTCAGCAATGTGATAATGAGCAGATAATCTGTTTCTTGCAATGTTGTTTGAGGGATAAATATCAGACAGGACACCAGGGACAATTCCCATGTTCTTCTTCGAAACAGTGTCATGGAATCTTTTGCACACTCAAGCAAGCATATGTGGCCTCACCCAAAAGACGGCATCTCCGGTACTGCAACACTCTCTCAGTACTGCACTGAAGCGTCAGCCTTGATTTCTGTGCTCAAGCCGCAAGTGCGACTTGAACCTAGAACCTTACAACTCAGAGACACAAGTACTACCAACTGAGCCACAGCTGATACTTGTAATGAGATTGTGCTAAAAATGTCCCCTACACCAGTGATTAAGATTAGTTTATAACACATTTGTCGGAATTAGCTGTGGCTCAGTTTAAGGTCAGATGGTTCGAGGACTCCAGCACAAAAATCAAGTGCTAAGAGAGTGCTGCACTGTCAGAGGTGCTGTCTTTCCGATGCGATGTTAAACTGAGGCCCTGTCTGCCTTTCTCAGGCAGATGTATAACATTCCATGGCGCTATTTTGAAGAGGGGGGGGGGGAGAGAGAGCAGAGAGAAGTTATCGCTGGTGTCCCTGGCCAATATTTACCCATTAACCAACAGCACAAAAGCTGTCAGATTGCTGTTTGTGCTCTTTGTCCTGTGTCCAAGACGCCCTTTGTCAAATTTCTCCGGAGCTCGCCCACCTATCCCTGACCTCCCATTCTGCTCCACCCCCGTTAAACAGTATAAAATGGATCCTATTTCTACGTCTCTTTAGCTCTGAAGAAGTCAGGCAGGCTCCAAACGTTATCCCTGTTTCTCGCTCCCCAGACGCTGTCAGACCTGCTGAGATTTTCCAGCATTTTCTGTTTTTATTTCAGATTTCCAGCATCCGCAGCATTTGGCTTTGGGTGGGATCTTCCTGTGCGCAAATTGGCTGCCACATCAAGACAGGGACTAGACTTTCTTTTTAAAAAGAAAAGTACTTCACTTGACTGTAAAGTGCTTTGGGGGCACCCGGGGGGGGGGGGGTGAGAAAGGTGCTATATAAATGCATGTTTTCCCCCTGTTGCAGTCCCAGGACCCGGGCGGACCAACCGCCGCTCCTCGTGCTCCGGGGGAAGGTTCCAGAGCGGCGCGCGCGCCCGTCCGTCCCACACTCACGCTCCGACAGCATCGCCATCCCCGTCCCGTCCTCGGCCTCGGCGACCGCGGGCTCCAACTGAATGAACCACACCGACTACAACGTCCTCGGCACAAATTCGCCGGTTTTTCAGCTCCGCGCGTTATAAACCAGTCGGATCCTCGGGCTCCAACTTAACTCGAGCCTGGGAGGCAACGAGTCCACTGCGCAGGCTCGGGCCCAGGGTGGTGAATGCGCATGCTCGGGCCCAGGGTGGTGAGTGCGCATGCTCGGGCCCAGGGTGGCGAGTGCACATGCTCGGGCCCAGGGTGGCGAGTGCGCATGCTCGGGCCCAGGGTGGCGAGTGCGCATGCTCGGGCTCAGTGAAGCTGGGGAGATGTGGCAGTGAAATGGGGGTTAAGTTGCTGCGGTTTCTTTCATCCGCCCCGCACCGTGTGCGGCTCAATTGCACTTTGGTTAGAATATCATAACTGTCTAAATGCAATATCTAGTTAAAGATGCCAATATTTGAAATATCAAAATGTTGCTTTTATTTTTAAGGGATGAGGATTTGGAGACCACATTACTCTCACCCTGTGTTTTCTACACAAGGAAAGGAATAACTTGTATTTGTATAGTGCCTTTCTCACAACCTCAAGAAGACCCAAAGCACTTTAAAGCAGTTGTGTTTTGTAAAGTACTGTTACTGTTGTGGGAAAATTCTGAAGATTCAGAATCACAGTACAGAAGAGGCTCTTCGGCCCATCGAGTCTGCACCGACACGTGAGAAACACCTGACCTACCTACCTAACCCCATTTACCAGCATTTGGCCCATAGCCTTGAATGTTATGACGTGCCAAGTGCTCATCCAGGTACTTTTTAAAGGATGTGAGGCAACCCGCCTCCACCACCCTCCCAGGCAGCGCATTCCAGACCGTCACCACCCTCTGGGTAAAAAGGTTTTTCCTCACATCCCCCCTAAACCTCCTGCCCCTCACCTTGAACTTATGTCCCCTTGTGACTGACCCTTCAACTAAGGGGAACAGCTGTTTCCTATCCACCCTGTACATGCCCCTCATAATCTTGTACATCTTGATCAGGCTGCCCCTTTCTCTGCTCCAACGAAAACAACCCAAGTCTATCCAACCCCTCTTCATAACTTAAATGTTTCATCCCAGGCAACATCCTGGTGAATCTCCTCTGCACCACCTCCAGTGCAATCATATCCTTCCCATAATGTGGCGACCAGAACTGCACACAGTACTCCAGCTGTGGCCTCACCAAGGTTCTATACAACTTCAAAATGACCTGCCTACTTTTGTAATCTATGCCTCGATTGATAAAGGCAAGTGTCCCATATGCCTTTTTCACCACCCCACTAACATGCCCCTCTGCCTTCAGAGATCTATGGACACACACACCAAGGTCCCTTTGTTCCTCAGAACTTCCTAGTGTCATGCCGTTCATTGAATACTTCCTTGTCAAATTACTCCTTCATGTATCACCTCACACTTTTCAGGGTTAAATTCCATCTGCCACTTATCTGCTCATTTGACCATCCCGTCTATATCTTCCTGTAGCCCAAGACACTCAACCTCACTGTTAACCACCCGGCCAATCTTTGTGTCATCCACAAACTTACTAATCCTACCCTCCACATAGTCATCTATGTCGTTTATATAAATGACAAATAATAGGGGACCGAGCACAGATCCCTGTGGTACGCAACTGGACACTTGCTTCCAGTCACTAAAGCATCCTTCTGTCATCACCCTCTGCCTCCTACAACTAAGCCAATTTTGAATCCACCTTATCAAATTACCCTGTATCCCATGTGCATTTGTTGCCTTTATAAGTCTCCCATGTGCGACCTTGTCAAAGGCTTTGCTGAAATCCATATAAACTACATCAACTGCACTACCCTCATCTACACACCTGGTCACCTCAAAAAATTCAATCAAGTTTGTTAGGCATGACCATCCTCTGACAAAGCCATGCTGACTATCCCTGATCAAACCTTGCCTCTCCAAGTGGAGATGGATACTGTCCTTCAGAAATTTCTCCAATAGTTTCCCTACCACTGACGTGAGACTCACTGGCCTGTAGTTCCCTGGCTTATCTCTACAACCCTTCTTAAATAGCAGAACCACATTAGCTGTTCTCCAGTCCTCTGGCACCTCTCCCGTGGCCAGAGAGGAATTAAACATTTGGGTCAGAGCCCCTGCGATCTCCTCCCTTGCCTCCCTCAGCAGTCTGGGACACAAATCATCTGGACCTGGAGATTTGTCCACTTTTAAGCCTGCCAACATCTCCAATACCTTGTCACTCCCTATATCAATTTGCTCAAGAACCTCACAGACCCTCTCCCTGAGTTCGATACATTTATCCTCATTCTCTTGGGTGAAGACGGATGTGAAGTATTCATTCAACACTCTAGCGATGTCCTCTGGCTCCACCCATAGATTGCTCCCTTGGTCCCTTATGGGCCCTACTCTTTCCCTGGTTATTCTCTTCACATTGATATACTTATAGAATATCTTGGGATTTTCCCTACTTTTACCAGCTAGAGCTTTCTCATATCCCCTCTTTGCTCTCCTAATTGCTTTCTTAAACTCCACCCTGCGCTGTCTGTACTCCACTAATGCCTCTGCTGATTTGCTTCCCTTGTACCTGCTAAAAGCCTCTCTTTTCCTTCTCATCATAACCTGAATACCTCTGGTCATCCATGGTTCTCTGGGCTTGTTACTCCTTCCTATCACCCTAGAGGGAACATGTTGAACCTGTACCCTCCCCATTGTCTTTTTGAACACCCCCCACTGTTCCACTGCAGATTTCCCCACAAGTAACTGTTCCCAGTCTACCTTGGCCAGATCCTGTCTTATTTTACTAAAATCCACTCTCCCCCAATCCAAGACATTTTTTTGCAACTTGTCGATTTCTTTGTCCTTAAGAAACTTAAACTGTACCATGTTGTGGTCGCTATCGCTAAAATGCTCGCCCACCACCACCTCAGCCACCTGTCCGGCTTCATTCCCCAGAATTAGGGCCAGCATTGCGCCGTCCCTGTTGGACCCTCTACATATTGACCTAAAAAGTCCTCCTGTACACATTTCAAGAAATCCAATCCATCTACTATGTCTATCTCAATTAATGTTGGGGAAGTTGAAATCACCTAATATAATTACCCTATTATTGTTTTTACACACCTCCACAAATTGTGCACATATTTGCTCCTCAATTTCCCGCTGACTATCTGGGGGTCTATAATAAACACCTAACAATGTGGCTGCCCCTTTTTTATTCCTAAACTCTACCCACAAAGCTTCATTCAATGCCCCCTCCAAGATATCATCTCTCCTTACTGCAGTAACTGACTCCTTAACTAATAATGCAATGCCTCCTCCTCTTTTACCCCCTCCCCTGTCTCGCCTGAAGATTCTATATCCCGGAATGTTGAGCTGCCAATTCTGCCCTTCCCTCAACCACATCTCAGTGATGGCTACTATATCACAATTCCACGTGTCGATCCTCACCCTTAACTCATCCGTTTTACCTGTAATACACCTGGCATTAAAGTAGAGGCCATCCAGCCTTGCCTTACTCCCTTGAAGCTTAATGCAGCTGTACTCCCTCTGACTTTATTGTTTTACTGTATTGTGATGTGTCCCTATTCTGCTCACGTTCTGTGTCCCTTCCCCCTGCCGAATTAGTTTAAACTCCTCCCAACAGCACTAGCAAACATGCCCGCCAGGATGTTAGTCCTGCTCTGGTTCAAATGTAGACCATCCCGCTTGTACAGGTCCCACCTTCCCCAGAAACGGTCACAGTGATCCAGGAATCTAAAACCCTCCCTCCTGCACCAACTCTTAAGCCACGTATTCATCTGCACTATTCTCCTATTTCTGAGCTCGCTAGCACGTGGCATTGGGAGTAATCCAGAGATTACAACCCGAGAGGTCTTGCTTTTTAGTCTACTGCCTAACTCCCTGAATTCTTGATGCAAGACCTCATCCCTCTTTCTACCTTTGTCATTGGTACCAACATGTACCATGACCTCTGCCTTATCACCCTCCCCCTTCAGGATGCTCTTCAGCCGTTCAGTGACATCCCGGACCCTGGCACCAGGGAGGCAACACACCATCCTGGAGTCACGTTGACGGCCACAGTAACGCCTATCTGTTCCCCTGACTATAGAATCCCCTATTACTATTGCTCTTCCTCCCCTCCTGTACAGACAGGCTGCTTATGGTGCCAGAAGCTTGGCTCTGTCTGCACTCCCTGGAGGAACCAGCGCCCTCATCAGCCTCCAAAATGGAATACCGATTTGCGAGCGGGACCCCAGGGGACTCCTGAACTACCTGCCTGTTTCTCTTGGGCTGCCTGGTGGTCACCCATTCCCTTCCTTCCTCAAGTGCCTTCATCTGCGGTGTGACCACCTCTCTAAACGTGCTATCCACGATGCTCTCAGTCTCGTGGATGCTCCAAAGTGTCTCCAGCCGCCGTTCCAGCTCTGAAACCTGAGCTTCCAGGAGCTGCAGCTGGACACACTTCCTGCACACATGCTGGTCCCGGGCACTGGAAATGTCCCCGGCTTCCCACATGGAGCACGAGGAGCACACCATGGCTTTGAGCGCTCCTGCCATGACTTATCCCTTTAAATTAAACCTTTTAAGTCAATTACTGTAGGGCCCTTCTTTCCTGATCCTCGTTACTGTAGAATATACAAACTGTAAACCACAAAAAGACCTTAAACTATAAGCGATTAAAGTAGTAAATACCTCACCCACTACTTACCAGTGATTCCTTTCCCTTGTAGCCTTTACTGCTGCAGCAGAGCAAGACCCATGCTCTGAAGATTTAAGAAGTTGGATAGCAAGGAAAAAATGCAAAGAACACTTCGTCCCCTAAGCACCAAATTCCCGCTTTACACCAATTTGCCAACACCCACTATGGCTGTGCCCCACTCAGGATGTGTTCTCTCTCCTGTTCGTGTGCAAGTATGCAGAGATAAAAAACAGAAAATGCTGGAAATACTCAGCAGATCTTTTTTTTAAATTCATTCATTGGATGTGGGCTTTGCTAGCTGGGCCAGCATTTATTGCCCATCCCTAGTTGCCCTTGAGAAGGTGGTGGTGAGCTGCCTTCTTGAACAGCTGCAGTCCATGTGGTGCAGGGACAGCCTCAGTGCTGTTAGGGAGGGAGTTCCAGGATTTTGGCCCAGCGACAGTGAAGGAACGGCGATATAATTCCAAGTCAGGATGGTGAGTGACTTGGAGGGGAACTTCCAGGTGGTGGTGTTCCCCATGTGTCTGCTGCCTTTGTCATTCTAGATGGTAGTGGATGTGGGTTTGGAAGGTGCCGTATAAGGAAGGTGCGTGAATTCCTGCAGTGCATCTTGTAGATGGTACACACTGCTGCTACTGTGCATGGAGGGTGTGAATGTTTGTGGATGTGATGCCAATCAAGCAGGCTGCTTTGTCCTGGACAGTGTCAAGCTTCTTGAGTGTTGTGGGAGCTGCACACATCCAGGCAAGTGGGGAGTATTCTAACACACTCTTGACTTGTGCCTTGTAGATGGTGGACAGGCTTTGAGGAGTCAGGAGGTGAGTTACTCATCGCAGGATTCCTAGCCTCTGACCTGCTCTTGTAGCCACAGTATTTACATGACTGGCCCAGTTCAGTTTCTGGTCAATGGTAACCCCCAGGCTGTAGATAATGGGGGATTCAGTGATGGTAATGCCATTGAACATCAAGGGGCGATGGTTGGATCCTCTCTTGTTGGAGATGGTCATTGCCTGGCACTTGTGTGGTGTGAATGTTACTTGCCACTTGTCAGCCAAAGCCTGGATATTGTCCAGGTCTTGCTGCATTTAGACATGGACTGCTTCAGTATCTGAGGAGTCATGAATGGTGCTGAACATTGTGCAGTCATCAGTGAACATCCCCACTTCTGACCTTATGATGGATCAAGCAGCATGTGTGGAGATAAAAGCAGAGTTAATGTTTCAGTTCAATGACCTTTCATCAAACAGCTACGTGGTAATCTGAAGTGTAAAGAATGTGAGCAGATTGACCACATGACTGCAAGACCCAATAGCCGTGTGGCACAAGCTACCATGTTAATATTAGTCTCGAGTAGTGTCTGGCTGGAGAGGCACACATCATGTTAATGCTCTGTTGTTTGTGTAAATAAATAGCATGTGCTTCATTTCATTTTGGTCTCTGCGTCTGCAGTATGTTGTAATCAACTCACCTGCCGACAGATCAGCGTGCAGTCAGTTCACAAGCAAAGTGACCCCATAGTAAAATATAACAACTGGCGACGAGGCAAAACACCGCCAGTCAATGACAACAAGGAAAGCTGCAAAAACTCGCCTATACTAAATTAGCCATGTCCTGCAGGCCGATTGTAAGTATTTTACAATTGTAACCCCTCACCGTAGTCGTTGCCCTCCAGTATGCCACATTTTGACCACATTCGAACCGTTTGATCAGACCACCGATGACCGGTCACATATTGAATGCCTTGCATTTTTCTTTTTGGCCAATGACATATTGGGGGAAGAGAAGAAGTGGGCGATCCTCTTATCGATATGGCAGTAAAACATACGACCTAATTTGTAGTCTATCAGCACTCAACGCCCCAGATTCCAAGAGCTTTGAGTTGGTGAATCTAGTGAAAAGGCCACTTCCCTCGGTAACAACGCAGTGTTTTGAATTCAATTTGAGGTGTCGCACCCCTGGAGAGACTGTCACTTGCTATGTAGCAGCCTTAAAACAGCTGACAGAGCACTATGAGTTCGGGATGTCGATTAACGACATGTAAAGAGACCCATTAGTGTGTGGGATTAACAAAGACACCATTTGAAAAACGTTGCTGTCTGAGACAAATTTGGATTTCAGCAAAGGAGTTGGCACTCGCAATGGAAAGCTGGTCAGGCTCCGGCTAGGAATTGCGCAGTATTGCAGGGCTCCGCAGAAAGGCGGGAAACAGCTGCCATTAACAGACCAGCAAAAAGCAATGGCTTAACAGATTAAAAACCATTTTCATAATAGCAGAATTGGAACTAGACAGCCAACAAATGAATGACAATTTAAAAGAACTGAATGCTTCTACTGCCATTGCAATGGGCACATTATGCAATATTGTAAAGAAAAATTGAGGCAAAATTTCAAACAAAAAGGCAAGAGTTGTGAAATTTATATAATGGAGGAGTCAGAAGAAGCAGAGTCAGATGCTTACTCTCTGCACAATTTAAAACTGGGTAAAACAGAGCCAATGTACATGACAGTAGAAGTCAACAGAAAACCTCTTCGAATGGAGGTGGATACAGGCACATCCACAACAGTCACAGGGGAACAAACGTTTAAGTATCTGAATGGAGGAGGCCACTCACTAAAGCTGAAAAACTCAGATGCCATGCTGAAGACATATACTGGCGGAAACATACAAGTAAGAGGTATATGCAAGGTTCCAGCACAATATGGAAGCCAGTCTACTAACCTACCCCTGATAGTGAAAGCAGGGGAGGGTCCAACTCTACTTGGTCGGAACTGGCTTAAGGAAATAAAATTGGAGTGGACCGAATGAAAGATCTGCAAGATTTATTACAGAAATATGCCCCTGTATTCAGAGAAGATTCAGGAGCTGCAAACTAAAATCCACATGGATCCTGAGGCAACCCCCAGATATTTGAAGGCGAGGCCAGTACCCTATGCATTACGAGAAAAAGTGGCTACTCAATTAGACAGACTGGAAAGGCTGGGAGTCTTACAACTTGTACAATTTCCAAATGGGCAGCGCCCATATTTCCAGTACCAGTCATGCGGACTCGAAACGTTAACTGTGCTCCCTTCCACAGTTGCTGCCGGACCTGCTGAGTTTTTCCAGGTATTTTTGTTTTTGTTTTCAGTACTAAAGCCTGACCAGAGTGCGCGAATATGCGGGGACTACAAGTTGACCATTAACAAAGTAGCCAGACTAGACAGGCACGCTATACCGAAAATAGATGAATTGTACTCCAAGCTGGCAGGGGGAACCGCATATACGAAACTCAACATGAGCCATGTTTACCAGCAAGTCAAGCTAGAAAAGGCCTCTCAGGATTTTGTGACAATCAACACACATAGGGGCCTATACCAGTATACCAGGTTACCCTTCGGAGTCTCATCAGCTTGTGCCAACGGACTGAAGAAAACTTGCTCAGGTCTACCCCATGTGGTGGTTTATCTCAATGATGCCCTAGTAAGAGGACTAACTGATGAAGAACGCCTGGCTAACTTGGAAGGGGTATTGAAACGTTTCTCACAAGCCGGAGTACACTTGAAAAGGGAAAAATGTATCTTCCAAGCAAAAGAAGTGATTTGCCTGGGTCATGGGGTTGACTCACAGGGCCTTCACCCAGTAGAAGACAAGGTGAGAGCTATTCATGAGGCGCCAGTACCGTAAAATGCCATAGATCTCAAGTCTTTCTTGGAAATGGTTAACTACTATGATCATTTTCTCCCAAATTTGTCGACAGTGCTGGCTCCATTATACAGGTTACTCAAGAAAAACCACAAGTGGACTTGGCAAGCCCCACAACAACAGGCTTTTACGGCAGTAAAGCAGTTACTGCATTCATCGGCCCTGTTGATACATTTCGACCCAAAGGAACAATTGATTTTAACCTGCGATGCATCCCCTTACGGAAAGCAGTACTCTCCCATCCTCTCAATGGCCCATTGGTTACGTCTCAAGAACACTCAGTGTGGCAGAATGAAGATACTCACAAGTAGAGAAAGAAGGCTTATCCATTTGACGTTAAGAAATTCCACTATTACATCCATGGTTGCCACTTCACCATAGTATCCAACCACTACTAGGCTTAAACAAAAATACCTGGAAAAACTCAGCAGGTCTGATAGCATCTGCGGAGAGGGATACAGTTGATGTTTAGAGTCCGTATGACCCTTCATCAGAACTAAGACATATAGAAATGAGATGAAACATAAGCTGGTAGAAGGGGGTGGGACAGGAGAGCTCGATAGGGGGCCAGTGATAGGTGGAGGTCAAGAAGAGACTGCCAAAGATGTCATAGACAAAAGGACAAAGGGGTGTTGACGGTGGTGATGTTATCTAAAGGATGTGCTGATGGGGACATTAAGGGAAGCAAGCTAGTGGTAGATGGCCCTAGTGCGGGTGGGGTGGGGGGAAGGGATCGAAATGGGCTAAAAGGTGGAGATGAAACAGTAGATTAAAATAAATTTAAAAATAGGAGGGAAAAGAAAAAAATATAGTTGTAAAAAATTATAATTTATTGGAAAAGGAGGGATCAGAAAGGGGGTGGGGATGGAGGAGAGAGTTCATGATCTAAAATTGTTGAACTCAGTATTAAGTCCGGAAGACTGTAAAGTGCCCAGCCGGAAGATGAGGTGCTGTTCCTCCATTTTGCGTTGAGCTTCACTGGAACATTGCAGCAGGCCAAGGACGGACATGTGGGCATGACAGCAGGGTGGTGTGTTGAAATGGCAAGCGACAGGGAGGTCTGAGTCATGCTTGCGGACAAACCGAAGGTGTTCTGCAAAGCGGTTACTCAGTCTGCGTTTGGTCTCTCCAATGTAGAGGAGACCGCATTGGGAGCAGCGAATGCAGTAGACTAAATTGAGGGAAGTGCAAGTGAAGTGCTGCTTCACTTGAAAGGAGTGTTTCAACTAGGCTTCTATGGGGAAGATAAGGCAATCCCCAATCGCCTCGGCACGCATCTAAAGGCTGGTTCTAGCTGCTTACAAATACACTTTTATCCACCGGCCGGGAAGCCAGGTTGCCAATGCCAACGCACTGAGCCCAATACCTCTAAAAGACAGCAATGTGAACGTCCCCATCCCTCAAGAACTTGTCTTGTTATTGAACTTTCTGGATTCTTCGCCAGTAAATGCCAAACAAATAAGAGAGTGGACAAACCGCGATCCAGTTTTGTCTCACATCAGGCAACAAATCTTGCAGGGATGGTCTAACGAGCCAAAGTCGGGTGAAATGAAGCCCTAATTTAACAGGAGATATGAGCTCACCTGCCAGGCTGGCATCTTACTGTGGGGATCAAGAGTCATTGTGCCTCCGAGAGGAAGATGACCATTATTGAGCGAATTGCATAGCGCACACCCCAGCATTTCCAGAATGAAAATGTTGGTGCGCAGCTACTTATGGTGGCCAGGGATGGACACTGAGATCAAAAACATGGTCAAGGGCTGCATGCAGTGCCAACAGGTGCAGAAATTGTCTCCTGCTCCACTGTGTCCTTGGGAATTGCCAGGAAGGCCATCGGTCGGCCTCCTCGTTGACTACATTTTGGGCACAATGTTCCTCTTACTTATCGACTCCCACTCCAAATTGATGGATGTATGCGAGGTGTGATCACCCACATCTGCCACCGCCATAGACAGATTGCATCAGAGTTTCACGATACACAGTTTACCAGAGATAGTAGTGTCTGACAATGGAACGGCATTCACTAGCAGGGAATTCCAAAGGTTTACAACTTTCAATGGCATAACACATGTCAAGACTTCGCCGTACCACCCTGCATCCAATGGGTTGGCCAAGAGGGCAGTCCAGACCTTCAAAGCCAAAATGAAAAAACTAGAGGGGGACTCTACAGCAACAAAGTTTTCACGCTTCCTGCTCAGCTACAGAACCACGCCACATATGACCACCGGTATTGTCCCCGCGGAGTTATTAATGAAGAAACCTCTCAAGACACGGTTAAGCCTCATAAGGCCAAATTTAGGGAGAAGTCAGGAGGCCCAAAAAAACGAACATGATGACCACAGTCGTGAAAGAAACTTCACTGTAGGGAAAGCTATTATCACAAAGAATTTTGGAGATGGGCCCAAGTGGCTATTGGGTGAAGTCAGTGCAGTGACAGGACCACTGTCCTACCATATATCGGTTGAAGGTCAGATAATCAGGAGACATGTAGATGACGTCAGGAAACAGATCAAAAAAGAAAGGTGCACCAAACATTCCCTTTGGCATCTACACCACTGGAGAAGGAACTGCTCTTGCTTTGGAAGTACCTGTAGGACCTGTAGAGCCTGAGAGGGTCGAAGAGGCAAACTTACAGGTTCCTACTGGGGAACCTAGTGGACATGACTCCTGAGAGGGAGGCCTCAGATAAACCATCTGAAGTCGTAGAACTGCAACAGTCGACACATTTTAAAATGAGAGACTGAATTTGTAAAGAGATAATTTTTGTAAATAGTTAATATATTGTAAAATGTACTTTCAAGTAAAGGGGGAGGGATGTGGTAATGTGAGGTGTAATACACTTTAAGAGAATGTGAGCAGATTAACTACGTGACTGTAAGACCCAATAGCTGTGTAGCGTGAGCTACCATGTAAATGTTAGTCTAGGGTAGGGCCTGTCTGGAGAGGCACACATCATGTTAATGCTCTGTTGTTTGTATAAATAAATAGTATGTGCTTCATTTCAAGTACGTTGTAATTGACTCTCCTGCCGACAGATAAGCGTGCAGCCGGCTAGCGAGCAAAGTGACCCCATAGTAAAACATAACAAGCTCTCTCCACAGATGCTGGCAGACATGCTGATTGTTTTCCAACATTTTGTTCTTATTTCAGATTTCCAGCATCCAGTGTTATGACACAGCAGTTTTTTAAAGGCTGAGTTATTTAAAATCCCAGAGGGAAACTTTGAACAAATGTCATAACCTATATTTTCCATTGGCATGTTTGAGATACATCTCTGAATTCAGGAATAAGACCACCAGCTCTCGAGAGGTTTTTATATCAAACTAAATGAGACATTTATTAATTTACAATAAGGCATTAAACACATACAGATGGCTACAAATTACTGTTATCATAACTTTTTAACAAATTCCCAAATTAATCTCCACTAAGGCAACAGCAACCCATAGACTTTAACCAGACACCAGGCAAAGCATTTTCACCTTACAAATTCAAAATGAGCTTCCTTTCAATTTGATTCATTTGCAGACAGTTGTAGGCTTACAGCTGCTTTGATGTTACATGCCTCTGCCTTTCACACACAAACTCCTCTCAGGTTATACCCTGCCTGCCTTTTGAATGCAAATTCCCATTGTATCACCAGGCCCTTTGAACTCCCCCTCTTCTAACAATAAAACCCCTTTCATAGTACCAATTTTATTAGTAATATTGCTTGGTGTCTCCTAGCTAGATGCAAGTTTCACTTCTTGAATGCTCTATTCAACAAAATGCAAATGTACTCATTACCTCTCAGTTTACATCTCAAAACTACTATACATCAAAGCACCCAGACTAGCTGGCTTTAATCCAAATAACACACACACAGACTAAACCTCTTTTTAAAAAAAATTTCCAGTAACATTATATACATTAATAGCTTCATGACATCCCCCTTCCTATTGAAAAATGAACCATCATAATTCTAAAAGACGGCTTCATTTTTTTAATAACCCTTCTCACACTGTCTCCTATACTTATGACATTATTACATTACCAGGTGCATGCATTAACATAAAAATATATATACCAAAGTCCTTGGTATCAAGAGAAATCACTCCAGTTCAGTGGTTCAGTGTCCAGGCTTTTTTTTTAAATGTCCAATTTTCCCTTTAAGCTTCAAACTCCTGATAACACATCTGCAAACAGATTTTCTCTTCCAGCAATATGTATAATTTGTAGATTGAATGGTTGTAATAATAAACTCCACTAAAAAAGCCTTGGTCTTTTGTCTCAAAATTTGTCCAGAAACTTTAAAGGATTATGATCTGTGTAAACAAATGTTCCTGATGAATTGTTTGCAACATAAATTTCAAAATGCTGCAATGCTAAACACCAAACCCAAAGTCTCTTTTTCGATTGAGTTGAATGTCTTCTCTGTTTTTTTTTATTCATTCATGAGATCTGTGCATTGCTGGCTAGGGCAGCATTCATTGCCCATTCTAAATATACCTTTGTTCAGAAGCCATTTAAGAGTCAACCACATTGTTGTGGGTCTGGAGTCACATGTCTGCTGGTAGATTTCCTTCTCTAAAGGACATTAGTGAACCAGATGGGCTTTTATAACAATTGACAATGGTTTCATGGTCATCATTAGACTTTTAATTCCAGATTTTTATTGAATTCAAATTCCACCATCTGCCAGAGTGGGATTTGAACCCAATTCCCCAGAGCATTACTTGGGTCTCTAGATTACTAGTCCAGTAACAATGCCTCTCCTCCCCTTCCCTGTACATCCAGCTTCCGTGAAAAATACCATATCTGTTTTTCAATTCCAGTGTCATCTTCTTGTAACAGTATAGCCTCAATGCCTTTATCACTTGCGTCAATGGCCAACTTAAATTGCTTGGCCAAAGCTGCCAAAACTGATGGTGTAGTTAATACAGTTTTCAAACTATCAAATGACTTCTGACTCTCCAGTGTACATTGAAACTTCTTGTTCTTTTTTAATAGTTCAGTCAGTGGAGCAAGCACTTGGCTAAAATTTGGTACAAATTTCCGATAAAACCCACTCATGTCCAGAAATCTCAAAACTTCTCGCTTTGTTGTAGGCAATGGGAAATCCACGATAGCCTTGACTTTCGCATCTCTTTTGGAGCCATCTTACCATGTCCAATGGTAAGGCCTAGATACGTAACTTGCGCTTTTACAAATTCGCTTTTAGCCAAGTTCATCACCAAATTAGCTTCTTGTAGTCAAGTAAATTATTCTTCAAGGTGCTGTAAATGCACCTCCTACGTCTGACTGAAAACAATTAGATCATCAATATAAACAGCACAATTGCTCAGACCCACAATTACTTTGTTTGTCAGTCTTTGAAACGTCGCAGGTGCATTATTCATACCAAACGGCATGACTTTAAACTGATATAGTCCATTTAGTGTTACAAAAGCTGATATCTCCTTTGCTGTCTGTGACAACTGTACCTACCAATGTTCTTTTAGCAAGTCAATCTTTGTGATAAATTTTGATTGTCCCACTTTCTCAATGCAATCTCCCAAACATAATATAGGATATGAATCTGCTTTTGTCACCACATTCACTTTTCGATAGTCCACACACTGTATTTGTGCTCCATCCGGTTTTGGCACCAGTATAATAGGCAAACTCCAGTTACTACAACTAGACTCAATTATATCATTTTGAAGCATGAAATCAATTTCTTTTTGTACTTTTGGTAACTTTGCTGGATTTAATCTATAAGGATGTTGCCTTATTGAAGATAAAACTTCTATACATACATCATGTATAGATAAATTTGTCTCCCCTAACTTATTTCCACAAATAGGTTTTGTGACTGCAATAGCTTTTCCAAATCACTTTGACACTTGTTTGGAAGGTAACTCAATATTTCACTTAGATTTTCAAGCAACCCCTCATTATCCAATTTGATTAGAGGAAAAGCAAGTTCAGAGTCCTGCATTTCTACCTCTTTTTCATCATCCACCATCACTAATACCTCTTTTTGTTCCTTTCCCTGTCAAAGTACTTTTTAAGCATATTTACATGACACACCCTCTGCTTCTTTCTTCTATCTAGAGTATTTATTAAATAATTTATTTCATTCAATTTCTTTTCAATCCTGTAAGGCCCACTAAAACTTGCACCTAGTACTGGTAACAAAACTAGCATTTTCTCTCCAGAAACAAAACTGCGAGTTTTAGCTTTCTTATCTGCCTTCACTTTTGTCACTTGCTGTGATATCTTCAAATGTTCCCTAGCCAACTCACATGCACTGTTCAATCTTTCCCTGAAATTTGATATGTAATCCAGGAGAATGGTTTCTGAATTTTGACCCACCAATTTTTCATGAATCAATTTCAGTAGTCCCCTTACCTCATGACCATAAATTAGTTCAAAAGGGCTAAAACCAGTCGATGCATTAGGAGCATCTCTAATAGCAAATAACAAAAATGGAATTCCTGTATCCCAATCCTGTGGATAATCCTGTCAGTACGCTCCCATCGTAGTTTTTAAAGTTTGATGCCATCTTTCCAAAGCTCCTTGTGACTAACCAGGCCCTTTGAACTCCACCTCTTTTAACAATAAAACCCCTTTCATAGTACCAATTTTATTAGTAATATAAACATTGCTTGGTGTTTCCTAGCTAGGTGCAAGATTTCACTCCCCTTCTTGAATGCTCTATTCAACAAAATGCAAATGTACTCTTTACTTCTCGGTTTACATCTCAAAACTACTATACATCAAAGCACCCAGACTAGCTGGCTTTAATCCAATTAACACGCACACAGACTAAATCTCTATTTTAAAACAATAATTTCCAATAACATTATATACATTAATAGCTTCATGACACCAGAACGTTTTGCTCTGTTGCAAATATGCAGAGATATCAACCAGTTGTTTAATATTGAAATTAAAACAATCACAACTCACATTTTGAAGTTTCAGTGGATTTATTTTGTTAATTTGAGGTAACAATTTGAGTATACCAAGGTCCACATTTCCAAAAATTTATGTAAGTGTCGAGCCTTCAGCTACAGCACTGCTATGCCTATAGGTGGCAATCAGATAACAGCTTTTCAAAGTTAAATGCTGTGGTTGCAATGATAGCTAAACTGTCAGCGTTAGCCATAAGTTGCTGTGTAAAACTGACAGCAGCAACTGATGTCTGCTCATGCACAGTTAACCGCAGAATTCCAGAAGCTGCTGCCAATGATACGCTGCTCCTCTACAAGGTGCTCTATTGCAGTTTTTGCAGAGATTAAAAAAAAACAGAAAATGCAGGAAATACTCAGCAAGACAGGCAAACCTCTGTGGAGAGAAAAGCAGAATTAATGTTTTGGGTCAATAAACTTTTCACCAAAAGAGCTTTCTCCAAAGATACTGGCAAAGAATATGCGATTTCACACGAACTTCAACTTCTTAATGCTATTGGTGCTGTAAAAACCATTGAAAAAGGTGAGGCTTGTTGAATGAGATGTAACTGATTTTTTTTCATGGTCGTCGTAATTATTGCTGAATGGCCTATCTGGCCCTGAAAAACTAATTTTAGAATCTGGAGTACTATTCCTTCCATTCCATGATAAAGTTCCATAACATTTTAAAATAATACAAGTTAGAGATCTTTAAAGTTTATATTTCAGTTTCAACCTTAATCCCATGTGTATGCCACCTTCTCAAGGGCAATAAGGGATGGACTACAAATGCTGACCTTGCTAGTAACACCCACATCCCACGAAAGAATACAAAAATTATTTTGCTCACTGCAAAAATGGTTAAAAGGTGAATGATAATCATTGATTTTTTTACTTGTTGCTGTGAGAATTTGTGTTTGTGTAATGTCAATTTTTACATCATGTTAAAAATTCCATAGCATTTCAAGATAATCTTTTTAAGCTTGCCTATATTTCAGTTTTTAATGTCCCAATCATTATTTTGCTCTAAGTGAAGGATCAGTGCATTTTACTTCCTGGTTTACCTTCTGTGAGAATTCATCAATGTGATTGGCTGTTTTGCCTGCTTGAAGACATCACTGTTGCTGGACAGATGGAGATCCCCTTAACTTGGTGCCAGATTCAAACTAGTTTTAAGAAAGATGAAATCCACAACACAGAGACTGCTAGATCTTTGAGGGCTGCTTTCTTCGAGGTCAGCAATCACAAGACCCAGTGTTCCAGTGATGTTGGTCAAGACATAATTTTATTGGCCAGGAAACTGAGGATATTTCTCATGCTGTACTTTAAATAGAACCATAGAAAAGTTACAGCACAGAAGGAGGCCATTCGGCCCATCTTGTTCATGCCAGCCCGAGGACACCCAGGTGCCCTTTCTAATCCCACCTTCCTGCACCCGGCCCATAGCCCTGCAGCTTACAGCACTTAATGTGCAGATCCAGATACTTTTTAAAAGAGTTTAGAGTTTCTGCCTCCACCACCAACTTGGGCAGCGAATTCCAGACACCCACTACCCTCTGCTTAAAAAGTTCTTCCTCATGTCCCCCCTACACCTTCTGCCACTTATCTTGAATCTATGTCCCCTGGTTCTAGAATTCTCCACCAAGAGAAACTATTTTATCCTGTCCACTCTATCTATTCCCCTCATAATTTTATACACCTCAATCAAGTCACCTCTCAGCCTTCTTTGTTCCAAGAAAAATAACCCCAACCTATCCAATCTCTCCTTGTAGCTACACTTTTCTAACCCTGGCAGCATTCTTGTAAATCTCCTCTGCACTCTCTCTAGAGCTATTACGTCCTTCCTGTAGTGTGGTGACCAGAACTGTACACAATACTCCAGTTGTGGCCTCACCAGTGTTTTATACAATTCCAACATTATACCCTTACTTTTATATTCTATACCTCTGCCAATGAAGGAGAGCATTCCATATGCCTTCTTTACAACCTTGTCTACTTGAACTGCTGCCTTCAGGGACCTGTGTACTTGTACGCCAAGATCTCTCACTTCATCTACCCCTCTTAGTATATTCCCATTTACTGTGTAATCCCTGTAACTGTTTGACCTCCCTAAATGTATGACCTCCCACTTCTCTATGTTAAAATCCATCTGCCACTTTACCGCCCACTCCACCAACCCATCTATATCGTATCTAAATAGTAGCATGGGATCTTTTACCTCCACCATTTCCCACAAGCCAGACCCTAGTGTTTCTCATCTCTCAGCTATTGTCTCATATGTACTTATTACAGTAGCACTCTGACAGTCACAGCCTCTATCTTTCTGGCTTCCATAACTAATTCTAAGCTGATATATAATGGAGCTATCTACTTCATGATTCTGTGTCTGCAAGAGGTAAAATACACAGACTCTGTAAATAAATGTCCACTTTTCAGGTAGCAGCTGACTATTCAATTGTTAGATCTATTATAACCAGGCTAGATTCCAAAATTCATATACTCGCACTTCCAGCAAGTGTCACTGTGTGGTAATTAGGAGAATAATTCTTGTTTGAATTTTCCCCTCCCTAACTGAACATAAGGGCCTGAGGTCAACTGAAACAATACTGAGGTCAGTCATCTCAGCACTGATACGGAATTTAATCTGGAATATTCTAGGTCTTTTATAGTTCAGCTAATCATTCAATTAACTTGCTAAACCTTTGCCAGGCTATACTTCAGGTTTCTCCTCCCTGCCCTTGTTCCATCTGTCTACACCAGGGGGTTATTTCGCCAGTAAGGGTTTTCCTTAAAGAGGAAGCACAATCTCAGGGTGGAATTCTTCCTGTAGAGTATACAACCAGGCTAGATTTATTTAGAGTCATTGACAGCAAAGAAGTAGGCCATTCAGCTCATCAAGTCCATGCTGGCTCCCCGCAGAACAATCTAGTCAGTGCCACTCCCCCGCTTGACCCCGTAACCCTGCAAGCTTATTTCCTACAAGTGCCCATCCAATTCCCTTTTGAAATCATTGTTTCCACTTCCATCATCCTGGTGGGCAGTGACTTCTAGGTCATTACCATTCACCACATAAAAATAGTTCCTCCTCACATTCTCACCTGCATCTGTTGCTGAAAATCCTAAATCTGTCCCCTATACCTTGTACTATCAGCAGTTTTTTCCTTATCTTCCTTATCCAAAACCTGTCATAATCTTGTACACTTCTATCAAATCTCCCTCAATCCCCTGCTTCCAAGGAGAACAACTCCAATCTTTACAACCCAACCTTGGATCGAAAGTACCCCAGCCCTGGAACCATTCTGGTAAATTTCTTCTGCACCCCTCTTAAGGACTCTCACATCCTTCCTAAAGTGTGATGACTAGAACTGGATGCAATACTCTAGTTGGGGCCTAACCAGAGCTTTTTAAAGGCTCAGCATAATTTCCCTGCTTTTGTACTCAATACCTCTTTATGAAGCCCAAGTGTTTTGCTAACCACCCTCTCAATGTGTCCTACCACCTTTAGATATTGATGCACATGCTCCCCAGATCCCTCTGGTCCTGTACACTTTTTAGAACTGTGTCATTAACTCTATATTTGCCTCTCCCTACCCCTTCTTCCAAAATGCATTACCTCACACTTCTGTATATTAAATTCCGTCTGCCACTTGTCTGCCCATTCTGTTAGCCTATGTATGTCAACTTGCAGGCCTTTAACCATTGAAAAATACAGCCGTGGAAATGGTTTACTAGCTTTTATAAATAAATGTTAATTGTTTCATCTCCATGGAGACCTACCATATTTGAAAATGTTCAGGAGCGGATCTATCGAATGAGATCACTTGATCTCAAGAACATCCCGTGAAACCTTTAGGAAATGCTGCAGACTCAGGCAGAAGCATATTTTCCTATGGTCGGGACGTTAGAATCAGCTCCCAGGCTATTTCAAAGTTATGGCTTTTCCCATCATTCAATGGAGCTGCCCCATAATGCATGAGGCACCTGTGATGTCACCAGAACTGTTTGGCAAAATGATGGGTCTGTGTAGCGTTGACAAAAATTAGATTTTTTTTAAGAAGGCTGGGCATCATTTTTTAAACTCTCTGAATGGTACCAAAACTGAGAGGTTATAGCAATCAGGAAAGACTGAACAAGCTGGTGCTCTTTTCTCTAGGAAAGAGAAAGCAGAGCAATGACCTAATACAGAAGGGAGAAAAGAATACAACAACAATTTATATTTCTATAGTGCCTTTAACATAATTAAACATCCCAAGGAACTTCACAGGAACATTGTAAAACCAAATACGACACTGAACCACATGAGAATTAATCAAAACCTTGGTCAAAGAGGCAGGTTTTAGGGAGAGTCTTAGAGGAGAAAAGAGAGGTTGAGAGGCAAAGAGGTTTATGGAGGGAATTCCAGAGCTTAGGGCCTACTGAAGGCACTGCCACCAATGGTGGAATGATTAAAATTGGGAATTTCCAAGAGGGCAAAATTAGAGGAGTGCAAATATCTCAAGAGAGTTTTGGGCCTAGAGGAGGTTACAAAGATAGGGAGGGGCAAGGCCATGGAGAGATTTGAAAACCAGGATGAGAGTTTTAAAATTGAGACGTTGCTTGACCAGGAGCCAATGTAGGTCAATGAGCATAGGAGTTAAAGCTCAATGGGACTTGGTATGAGTTAAGACACAGCCAGCAGAGTTTTGGACGACTTCAAGTTTACAGAGGATAGAATGTGGGAGATCAGCCAGGGGTGTAGTGAAATAGTCAAGTCTACAAGCAACAAAGATATGAATGAGGATTTCAGCAGAAGATGAGCTGAGACCAGGGTGAAGTTGAACAATGTTGGAAGGCGGAAATGGCCTGTCTTAGTGATGGAGCGAATATGAGGTCGGAAGCTTATCTTGGGGTCAAATGTGACACCAAGGTTGTGAAAAGACTGGCTTACTCTCAGTGTTGTCAGGAAGAGTGATGGAGTAATTAGCTATGGAACAGAGTTAGGGACAGAGGATATGTTGATAGACTAAGATGAAGTAAGGTGGAAAGAGGCTCATGTGGGGCATTAACACCCGGACAGACCTTTGGGGCTAAATGGTCTTTTTCTGTGCTGTAAATACCACGTAATAATAGCCCATCACATCTGAGACCTCTTCCACTCAATCTTTTCTCCTAACCCTTTCTTCAAATTACACTAACTGAAGGAAGAACGGTCACAATTTTGCATGTGTTAAATGCTCTGTAAATATGTCTTTTGAGCTGTTCTTCATGAAAGTTGCCCTGGGTTCCTCATCCATTTAGTTGTATCGTGGGGCGGGATTTTCAGTTCCTGCCAGCAGCGGGAATCGGGACGGGCGGGAACGCAAAACTGAGCATGAGGCCAAAAGTCAGATATCCACCGGTGGGAAAATAAGTTGGAATTTTCCCCTCAGCACTTTCATGGCGGCTTTATTGATGGGTCGACTGTCCCACTGATACATGTTGGGAACCGCATTTATATGCATTAACATATCATGAATACTCATTAATATCACAACTCGCCAGAATCACATTCTCACTCCTAATTTACCACCACGTCAGCAGGTAATTAGACTGGTCTAATTTACAACCGGATCAAAGTGGCACGCACCTTCACTTAACTTGAAACTTGGAGGTGCGTGCACACAGCATTCGCCTACCTTTCTCTGCACTGCTGCCATCTCTCTCAGCTGCTCCAACTCCTGACCACTGGCAATGCTGCTTTCTCAGGCGGGGTCAGGGTGGGGTGGGCTAACAGGGCTGCACTGTACCCGGAGAGACTGCTGTGGGGTGGGCTAACAGGGCTGCACTGTACCCGGAGAGACTGCTGTGGGGTGCAGGCAGGGCTGCACTGTACCCGGAGAGACTGCTGTGGGGTGGGCTAACAGGGCTGCACTGTACCCGGAGAGACTGCTGTGGGGTGCAGGCAGGACTACACTCTGCCCGGAGAGACTGCTGTGGGGTGCAGGCAGGACTACACTGTACCCGGAGAGACTGCTGTGGGGTGCAGGCAGGACTACACTGTACCCGGAGAGACTGCTGTGGGGTGGGCTAACAGGACTGCACTGTACCCGGAGAGACTGCTGTGGGGGTGCAGGCAGGACTGCACTGCTCCCGAGAGACTATTGCGGGGCACATTGTGGGGTTCCAGGAGAATCGGAGGGACTTCCACAGTGACAGGTGGAGGTTGAAAGCTGGTCTCAAAGTAAAAGTGTAGCACCACCATGTTAATTCTATGACGGAATGAAGCAGTTAAAAAAGACCCTTAGAAAAGAATTGTCGGGGATTAGCTGAGGCTGTGTGGGAGGAGTCGATGACTGGACAATGGGCCCCTTCAAGGGCCACCCTAACTTTTTGCACATGAGAGCATTGAGATTAAGTCTCAACTGGAAATAGTAATGAAGACTGATTGCGCTTTGATGTGATAACACACGAGGGCTTGAGGTCACATATGAGTTTGTGTCATTGAGCCTTTCGCCATCAGAAGAATGTGAGAAGGGAAGAGGGATCACACCTTTGAGGGAGTAGAGTGGCAGGACATATGCAGGATGGTCCATAAGACCCTGCACATAGCATTCTGGAATAGACATGACTTCCAGGGCACAAGGTATCCAAAGATTCCAAAAGTGCAAGGCAGGGGAGAATTCAAATACTAAAGTGGGGTAGCCTGACAGTGCCTTGGATGAAGTACCAGGCATTTTTATTTTTGTTTTGGATTTCCAGTATCCACAGTTTTTTGCTTTTATCTTAGTGCCTTGGATGAATCTGAAATCATATGGCTGTGTTCAGCCCTCGGTAATCCTATTTGTGATTGTGCTGTCAAGTTGCTGGGGGATTAATAAGCACATATGACCCTTGAGTAAGCTCCTCAGGTGCAAGGGTGGAACTGAGCATGGCATGTATCTAATGAGCACAGCCCAATGGCTGCACACTGGATTTCAGCCTTGGAGTGGGAGGTTAATCATTGCAGCTAAGCTGTATTCATGAGTCTGATCTATCTATCCCCAGGAAGAAGGAGTGCACAATGGAGGCTGTAGAAACTGCTGCCTTCTTGATGGCTGTGTTTAGAATAAGGAGGAGAGAAGGGCCCGTTACCATTAGGCAGGGCTTAGAGAGGAGCCTCGGCCTGAGGTGCATGGTCCGGGGGGGCCCCAGGAAGACCCAGAGGTTGAGGAGGTCTCACGGAGGCAGCTGGTGCAACCCAGACTGTACCGAAGGAGAGCCTCATTTTTGGAGATGGATGAGAGTACGGTAAACACCTTCAGATGGTGAGGTACGGTAAACACCTTCAGATGGCGAGGTACCGTAAACACCTTCAGATGGCGAGGTACCATAAACACCTTCAGATGGTGAGGTACGGTAAACACCTTCAGATGGTGAGGTACGGTAAACACCTTCAGATGGTGAGGTACGGTAAACACCTTCAGATGGTGAGGTACCATAAACACCTTCAGATGGTGAGGTACGGTAAACACCTTCAGATGGTGAGGTACGGTAAACACCTTCAGATGGTGAGGTACCATAAACACCTTCAGATGGTGAGGTACGGTAAACACCTTCAGATGGTGAGGTACCGTAAACACCTTCAGATGGCGAGGTACCGTAAACACCTTCAGATGGTGAGGTACCGTAAACACCTTCAGATGGTGAGGTACGGTAAACACCTTCAGATGGTGAGGTACCATAAACACCTTCAGATGGTGAGGTACGGTAAACACCTTCAGATGGTGAGGTACCGTAAACACCTTCAGATGGCGAGGTACCATAAACACCTTCAGATGGCGAGGTACCGTAAACACCTTCAGATGGCGAGGTACCATAAACACCTTCAGATGGCGAGGTACCATAAACACCTTCAGATGGCGAGGTACCATAAACACCTTCAGATGGTGAGGTACGGTAAACACCTTCAGATGGTGAGGTACCGTAAACACCTTCAGATGGTGAGGTACCGTAAACACCTTCAGATGGCGAGGTACCATAAACACCTTCAGATGGCGAGGTACCGTAAACACCTTCAGATGGCGAGGTACCGTAAACACCTTCAGATGGTGAGGTACCGTAAACACCTTCAGATGGCGAGGTACCATAAACACCTTCAGATGGCGAGGTACCGTAAACACCTTCAGATGGTGAGGTACCGTAAACACCTTCAGATGGTGAGGTACCGTAAACACCTTCAGATGGTGAGGTACCGTAAACACCTTCAGATGGCGAGGTACGGTAAACACCTTCAGATGGCGAGGTACCGTAAACACCTTCAGATGGTGAGGTACCGTAAACACCTTCAGATGGCGAGGTACGGTAAACACCTTCAGATGGCGAAGTACCGTAAACACCTTCAGATGGCGACATACCATAAACACCTTAAGATGGTGAGGTACGGTAAACACCTTCAGATGGCGAGGTATGGTAAACACCTTCAGATGGCGAGGTACCGTAAACACCTTCAGATGGCGAGGTACCGTAAACACCTTCAGATGGCGAGGTACCACAAACACCTTCAGATGGCGAGGTACTGTAAACACCTTCAGATGGTGAGGTACCGTAAACACCTTCAGATGGCGAGGTACCGTAAACACCTTCAGATGGCGAGGTATGTGGTGGCTCACATCTGCCACATTCTTAGGCAGGATTTTATGCCGCATGGACTGGGAGGCCATCCATCGCCAGTGGCTGTAAAGGTGACCGCTGCACTCAATTTCTTTGCAAGCAGCTCGTTCCAGTGATCCACTGGGGGCCTATGCAGCATACCCCTGTCCTCCACACATAAATGTATAAGGGAAGTTACGGATACCCTTCACAGTAAGGCACATCATTACATCAAGTTTACAATGGATGACGCTCGGCAGGCCGCTAGATTTCTGGGATTTGCAGCGATCTCCAGCTTCCCAAGAATGCATAGATTGCGCACATGTTACTTTGAGAGCTCTGTGGCAGCATCCACTGATCTTCATCAATAGGAAAGGGTTCCAGCCCATCAACGTGCAGCTCATGCGCGATCATCAGAAGGAGATTATGCATATTTGTGCCAGATTCCCTGCGAGTTCTCATAACTCCTACATCCTGACTCATCCCCAGGTGCCACAGGTCTTTGAAGTCCTGCGGCACTTACAGAGTTGGCTGCTGGGTGATAAGGGGTACCCCCAGAAGCCTTGGCTTTTGACACCCGTGTGTCATCCTCGAAGTGCCTCAGAGGAGGGATACAATGCGGTGCACTCTGTGACAAAGTCCATCAAAGAGCAAACCATTGGCATCCTGAAGGTGCACTTCCAATGTTTGGACCATTCAGGTTGGGCTCTACAGTACTCTCCACCGAGGGTATCCCACATCATCTGCTGTGCACTGCACAACCTGACACTTCAAAGGGGAGATCACTTGCCAGAGGGAGACATAGAGGAGGCAGGGATTTCCTCGGAAGAGGAGGACTTGGAGGGCCTGAAGAGGGCCAGGATGGAGACTTCCCACATGAGGAAGCCATCGCAGTGGCACGACACGGAAGACATGCCCATGACACGCTGACTGCCATTAGGTTCCAGGAGGAGTAAGGTCCACACAAGGTGACAAGCGCACATTTCTCCTGTCTCCTAGAGGCATGGAAGTGATCAGGAAGTCCTTTCCAAACGTCCACATTTGAAGCAAGCTCCTCTTTCAGCCTGGGGCCAGTAACCCTCTGGGATCACAAAGGTATCAGTGTTGGAGAGGTCTACATGTGGGGCCTGTGCGTTGTGATAGCCAACACACCAGCACATGACCTGAGTCAACTGCATATTGTGCAGTCTTTGCAACCAGCCTGTGACACTTTCAGCAGCCATTTAGATTTGGACTTGGTTGCAATGAACATAATGCATCCAGGAGGTATGCTTTCACACTCACAAGGGACACAGCTCAATCCTCATGCTGCAACATTAGATGTCACCCTCTAAGACACAGGAGCACACATTATTCAATGATGTGCTGTAAGTCTTAAAAGAACATTTCTGTATCTATGTGCACTTTCAGGCTTTGTCTTGACACATCTCCCTCAAATGACACAAGGAGCAAGTGACTAAAGCAAAAACAAAAATACCTGGGAAAACTCAGCAGGTCTGACAGCATCTGTGGAGAGGAACACAGTTAACATTTCGAGTCCGTATGACTCTTCATCAGAACTAAGGAAATAGAGAAATGAGGTGAAATATAGGCTGGTAGAGTGGGGTGGACTGGTAGAGCTGGACAGAGGGCCAGTGATAGGTGGAGGCAAAGAAGAGATTGCCAAAGATGTCAGAGACAAAAGGACAAAGGGGTGTTGACTGTAAGCAAGTGACTAACATGACTTGGCTGAACATAACATGAAGCTGAGGGACACTCAGACCATTGAGGAGTGGGAGCTTAGGTCATCCTTGAAATAAGACGGCACATAGAATCACATACAAGAGGCATTCACATCCTGAGATGTTGAGTCATAAAATCAAATTGTATTTACTAAGGTACGTTATATATACAGTGAATGAGTACCCATGCCACCAGTGTTCAATCATAATTCCTTTCCATATGCTGCCGCTACACTTGGGTGCAGCCCCAACATCTGCAGGAGAGGTGGAGTCAGCCTGCTGACTGCTATGCTCTGTAGTCTGAGATGACTTTGGCAGGCATCCTCTGGAGGCCGGGGCCTGGTGGCTTTGGGTCTCCTGCTCTGGGGCAGTACACCCTCCTCGGCCTGAGCAGCTGGAGCTGATGGGGTCACAGGAAGAGGGGATTGGAAAGGCTGGAAACCCTTGGGGTCTCCTGTGTGGATGGCCCTAGGGTGTCCAGCAGATGATGCTCCACCCTTTGGGTCCCTGAGGGCCCCTTCTCGACTCACTGAGGAGAGGGGGCACCTGGAAGAAGGTAGAGCTGCCCTGTCCCCTCTTGCCTAGCCACTGATGGATCCCACCTATGCCTAGAACGATGGAGTGCAGGTCCAAATGCAGATCCGGCAGAAACTGCTGGACCATGTCTCCAAGGCAGACACCACCCTTCCCGTGGAGACCTCAATGCGCTTGCATGTCAGAGCCACGTCATCAGAGCGAACGTGGATGGAGTTCCCCTATCCTTCATTCTAGTCTGGTAACTGCCTGTGAAAACTCTGCCTGATGTTCCCCGCCAATCTTTGCATCTCCGGCATGTGTGCAATGGCCGACTGCAGAGGTTCATTATCTGACAGGCTCAGCAGGGGCATGTTCTCCAGCAGTGGTCCGAGTGCCAGAGACATGGGCTATCACTGCCTGCGACTGCTGGGGAGATGTCTCTGTGAGGTGTTCTCCAAATAATGAACCCGAGCCTAATCTGGATCTCGGATCCACCGAGGTGTGTGTCTCTGCCCTGGCGGAGGGTGCAGGTGAACGCAGTGATGGCTCCACATCTAGTGCGTCCTCAGCATCATCATGTGAGGTGGACTAGGGGCTGGGGCTGAGGGGCTGGCTGGAGGTTTGTCTCAGCCTGCTTCTGCTGGTGCCTGGAAGAGAGAGAAGATAGAATTAGCTCCTGAGTAGACAGAATCCAATATTACATTTCACTCACTGTGAAGGTCATGATGGAGGGTTCATCCATACTGCTTTGCTGGGGGGAGGCTGATCTCGGCTTCACCACAGGAGCGAAACCTGTCCTCTCCTGCCAACTCGACTGCCTGCTGCTCGAGGGGAGTCAGCTCCTGTATTTCGGGGCTTGGCCCACCGGTCTAGGTCCTCTCCCTCTTGTTGTGGGCTAGCTTTGCCTGCGTGAAGACAGATGGAATGGAATGTGATGAGAGCAGATGGAAGAGGATTTGGGAAGCGTGCATGGCTGCTGCTTGTGTTGTCCCCTCCCCAGTAAGGGCAGAAAATGTTGAGTGTGCAGGATAATACATCAGATGGTGGTGATGTTAAAGTGTGTGTGAGACAGTCAGGGCAGATACACCTTCTGCTAATAGTGTTTGAGATCCATGTGGACTGTAACCCTTAGAATGGCAGATGCCGTTATGAGAGTCTGAGTCTAGAGTGAGTTGAAAGTTGGCTGACCTTGGTGGAGCAGATGATATCATTCATCCTCTTCCTGCACTCAACACATTTCTTTCCTGTGTGCCCACGGATGCAGACCTCCACGGCGACCTCCTCCCAGGCTGGCGTGGTCCTGCTTCCATCCCTCAGGTAGGGGACAGCTTGGCATTCGCGCACAAACTGGAGGAGAGTCACCTGGGAGTAGTGGCCGAATGGAGGCGCCACAGGGCTTGGTTCTCCTGGAGGACATAGCGTACAGCCACACCAGACAGCTGGCCTGCAGAGAGTGAACGCGTGTTTGGGCGCAGCTTAAACATGGCGCCCGGAGCTTCGACCCCGTGAGGTAATGGCAGCAGATGAATCAGTGCCCACCTGCCTCCTGATTCGACGAGCAGCTCGCCAATTCATAACGAATCAGCTTTCAGGTGGAAGATCGGGACGTGAGACTCGCCGACTATCCCACCCACCACCACACTTAGTCTGCAGAACAGAAAATTCCACCTGTAGCTCCAATGAACTCTCACTGTTACTGCAGAGACGAAGGCTTTTGGTTTTAAAGGTGATTTATCTTCTCCACTGCCTGTAGTGAGAACCCCAATTTACCAGTAGATGGCGACTCAGGTCTTTTGCATATTTTTCCCCCAAGCGTATTGATGATCCCCATCCAATCAGGCCTGACATCTCCATTGTTAATAGTAACAACCGTTCATTTATTATATATATCGCTCAAAATGTTTGGTAGACATTGCAATAAAAATTAAATGCCAGTTTGAAAACAGCGGCGCTCTTGCTGATTATAAATATCTATTCCAGGTGTTTCTTTGATTCCCAATGGATGTGTAGGTTCTTGTATTTGTCCATCCATTTGCTGAAAATGATTTGCATATCTAAATACAAGAATATTAGGGTGTCCTGGTGTTTTAGCTTTGAGTGATTAAAAAAGAATAAAGACGTAGCCTATTAAATTAAAATAAATTATTTGATTTCAAATCAAAGCCATCGATAGAAAGATGAAAGAGCCAGCTTGGCTCTGAACCACGGAATCACTGAATCTTTACAGTGCAGAAGGAGGCCATTTGGCCCATCGAGTCTGCACTGTCTCTCTGAAAGAGCATTCCACCTAGTCCCATTCCGCTGCCTTAACCTCATAACCTTGTACATTCTTTCTTTTCAGGTAGCAACCCAATCCTCTTTTGAATACCTCGATCAAACCTGTCTCCACCACCCTCTCAGGATGTTTGTTCCAGACTCCAACCACCCTCTGGGTGAAAACATTTTTCCTCACATTTCTTTTATTCCTTTTGTCCATTATTTTGAAACTGTGTCTTCTAGTTCTTGATGCTGTCTTGAATAGGGACAGTTTCTCACTATTTACCCTGCCCATCCCCCTCAGGATCTTGAATACCTCTATCAAGCCTCCTCTCAGCCTTCTTTTTTCCAAGGAAAACAGTCCCAAATTCCCCAATCTATCCTCATAGATCTATTTTCATTGTACCTAATTTCTTTCCTTTACTGTAACATTTGCAACATCCTGGTCTTTAGTAAAGACAGATGCAAAGTACTCACATAGTCGCTCTGCCATGCTCTCTGCCTCCACAACATAACCTCATTTTTGGTCCTTAACTGGTCCCACCCTTCCACTAATTATGTGATTATAAGAGACTTTTGTGTTCCCTTTTATGTTGTTATCTGCTAATCTATTCTCATATTTTCTCATATTTTCTGAGTGATCTCATGTACTTCATGTATTCAGCTTGGTTTCCAACTGAATTTAAGCACCTGACATTTACCAGAAGATCCTCTTATGCTATTGTAAAATGCATCAGTAATGGTTTGAACAATGTAGCCCAAGTGGTATCAGGTATTCACTTCAGGACACATTTGGCCTTGCAGATTTTTAAACCTCAGGTGGCTTTCCTCTTTTCCTTTTCTGAAGAAACTGACTCACGATTTCACAATCATTCAGATGCAATAAGCTCTCCGCTTTGCACGAGTCATAATTTAACCTATAGCACACTAATAAACTGAGGGGAAGGGATGCAAAAACAGTCTAATCCTGTCTTTGCCTGATGTTTTTATGTAACTTTTCAGAGGTAAAGCTCTGCTAGCAAGCTGGAAAAGAATAGGAACATTGGCTTTTATCCTCCCCTGCCACACAAGTCCACTGCCAGAAGTTGTGGTTTCATGCCCCACTCCAGGATAAGATGAACATTATCTAGGCTGCAGTTTAAATGTAATACAGATGGAGTACTGCATTGTTGGAAGCACCATCTTTTCATTAAATCAAGCTCCCATTTGGCTCTGTCTGCCTGTTCAGATGGATTTGAATTTGATCAGGGAATTCTCCTGGTGTCCTGGCTAACATTCCTTCCTCAACTAAAACTGCCAAAAGCAGTTAGCTGCTACTTCTTCTCACTGCTGTTCATGAGACCTTCTATGCAAAATGAGTTGCTTTGTTTACCCACATATTGGCGATTGTGTTTAAATGCTTAAGGCCTTGCATCTGAATTGCTTTGAGGTGTCATGATATATAAATGCAAGTTCATTTTTTTCTTTTCTACTTGTAAATCTAACTCTTCTAGTTCTTCTCCTTCCCCTCCACCCAGCCCCACCCCACATATACACCAATAAACTAGGAAATCAAATACTGGGTTTGGTGAGTGTTGAAGACTGCAAGTCTGGTATTTCTCATTGTTTGTTTAAATATTTCCCAACAGTCATACAGTGTACGTTCATGTGCTCCATGTGATTAATCTGGCACATTTTTCAACACATAGTTCACGTAGCTGGCTTAGGGTGCAGCTATGCTTCCCTTCCCTGTCCATCAGCATTTTGGTAAGCAGATTGATACCATTTTTCATGCTGCGAGTGCCACTGTAATGCACTCTGGAACATAAGGTGGCCATTTTAGAACTATATAGGAATTCAAAGTCATCGAATAGTAGAATGATACAGCACAGAAGGAGGCCATTCAGTCCATCACACCTGTGCCGACTCTATGGTAGAATTATCCATTCGGTTCCATTCTTTGGCTCTTTCTCCATAGCCCTGTAAATATTTTCACTTCAGGTATTTATCCAGTTCTCTTTTGACAGCTCCTGTTGGATCTGCTTCCACCACCCTTTCAGGCAGTGCATTCCAGATCATAACTTGCTGGTTTTTAAGAACTCCTCATTTTACCACTGATTATTTTGCCAACCATCTTAAATCTGTGTCCTCTGTTTACACATCAATCAAAACTCCTCTTAAGCTTCTCTGCTCTAAGAAGAACAACCCCAGCTTCTCCTGTCTCTCCACATAACTCAAGGCTATTCACTATTCTAGTGAATCTCTTCTTCACCCTCTCTAAGGCCTTTACATGTTTCCTGTAGTATGGTGACCAGAATTGAACACAGTATTATTCCAACAGAGCCCTAAACAGTGTTTTATAAAGGTTTGGCATAACTTTGTTACATTTATACTCTATGTCTTTATTAATAAAGCCAAGGATCCCAAATACTTTTTGTGATAACCTTCTCAACTTGTCCTGCCACCTTCACAGATTTGTGTACATACACCCCTACTCCTCTCTGTTCCTGCATCCCCTATTAAAATTGTACCATTTATTTCACCATTGCTTCTCGTCATTCTTCCTACCAAAATACATCACTTCACTCTACTCTGGATTAAGTTTCATCTGTCATGTGTCTGCCTATTTCACCAATATGTATCCTCCTCTCACTTCAGGTATGATGTCCTGACCATGAACTTCTATTGGCGACCATGGACCTCCATTGGATTGGTCCATGATTATGCTTGGCAAAGTACTGCAGTGGTTTCCCAATGCCCTCTGCAGTATGGCTGACCAGAAAATTCTCCCTCGCTTACCGCCTGTCATCAGGAATATTGGAAGGATTTACAGCCTGTTTGGCCACATTATGTATGCACCTTCCATGGCCATCAAGAGGGACTTGAACCCGGAGCTTCTGGCCCAGAGGTAGGGATGGTACACACTGCACCACAAGACCTCCTTCCAGCCTTTTTACGTTCTCTTAAAATTCTGTTACTATTGTCCTCATTGTTTACCACAATTCAAGTTGTTCGTCATCTGAAAACTTTGAAATTATGTCCTGTGTAACTAAGCCCAGGTCATTAATATAAAGTCACTTGGTAGTACAGAACCTGAGCATTGCTGAAAAAAGAGACATGCTGTCAAAGCGTTTCATCTTGCACTCATCAGGACAGATTCACAAGAATGCCAAATCTCAAAGGGATCAATAATTTATACTGCATGAGAAGAGAGTGCTGATTGGTTGTCAGGTGGACTCTTGCCTTGGAGAATGCACCACAGAACAGTTAACTACCCCTCTTGCTGGTGGGATTTTCCGGTCCTGCCAAAGTCAATGGAGTTTTGAACAGCTAGCTGTATTTTCCTGTCCCGCCCCCACCACAGCAGGACTGTAAAATTCTGCATTAAATGTATTGTTAAGATATTAAGGGCTTCACGACATATCAAATTAACCTATTGTCATTCATGCATATTTAAAACTGATCAATTAATCTTGACCGCTTTTTGACTGATTCTGTATTAGTCTCAAAGAGCCAGGTGATGTACATTGCAGAAAACATTGTACAAAGGGATACTGCAGATTCAAAATATTTGCAATGCAAACGCTGAGCTAATTGTTTTACATGTCTTTTAAAAGTTGATAATGAAACTCATAATGATTGTTAGTGGCGAGTTCTGAATATCTAATTTGTCCTTGAACTCAAAGTAGTAGAAAACATATTTTGGTTTTGAAAGGAGTTAAAATAATTTCCCGACATCTGTTACAAACAAACTGTGGATAAGGAAGCTATCTTAATACACCCATGCTGCAGAAGGACCTGAACAATCCATTTCAGAAGCTGCTTATTCCTTATATTAAATCAACCAACATCAATTAATGATGTAATTAAAAGCCTTTTTAACCTTGGACTCCTTCTATCCCAACAGTGTATGGGTTCCACGCTATTGGTGGAAACTATCGGAGGTGACGGAGATCCCGGCCAGCAGTTGGAGAGCCGATGAGATTCCCACGTGAAGAAAGCCTGATGCATCTTGCGCCACTTTGACACTTAACGGGAGTGGTGGGCCTTGCCCCGGGATCAAGGACCCTGGAGGCGGAGGACCTGCCAACCAGAGCTGCCGGCAGAGACAGAGGCCAGCTGTTCTTCTGTACTCAGTAGTGCCACCAGGGAGGCAGTGGCTGCTGCAGGTACTACACCCACCCAAGGCCTCCAATCAAGGAGAGACCCAAGCACAGGTGAGTTAAGCGGGGGGAAGGGGTCATGGGGTGGGCGTCGTTGAAGAGGGGGAGGGGCGTCAGCATCAAGGGTGGAATCGTGTGACTCTCAGCAGATCCCCCCCTCTTCCTAATGCCAGGTCCCTTGATCAGGCCCTGAGTGCCTTTGTATGAGAGATCCCTCCAGTCATGCTCCCCGCATGGTGAGCTCCCCACCCGCCACTCGGTTAATACCAGTGGAAGCAGAATTAGGCCCTTAAGTGGACATTAATTACCCACTTAATGGCCTCAGTTGGCAGTAGCAGAAAGGCTGTCCATGGGCCTGACATAAGAACATAAGAAATAGGAGCAGGAGAAGGCCATTCGATCCCTCAAG
The DNA here is from genome assembly GCF_964194155.1 of Cetorhinus maximus. Classification (NCBI taxonomy): domain Eukaryota; kingdom Metazoa; phylum Chordata; class Chondrichthyes; order Lamniformes; family Cetorhinidae; genus Cetorhinus; species Cetorhinus maximus. The sequence continues at coordinate 1,694,218 of NC_135883.1, read as the reverse complement.
CCTGCCCGGCCAATCAATAAGACCATAGCTGGTCTGCCCTAGGCCTCAACTCCTCTTTCGTGCCAGCTCCTCATAGCCCTCAACTCCCCGATATTTCAAAAATCTATCTACCTCCTCTTTAAATACTTTCAGTGATCTAGCCTCCACAACTTTCTAGGGTAGAGAATTCCAGACATTCACTACCCTCTGAGAGAAGAAATTCCTCTGCATCTCAGTTTTAAATGAGCATCCCCTTACTGTCATGGACTTATTTGGGATGGAGGTGGGAGGTCTCTACCCGCCACCCACTTGTCCAATTAAATGCCCCCACTACCAAACTCGCCATGAGGTAGTCACAAAATTCCACCCTGTTTCTGCCCCTCATCACCAAGGTCAGCAAGGTGGGTGTACAGCAGAAAGAGCTTTTGCAGTGAAACTGACTTTGCTCAATTACACTGAAGAGCTCCAGCCATGGCCATTGGGGGAACTACAGTTCAAAGTACTTCTTCTGTGTTTCAGGAGGCTCAGAATGTCATGGCGGGTTGCTGCTGACATCTGCAGCCTCCTAGAACAAGATCTCCTTCCCAGCGGGACAGGTGGGCACACAAACCAATCCCTGTCAAAGTGCCTGTCACTGGAACGCCACAACTACCAGGGTCTCTGCCTGTTGTCAAATTGTATATAGTCCCATCTTAAAATAAAGAACCCACATTATTGTTTCACCCATCCTTGTCTTGTGATTGGTACGTTTATGTCAAATAAAGGAACATAACATGGTGGAAGCATGGTTTTGAAGATGTGGCTGAAGTGTACAAGCCTCAACCCCTTGTATGCAGCAGGAGAAAAGAATTGGTGTGAAAGTAAAGCAACTATCAGGCCTCGTCATGTATGAATGATTCTGCTTCTCTGTAGGAAACCTACACTCTGAGCCTTCATTCTGGGACATTGTTACAACTCGCTGCAGCCAACAGGCACCAGGTCCTGGTAAGAATGTTCGAATTTGGGAGAGCATAATCAGTATAAGTCTACCTGCTGTGAAGTTTAAGCAGGAACAGAAATTAAATAGATGACTCTGGAAAGTATAATTTTAAGCAGAACTCACACAGGAGAGACTCCATTATTGCTGCTACAGGAGGTCAGGGGAAGTTAAAACACTACAGGCTGGACTGGAAAGAAGAATCCACCTAGTAACAGCTCCTAACAGCCAGAAGAAGCCTGAAACAAAGCTTTTTATTTTATTTTTGAAGTCCGCAGTTCCAATCCATGCCTGAATCACTCTTTTGTGGGCCGAGCTTCAGTAAACCCACGAAAAATCAGAAAGAACTCAACAGCACCACCGTCGCAGTAAAGAACTCAACAGCACCACCATCGCAGTAAAGAACTCAACAGCACCACCGTCGCAGTAAAGAACTCAACAGCACCACCGTCGCAGTAAAGAACTCAACAGCACCACCATCGCAGTAAAGAACTCAACAGCACCACCGTCGCAGTAAAGAACTCAACAGCACCACCGTCGCAGCAAAGAACTCAACAGCACCACCGTCGCAGTAAAGAACTCAACAGCACCACCGTCGCAGTAAAGAACTCAACAGCACCACCATCGCAGTAAAGCAGTGACCTATGACCAGCTAAGGTAGTAGCCACTAAAGGTGCTGCAACTCTGAGCTAAATTCACTTTAAAAGAGCTGTCAAAACAGCCCAAGTAGCTGCCAACAGTTCCAGACAGCATTAAATCCCGTAAAAAGCTAAAAAATGACCACAAAATTTGCAAAACTCAATTGGAAGGCAGTGGGCCTCTTATCTGAGTTTACTTTATTCCGACAATGTATAGAGCTATGTTTTCTGGACCTCAATATTTCCAAACCAAATAAACAAACCATTAAGATTAAAATTGTTATACACAATGGAGGCCTCCACAGACTGAACATGTCAGGTCTGTCCAATGACCACCTTCAAAATCCAGATAAAATATGGTCAACACTCGAACATCAATTACAGTGAAACTCAGCTTCTAAATACACCATCTGGAATTCATGGGCTGCATTTTACCGTCAGCGACTGAGGCCGGGGCCCGCTCACCGACGCATAAAATGACGCATGGTGACGTAGGGCAGAACTCCCGATGTCACCGCGCCCCATTTAAATTTTCAGGGAGGCGGGGACGCAGCAAAATCAGCTGCGGTCCCACTGACCTGTCAAAGGCCAATTGAGACCATTGACAGAGCAATTAAAGTAATTAGTGGACCTGCCCATCCAACCTTAAGGTTGGCGGGCAGGCCAGGAGCCCCGGCGGGAAGTAGAAAAAACATGAAACCTCATCCACGGGTGGAATGAGGTTTCATGTAGGTTTTAAAAATTTTAATAAAGTTTTTTGGAAATTATGAACACGTCCCAACTCATGTGACATTGTCACATGGGGGGACATGCAAGGGAATTTTTTTTTCTATTTTTAATATTTTTGAAAGTAGAGGCAATCTCCCTGAGGCAGCATTTAGCCTCAGGGAGATGGGTGCACTCTTTCATGCACATGCGCAAAAGAGCACACTTTCGATTTTAGGAATCCCTCCCGCCCGCACAGGGAGCACATAGCGCTTCCCTGCGGACATCACGCTGGGCGGGCCGTAATTGTGCTGCACCTCCAATCGGGGGCGCTGATCAGAAGCGCGTCTGCACGCGCCCACCCATCAACTTCCCCCCCAACGGTGGGGGAAAATTCAGCCCCATGTCTTTTAGGCAACAACTGACAGAGACCATTGACCAATTCACAAGTAGATGCAGATACAATTGTGACTTCACGGCAGCAGCGCTGAAGGGTTCTCAAAATTCCCGCGTATTTCATAAGAACAAGGATATGACTTTTGGACTTATACCTGAAACCAGACAAGGAGAGGAGACAGAATACACATTCTTCCCTTTAAAACAATCAACACAAAACTAAAGCCCATCAAAATCTTGCATAAATAATCGCTACTAACTACTAAGGCAGGAAGGCAGCAATCAATGCAAATTATGCAAACCCATCAATACTCCACATATACAATGGCTTTCAGTTCAAGACTTGTTACGGGGGCAGGAAGATAATGATAAACATCATGCGAGCCCATTAAAAACAACGAGACAACAATCACCAGGGGAAGTCCACAAAATCAAACAAAGAACTAACCTTGATTTGGATTCCAGTAAGAAATTCGAAAGACAGTATAACTGGCCAGTCAGTTACGAAGGAGAGGGAGAGAAACCAGCTAGCAGGAGGGTGGGCAGTTTTGAAAGGGTTGAAACAGAGTTTAAACAAGAAGATCTGGAGGTCTGCAGGCCCGCAGGCAACATCACGGTGAGGGGCACAGGGTGGCAGGCTCAACCGAAGACAACAAGGCCGCAAACGCAGCCCCCCACAAAGATCGACCACCCTCAACCGCACCCTCCATGAAGATCGACCACCCACAACCGCACCCTCCACCCAACTGAAGAACCTTCGCAGATTCCGCAGACCAGGACCACATGGGGACAGCAGGCCCCAGAGGACACAAAGAGCGTACCCCAAAATTGCAACCGGCTTACCTGGCTGGATTTCGAACTGTCAAGGAACCCTGGGTTGGTGAGCATGATCCCTGACCTCTCCTAGTTCAATTTAGTTAGGTATTGGGGGTGGGACAAGGGTAAGGGGATTAGTAGCGTGATTTTCCCTCGTTATGCTCTGTATTCCCTAATCTTAACTAAGTGTACTTTGTAAGTCTGTATAATCTCAGTGTAATCCTAATGTTATAAGTTCATTTGTGACTTCAATAAACCCAGTTTTTTTCTTGCACCAAAGCCAGTTGTCTGCTGCACTTTGTCACAACCCCCAAATAAGTCCAAGGTCTAGAACCCAGGGAGTGGGAGCGATTCGAACCGCTCAGAGGTCAGAGGTGAAGCTGACACACACACACCACCCCCTACATAATGGCGACCGTGGCAGGACCTTGGCAAAGGGGATGCGATGCAGTGGGCACTGATTTGGAAAAGAGAACTGTAATGGAAGAGAGGATTTCAAATTACGTGTTCAGTAAGGTGAATATGGGAAAAAAATGGGTCACTAATCTGTTAAAGGCTGGGCGCCCGGTAGACGCTGCAGCTAAATGGACAGAAGGGAAGGATCATAAAAAATCCATGGAAAAGGCAATCTGGCTGATGTGCTTCAAGAAACAGATCCAGCTTTTGGACAGGCTCGTTGAAGCACAGGCAGCTGAGATTCGGGAGCCAGCCTTTGGAAGCCCAAACAAAGGCCCTAGTAGGGGAGAAGTTACTGTTAGCATTGCAGGCTCTGAACCAGGAAATGGTGCAGTTAGTGAGGGAACATAAGACCCAGCAGGAATATTTACAGTGTCAGGTCACCGAGGCCAAGAACAATGAGCTGGGGTTGCGGGAAAAGAATGCCCGCCTAGCAAGACAAGTAAGAGAGCAGGAGGAGAAAGTAAAAGGCTTACAGGCAGCCTGTAAGATAGTGAGCACACAGGGGTTTGAGGATGCAGACCAGGGCCCCTGCCAGAAGCTGATAGAGAGTCTGAACCTTGCTCTAAGGACGGTAAAAGGCATGGTGTGCCTCACAACCCCCAGTGCAGCCCAGGTCGACTTCACAGGGAACCTGGGGAGGACGGTTCAGATACTACAGGTAGTGCCAAGGGACTACCCGGTTGAGCAGCAGGAAGGCCCACGACCACCACCTGTAGCGCCAAGCTTTAGCAAAATCTGGCAGGAGGCGGGGGGGGGGTGGAATTAGGGGCAGAAGTTGAGGAGGAAAACCCCCAGCAAGAGAGGCTGGGACCAGGGCCGATGTGCCCGGCCCGGCAGCAAAGGTTCGGCCCACCCGCTGGTAACGGGGATGAGGGACCCCTCCAAAACCAGTTCCTAGTTCCCCACGGCACCCAACAGCTTAGGGCCATGGTAAGCCATTTAACTAAACTTGCGGCAAATGGGGATCCCTCGGTCCACTTCAGGGAAGTGGAACAAGCAGCAGCATCAACGAGTGCAATGATGCTGAACAGGCCAAAATGCTGCTATTCTCCCTGGAGAGTGAGCTATTCCAGTCCCTCTCTGACCAATGTAAGATGGGACAGTGTGATTATGGGGAGCTCAAGAGGAAGTTCTTGAGGCCATGGGGATGAATGAGGGAAGTCCTTTCTCCCGGGTGGAAAAAACAGTGCAGCTCGTAGGAGAACCCCCGCAGGCTTTTGCAGACAGGTTGTAGCGAGTGTATAGGAGCGTATGCAGTGGGGATGCCTCACCGGGCTAACCTGGACCAGGATCAGCGGGCCCACTGGCTCCGTTGCCTGGTGGCAAACAGCTTGGCACAGGTCAGGGCCGCGGCAGGAATGTGGTTTGATCCAAAGAATCTCCTGACTACCGAACTCACGGTGATCAGACAATTGACCATAGCTTACCGAAATGGTAAAGGAACCGATGCACACCCACCTAAAGGGAAAGTGCATGAAATGAAACCCGGCCAGGGTAGGAAGGAGTGGCATCAGGAAGGGAATAACCCTTCCAGCACAAAGCGCAACTGTTATGGGTGTGGGAAGAATGGACACTGGAGTGAGGAGTGTAAGAATCCTTGGAAAGATAACAAGTGAAAGAATTCCTCAACCCCAGCCCAAAAGGCAGAGACAGGAATCCCTCCCGCCACAGTCCAGTCATTTTTGGAGGCCATGAGAACCCTATTGACTGGCCCAGGGAAGGTAGCAGCCACCACCATCAGCCCCATCTAACCCACAACCCTGACTAGAGCCAGCAGCAGTGGGGGAGGAAGGGGAGGTTTTCATCCATAAGGTGAAAGCCCATTCCTCTGCAGAACCCCGGAGTGAGGGCAACCAGCAGGCCAATGTGCTAGCTAAGGAGGGTCCCCGCACAGGCATTTTCTGGGACCCATATGGGTCTCATCCTATAGCATCAGTCATGGGTAGGAATGGGAACCAATGTCAGTTGTTTAAATCCGAGAGAAGGGAACAGCCATTTGGGGCAAGGTCTGAGGATAAAAATCCTCAGCCTGTAGCAGAAGCAAACTCACAGACTGCACAAGCAGCTGCAGTGGCTTGTTTTAAGGGAAGGGCCATCCCACCCACCGTTTGGGACACTCCCCCGCTCATAAGACCATAAGACATAGGAGTAGAAATTAGGCCATTCGGCCCATCGAGTCTGCTCCACCATTCAATCATGGCTGATAAGTTTCTCAACCCCATTCTGCTGCCTTCTCCCCGTAACCTTTGATCCCCTTACCAATCAAGAACCTATCTATCTCGGTCTTAAATACACTCAATGGCCTGGCCTCCACAGCCTTCTGTGGCAATGAATTCCATAGATTCACCACTCTCTGGCTAAAGAAGTTTCTCCTCATCTCTGTTCGAAAAGGTCTTCCCTTTACTCTGAGGCTGTGCCCTCGGGTCCTAGTATCTCCTACTAATGGAAACATTTTCCTCATGTCCATTCTATCCAGGCCTTTCAGTATTCTGTAAGTTTCAATCAGATCCCCCCTCATCCTTCTAAACTCCATCGAGTATAGACCCAGAGTCCTCAAACGTTTCTCATATGTTAAGCCTTTCATTCCTGGGATCGTTCTCGTGAACCTCTTCTGGACCCTCTCCAGGGCCAGCACATCCTTCCTGAGACACGGGACCCAAAATTGCTCACAGTATTCTAAATGTGGTCTGACCAGAGCCTTATAAAGCCTCAGCAGCACATCCCTGCTTTTATATTCTAGTCCTCTCGAAATAAATGCCAACATTGCATTTGCCTTCCTAACTACTGACTCAACCTGCAAGTTAACCTTAAGAGAATCCTGGACTAGGACTCCCAAGTCCCTTTGTGCTCCAGATTTCTGAATTCTCTCCCCATTTAGAAAATAGTCTATGCCTCTATTCTTCCTACCAAAGTGCATGGCCTCACACTTCCCCACGTTGTATTCCATCTGCCACTTCTTTGCCCATTCTCCTAACCTGTCCAAATCCTTCTGCAGCCTCCCCGCCTCCTCAATACTACCCGACCCTCCACCTATCTTTGTGTCATCTGCAAACTTAGCCAGGATGCCCTCAGTTCCTTCATCTAGATCATTAATGTATAAAGTGAAAAGTTGTGGTCCCAACACTGACCCCTACGGAACTCCACTAGTCACCGGCCGCCATCCTGAGGAGGACCCCCTTATCCCCACTCTCTGCCTCCTGCCAGACAGTCAATCTTCTATCCATGCTAGTACCTTGCCTCTAACACCATGGGCTCTTATCTTACTGATACTCATCTGGGACTCAGATGAGGTGGGACCTGAGGGCAGAGAGTTACCTGCCCCTGACACAGGTTTAGAAGAGGTACAGCCTGAGGATAGAAATCCCCAGCCAGCGGCAGTGGAGATTTCACAGGCCGCACAAGAGGGGACAGTGGCTTGGGTTGAAGACCCACTAGCCAGAAAACCCCCACCAGCCAGAAAACCCCCACCAGCCAGAAAACCCCCGCCAGCCAGAGTCCATGGAAGGACCCCACAGCGCCACAGCCAAAGAAACCGTGGTCACCGGCTCCCCAGTTTAAAAGGGCAGACCCTCAAGTCAGGGATCGGTCTGAGGAGGCTGTGAGGGACCAAAGGTACAGGACAGGGCGGCCACACCGAAGGGAGCAGTGTGCTATAGCCCGAACAGGGATTAACCTGGCTGCCCGGGGACGGGCGGTGGATGTACATTGCTTCTGTTATTTAATTTTGAGATTGTTAAGTTTGGATGTTTTAGTTAAATTTTAAATAAGGTGGTTGGTAGTTTAAGTATTATTGTTTAAGAGTGTTTATATTGAGTCAAGGTCGCAAGACTCGACTATGCTTTACCCAAGCCAGCGAGTCTGTTCGGGACCTGGCTATGTGCTCTTATGTCTCCCGACAGAAAGGATTTCGATAGGATGGGGGGCAGACTCCGACTCGCCCTGATAGGAATGGCCGCTGGGAGGCGAGGTGTCATGGAGGACTCCCACATTTTTGGGTGCTCGGGGGAGAGGGCACCGGTTGTGACAGCGAGGGACAGCGGAAGTGACGTGGAGGAGATCACTACCTATTCCCATGTGGGAAGATGGCCAGGGTGGCTGGGATCTAACTCCACCCGATACTCCAGTCAGACCGGGTTCACCTACGGGGAGGCCTCCCTCCCCTGCCCCAGCAGACAGGCTGTGGCCACACGGGTCGGGGTCACTGAGGGGAAACGCGTGTGCCTGACCTGCAGAGGATAGATTCCCCCGGGAAGGTGGTGGTGGCTCAGGAAGCTGAGCAGAGACATGGGGGATGGTACAGCTGACTGGGAGCGACTGGGGAACGACACCCATCAGACCATTACCGGGAACCATGGCGGGGGTGAGCGTGTGCTGGGACAAGTGGTGGAAATCGGAACAGGGAATCTGTGTCTGCATGTGGGGATTACGTAAGACCTGCCCCACGGGCGTATCCATTATCTGTTCCGCAGCATGGCTGGACAAGGGGAAGGGGGTGGAATGGGATTCCCACCTAAACACTTGCATAACCCCATCCTCTCCAGCCTCAGTTAAGGCCACTGAACTTATGGCACGCGCCCAAAAGCCCCTGCCCACGGCCCCGACAGTAAGGACACATATGGAGAAGTGCCCTGACACCACCAAGGGGCCAGGGAATGGGCTGGTACTAGTGCCAACCAAAAAGGTGCTATACCAGGGGGTACACTACGCGGTAACTTCCGTGATTCTAAACCTCACAGAGGTACACTTACCTGAGTGGTGCCCCAAGGAGACAGAACAGCTATACCAGGACCTGTCAAGAGAAATGTTCAGGAAATTCTACCAGTTCGATTTTCCCAATGTAGACAAAACAGAACTGTACACTACCCACACTGAGTACTTTAGCAATGCGGGGAGACAAAGAAGGGGAACCTGGAATGATGTTTTCACAGCTTATAATACAGGATCCTCTGTGATAAACAGTCTGGATGACATAGAATTGCAGACACAAATAAACGGTTTAAAAACACAATAACGAAAAATCTTAACAGAGGGGAACACAGTGATAGGCTCAGAGCTACACGAGGACCAGGCCATGATGGTCCATTTAAAGGAGATTATTGCTGAGTTGGAAAGGCAAGCCAAAACAGGGAATGCACTCATTCCAGAGGATAGGAATGCATCAGACCAGGCTGCACAGAATGAGGTGTGTGTGCTGTACAGGGAATGGTTCCTGGACGAGAGCCGCAGCAACCTGGAGGATTTAAAGCAAGGTTTAGTCCCCTCCTGGATCAGCAACAAGCACCTCGCAGCCCTCCACCCATTTGAGAATTCACTCAGCCCGTCTCAGTTCCGCCTAGTCTCTGAAGCCTACCCTGTCCCAGTAGATTGTGGGCGCTCCAACCACACCATCATGGGTATGGTAGTGAGGATGCCGGTCATGGGTGGGACAGCCCGACCTGCACCGATATATAGGGTGGAGAACATTGGAGTCATTCAAGGGGGTGCACACGTCTGTTTCGCAGCGGTCCCACCTTACGTCAGAAAGTGGGAGCACATGATGACAGGTACAGACCTCTCTGGGTGCCGGAGCCAGGGTGCACATGTAGTCCTGTGTCCCCAGCACTTGAATGCCTATTCCAGACCACAGTGCGAGTTTAAAACTGCTGGTGCACAGCCTATAAACTGTACCATGGAGGTAATGGCACAAGGTCACATTCCCCCACAGGTAGCATATATAGGGGGTGGGACATATTGTGTCACCACAAGTGGTCCCACTACCAGCTTGGACGGCACATCCGGTGTCCTGTAAGTGACAGCAGTTTTTGTTTTAAACCCGAGGCAGAAGTTCAAGTGGCCCAGAAATGGATTGTCCCCATTCCTGAACCCTCCACTGTTCACCTCACTGTTAGGGAAAAGATTACCAACCTGCAGAGCTCTGTCACACATTTCGGTTACAAAATTCCCCCTCTACCAGAACATCTTACGAAACTATTAAAAGCTGTAGAGTTACCACAGAAGTATTTCTATACTTTGGAACAGAAAACACACGAGATAGAGGGAGAGATTCAAGGTATCACAGTCCCACCCTGGTGGGACATTTTCGAAAACATAGAGGTCCCTTCATGGGTCAGAATGGCTTCCCACGTCCTGGTGGTTTGCCGGCTGGGAATAGTGTTGTACCTGTTGGGCTCTCAGTGCAAAGGGAAAAGGCTAAATCCTAGAGTTCCAAAACGAAAGGACCTGGAAGAAGCATCATGCTAAGCTGGAGAGAGATACACCTGTTTGAACCTTTCACATATTTTTTTTGTGTGTTCCTGAATAAAGATTGTTGTTTTTTTGTGTTCGGTTATTTTTAAGAAAGACTTTTACCTGTTGTTTTCTTTTAATAAAGATGTATGTGCATTAAGTGGGGTCTTGGACCCCCTAAACGTTTGGATGTATGTAAATAACTGTATTTTGCCTCTACTTGTCCCACCCCCCCCTTAAACCAGCTTATAGTTCACCTCTCTTCTATTTTTACTTAGTTCTGTTGAAGGGTCATTCGGACTCAAAACGTTAACTGTGTTCCTCTCCGCAGATGCTGCCAGACCTGCTGAGTTTTTCCAGGTATTTTTGTATTTGTTTTGTATTTTGCCTACGCATGGTTACATACACCACATTTTAAAGGATGGGGAATGTATGTGTCATGAGATCTTAGATAGGTAATTACAGGGGAAGATTGACTATGGAGGGTCGGGAATTTTGTTTTTTTTTCTGGTGTGATACTTGAAGCAAGGTTTAGTATCACGGGGGGGGGGCCGAAGGGTTCCGAAAGTTCCTACATTTTTCATATCATCAACAAGGATATGACTTTTGGACTTTTAAACTGCTGAGTTAAGTGTCGAACCCTGCAGACAGGAGGCTGGGCCCATGAAGGCCTGGAACTGGACATGCCCAGGCTTGTTGAGTGCAGTGTGGATTTTTTTACCTGTAACCAGACAACGAGAGGCGACAGAATACACATTCTTCCCTTTAAAACAATCAACACAAAACTAAAGCCCATCAAAATCTTGCATAAATAATCGCTACTAACTACTAAGGCAGGAGGACAACAATCAATGCAAATTATGCGAACCCATCAATACTCCACATATACAATGGCTTTCAGTTCAAGACTAGTTACAGGGGCAGGAAGACAATGATAAACATCATGCGGGCCCATTAAAAACAACGAGACAACAATCACCAGGGGAAGCCCACCAAAATCAGACAAAGAACTAACCTTGATTTGGATTCCGATAAGAAATTCGAAAGACAGTATAACTGGCCCAATCAGTTATGAAGGAGAGGGAGAGAAACCAACTAGCAGGAGGGTGGGCAGTTTTGAAAGGGTTGAAACAGAGTTTAAGCAAGAAGATCTGGAGGTCTGCAGGCCCACAGGCAACATCACGGCGAGGGGCACGGGGTGGCAGTCTCAACCGAAAACAAGGCCACAACCGTACCCTCCACGAAGATCGACCACCCACAACCGCGCCCTCCACGAAGATCGACCACCCACAGCCGCGCCCTCCATGAAGATCGACCACCCACAGTCGCACCCTCCACGAAGATCGACAACCCACAACCGCGCCCTCCACGAAGATCGACCACCCACAACCGCGCCCTCCACGAAGATCGACCACCCTCAACCGCAGCCCTCCACGAAGATCGACCACCCACAGCCGCGTCCTCCATGAAGATCGACCACCCAGAACCGCGCCCTCCACCCAACTGAAGAACCTTCGCAGATTCCACAGACCAGGACCATGTGGGGACGGCAGGCCCCAGAGGACACAAAGAGTGTACCCCAAAACTGCAACCGGCTTACCTTGCTGGATTTCAAACTGTCAAGGAACCCTGGGTTGGTGAGCATGATCCCTGACCTCTCCTAGTTCAATTTAGTTAGGTTTTGGGAGTGGGACAAGGGTAAGGGGATTAGTAGCGTGATTTTCCCTCATTATGCCGTGTGTTCCCCATTCTTAACTAAGTGTACTTTGTAGGTCTGTTTAATCTCAGTGTAATCCTAATGTTATAAGTTCATTTGTGATTTCAATAAACCCAGTTTTTTTCTTGCACCAAAGCCAGTTGTCTGCTGCACTTTGTCACAACTCACAAATAAGTCCAAGGTCTAGAACCCAGGGAGTGGGAGTGATTCGAACCGCTCAGAAGTCAGCGGTGAAACTGACACACACACACCACCCCCTACAGAGCTAGCCACAAAATAATCGGGCACATGATAGTATCTACCACAATGGAAGCATTCCAAAAAGACCTCTTGGACCAACCCAAAGGTTACACCTTGGAAGCACTACAACAAAGGAGAAGTGTGAGCTGATGCATTTTGGTAGGAAGAACATGGACAGACAATATAAAATAAGGGGTGAAATTTTGAAGGGGGTGCAAGAGCAGAAAGACCTGGGTGTATATGTGCATAGATCATTGAAGGTGGCAGGACAGGTGGAGAGAGCAGTTAATAAAACATTTAGTATCCTGGGCTTTATTGATAGGGGCATAGAGTGCAAGAGCAAGGTGGTTATGCTGAATTTATATAAGACACTTGTTAGACCTCAGCTGGAGTATTGTGTACAGTTCTGGGCGCCACACTATAGGAAGGATGTGAACACATTGGAGACAGTGCAGAAGAGGTTTACAAGAATGATTCCAGGGATGGAAACTTCAGAAGATAGATTTGGGAGGATGGGACTGTTCTCCTTGGAGAGAAGGAGGCTAAGAGGAGATTTGATAGAGATGTTCAAAATCATGAGGGGGCTGAACAGAGTAGAGAGGGAGAAGTTGTTCCCACTCGTAAAAAACATTAAGAACGAGAGGGCACAGATTTAAAGTAATTTGCAAAAGAAGCAAATGTGATGTGAGAAAAAACTTATTCACACAATGAGTGGTTTGGGTCTTGAATGCATTGACTAGAAGTGGAGGCAGGTTCAATCGAGGCATTCAAGGGGGCATTAGATGATTATTTGAATAGAAACAATTTGCAGGGGTACAAGGAAAAGATAGGGCAATGGCACTAGGTCATAATGCTCATTTGGAGAGCCGGTGCAGACACAATGGGCTGAATGGCTTCCTTCTGTGCCATTTAGATTCTGTCAAGTATGAAGCCATACTACTGGGTAGACAGAATCTACAGGTTCTGTGCAATTCATCCACAATTGGCATGAAAGCCAATTCAGGGAAGCCTAGTAAGCAATGTGTGTGATGTGGTCTCATACTCGCACTCAGAAATTTCACAGCTTTTAATGCTTTATGCACGGCATGTGGCACCAGAGGACACTGTAAGTGCCAATGCAGAAAGCAAAGGCCAAAACAACTGGTGCAACATCACGAGAAGCCACAACCAAAGGCTAAACAGGTACAGCATTCCAATCAATCAAGAGCACGAGGTGGTGGAATAGTGGTATTGTCACTGGGCTAGTATTCCAGATACCCAGGTTAATGCTGTGGGGTCCCGGGTTTGAATCCCACCACGGCAGATGGTGAAATTTGAAAGTCTCATGATGACTACGAAACCATTTCTGATCATTGTAAAAATCCATCCGGTTCACTAATATCCTTTAGGGAAGAAAATCTGTTGTCCTTACCTGGTCTGGCCTACATGTGACTCCAGTCCCACAGCAATGTGGTTGGCTCTTACATGCCCTCTGAACAAGGGCAATTAGGGATAGGCAATAAATGCTGGCCTAGGCAGTGCTGCCCACACACCATGAACAAATAAATGCAAAAGAACAGCATCAAGACAACATCCACAAACTATCTAACCAAACTCTGCAGTCTGGCAATGAGAACGACCAGACCATCAACACACAAAGAGGGCAGACATTCAGCACAATGAAAATCAAAGAATGTAATTGGAATAGTGGTACCAACAGAAGCCTTTTCTACCACCCAGATTATATGCCCGCAGATGGTGCGTCAGCATAATCTATGTGCAAAACTGGATACTGGTGCAGGTGCAAACACCCTTCCAGTTTGTACACTGAAATGTACCCACAGACGTGGCAAGTGTTGATTCAACCAACCATGCCAAGCTCACCGCGTACAAAGGGCTTGTAGATTCCATAGGACCATAGAACACTACAGCACATTCCTGGGATCCATTGCACTCAAGTGTCACTACAAAAACTCACGCAGGTCACCCCAGATATTTTATGTTGTGGACATCACCAGTCCAGTGGTCACAGGCCTACCGAGCTGCAAGGATCTGTCCTTGATCACCATCCATGGTATTAACAAGACAATGGCGAAGACCACAGACCAAAAGGAGCACCAATGGGAGAAGATAACCTAACCCTGTAATGCAGATCATCTGCCAACAGGCTACATGGCAATAATAAAAAAAACAAAGAACAAAGAAAAGTACAGCACAGGAACAGGCCCTTCCACCCTCCAAGCCTGCGCCAATCATATTGCCCGTCAACTAAAACATTTTGCACTTCCGGGGTCCGTATCCCTCTATTCCCATCCTCCTATTCATGTATTTGTAAAGCTGCCTCTTAAACACCACTATCGTACCTGCTTCCACCACCTCCTCTGGCAGCGAATTCCAGTCACTCACTACCCTCTGCGTAAAAAAACTTGCCCCGCACATCACCTTTATAGTTTTCTCCTCTCACCTTAAATCTATGTCCCCTAGTAATTGACTCTTCCACCCTGGGAAAAAGCTTCTGACTATCTACTCTGTCCATGCCACTCATTATTTTGTAAACTTCTATCAAGTCACCCCTCAATCTCCGTCGCTCTAGTGAGAACAATCTGAGTTTCTCCAACCTCTCCTCATAGCTAATAACTTCCAGACCAGGCAGCATCCTGGTAAACCTCCTCTGCACCCTCTCCAATGCCTCCATATCCTTCTGGTAATGTGGGGACCAAAATTGCACGCAATATTCCAAGTGAGGCCTAACCAAGGTTCTATACAGCTGCAGCATGACTTCCCAGCTTTTATACTCAATACCCCTGCCAATGAAGGCAAGCATGCCATATGCCTTCCTGACTACCTTATCCACCTGCGTTGCCACTTTCAGTGACCTGTGGACCTGTACACCCAGATCCCTCTGCCTGTCGATGCACTTAAGGGTTCTGCCATTTACTGTATAATTCCTGCCTGTATTAAACCTTCCAAAATGCATTACCTCGCATTTGTCCGGATTAAACTCCATCTGCCATTTCTCCGCCCAAGTCTCCAACCGATCTATATCCCGTTATATCCTTTGACAATCCTCTTCACTATCTGCAACTCCTCCAACCTTAGTGTCGTCTGCAAACTTACTAATTAGCCCAGTTACAATGTGCTGAACATTGTGTAATTATCAGCGAGCATCCCCATTTCGATCTTATGATGGAAGGAAGGTAATTGATGAAGCAGCTGAAGATGGTTGGGCTGAGGACTCTATCCTGAGGAACTCCTGCAGTGATGTCCTGGAGCTGAGATAACTGACCTCCAATAACTACAACCATCTTTCTTTGTGCTAGGTATGACTCCAACCAGTGGAGAGTTTTCCCCCTGATTCCCATTGACTCCAGTTTTGTTAGGGCTCCTTGATGCCACACTCTGTCAAATGCTGCCTTAATGTCAAGGGCAGTCACTGTCACCTCAGCCTGGGAGTTCAGCTCTTTTGTCCATGTTTGAATCAAGACTGTAATGAGGTCAGGAGCTGAGTGGCCCTGGCAGAACCCAAACTGGGCGTCAGTGAACAGGTTATTGCTAAGCAAGCGCTTGATAGCACTGTTGATGACCCCTTCCATTACTTTACTGATGATGGAGAGTTGACTGATGGGGCGGTAATTGGCCGGGTTGGATTTGTCCTGCTTTTTGTGTACAGGACATACCTGGGCAATTTTCCACATAGCCGGATAGATGCCAGCGTTATGGCTGTACTGGAACTGCTTGGCTAGGGGCGTGGCAAGTTCTGGAGCACAAGTCTTCAGTACTATTGCAGGAATATTGTCAGGGCCCATTGCCTTCGCAGTATCCAGTGCCTTCAGCTGTTCCTTGACATCATGTGGAGTGAATCGAATTGGCTGAAGACTGGCATCTGTGATGCTGGGGACCTCCGGAGGAGGCCGAAATGGATCCACTCAGCACTTCTGGCTGAAGATTGTAGCAAATTCTTCAGCCTTATCTTTTGCATTGATGTGCTGGGCTCCTCCATCTTTGATGATGGGCTTATTTATGCAGCCTCCTCTTCCAGTGAGTTGTTTAATTGTCCACCATCATTGACAACTGGATGTGGCAGGACTGCAGAGCTTAGATCTGATCCATTGGTTGTGGGATCGCTTAACGCTGTCTATCATTTAGGACTTAAGCTGTTTGGCACGTAAGTAGTCCTGTGTTATAGCTTCACCAGGTTGACACCTCATTTTTAGGTATGCCTGGTGCTGCTCCTGGCATGCCCTCCTGCACTCTTCATTGAACCAGGGTTGATCCCCTGGCTTGATGGTAATGGTAGAGTGGGGGATATGCCGGGCCATGAGGTTACAGATTGTGTTCGAGTACAATTCTGCTGCTGCTGATGGCCAGTCTTGAGTTGCTAGATCTGTTTGAAATCTTTCCCATTTAGCACGGTGGTAGTGCCATACGATGGAGGGTATCCTCAATGTGAAGGCAGGACTTTGTTTCCACAATGACTGTACGGTTGTCACTCTTACCGATCCTGTCATGGACAGGTACATCTGCGGCAGGCATCCATTATTTTCTATCCTTCAATCATTTTCTTATCCATTCGCAACATTTATCCTGAATCCTCACAGCTTTGAACTTAACTAGTAGCCTTTCTTGTGAAACCTTGTCAAATTGTAAGTTAAGCTGCACGTTTGTAGTTTCTCACAGTCCACTGGCCTGTCGCCTCCTCAGGGAGACTAGGGGTGTGATCTAGCAGGATCTTCCCTTTCTGAGACCATCTTAACTGTTATTATAGGTATTGTTGTACAAATCAAAATTCTAATATATCATTGCTAGTTGATCTCATGTAGCAATACTCAGTAAATCAGTGTATCCCTTACATGTTAGCCATATATTTGCTGTCCCTTTTTCTGTTTTTGCCCTGTTATCCTCCAGTCCTACTAGGAGCTCTGCTGTCCTGATATGTTATGTTCACCTGTCTTCCACCATCCTCGTGCTTTGTTAGGCTTTTGTGTTTTTAAGTTCTCCTTTGCTTATCTTTGCATGCACCTCCTGCCTCTTTTTTTGCCTTTGACTGTGTCTGTTTGTTTTCTTTGCCTTTCCTTTTGAGTGTGCAGTGGTGATGGGCCAGAGTATTGGGGAAAGGTGATAATGTGGGCTTCAAGGCAGTGTTTTCATGCCACATATAGACTGGAAGTTCCCTTCCCTACCCCTATGCAAGCTTTGCTTCCTCCTATGCTCTTGTGCAGTTTGTATGTTCCATGACCATTGCTGCATGTTCAGTAGGTCTCACAAAGAGGCTCTGAGTCTTGTATGATTGAACATTAACTGTTTCTTGATAACACAAAACTATGTACATATATACAGGGTATAGCCCAAGCTAAGAGCTAACATCCATGCTTGTTTCTACACAGGTCTCTGCCCAGTTCACAACTGACTCTAGTCTCAGCTCATGTATCTCTTTTACATCACACTGTGGGCGGTACTGTTTCCCAGTCCCACATTAACCCTTGCTATGCCAGATACCCTTATACTATACCTCCCCCCAAGTCTTTACCCAACATATTTACACAATAATTGTGCTACCTCTTCTTTTCTCCCCTCCCCCAAGCCTCTGACTTTATAAATTCAGACTGTCTGGAGGCTTGATAATTCTTCCAGATCTCGTTCTGGTCACGTTTAGAGGATTGGCAGGCTCTGTTGATTTGAGAAACCTTTGCTAATTCAGAGTTTGAGTTGTAGTCTCTTGTTTCTGGCACTTGGTTGTTTTCTTCTAATTTGCTGGTGTATAGTGGGAGGTTCGCCTCAAGGGGTGAGACTCCTCCTGTTCCTCCTGATCGCACCTTCCAGTATATAGATGAGGTATGACCTTGGCTGGTCATCGTTTCTCCAGTCTATGACACCCTCTCTTTCAAGGTTCCTGAACTGTACCCTGTCCCCTTTGTGTAACTGTGGCAGGTTTCTAGCCTGGTACCTTCTATTATAGGTGGAAGCCTGCTGCTGCCTGTTCGACTGTTGTTGGTTCTGAATGTTTTGGTAGACCCTGACTGCCAACCTTGGGATTAGTTTCCTTGGCAGCATTGGGAGTTGGATGCAGAGATTTCTGCTCATCAGGAGCTCTGATGGAACTAATCTACTATGCAGCGGGCTGGATCTATTAGTTAAAAACACCATCGGAAAGTCGCCATTCTTTCTCAGAAGAGCTTCAATGGTGCAGATACCCTTTTCCACCTCACCGTTCAATTGTGGATGCCTTGGGGAGCTGGTAGGGTGTTGATAACCATAACTGATGGCAAATTGGGTGAAGTATCCATTTGCGAATTGCAGGCTGTTATCGGACAACAGCTGATCCAGGAGGCCGGGGCTTGCAAACATTTCCTTCAAGGATCTTACTGCCTCAGTGGTCCTCGTGTGTAATTGCTTCACCTCAATTCATGGGGAGAAGTAGTCAACCATGATGAAGAAAGACTTGCTGTTAATGTGCTGCCGACAAATGAATTGATTCCCAACCATTCCCACAGCCTGGCAGGGACCTGTGTGGGGATGAGGGGCTCTCTCTCTAGTCTGGCTTGTGGAGTACTCACACCTGGCAGTTTGTGATCATTTTTTCAATGGCTCTTGATATACCCCTGGCTACCATACTGCAGATTGGGCATGCGCTCTGCATTTTGTAATGCCCAGGTGGCCTTGGTGTATCTTTAGAAGAATCTCTGGCCAAAGGGAGACTAGAATGACCAACCACTACTCATTGTATACTAGCAGATCATCTATCATGGTAAAGTGTTTCTGATGTTGAAACCAAAGTTTCATGATGCTCATGCCTAGTTTCTGCTACAGTCACCCTTGTTTACAGTAATGTGGATACGGACACATTCCTCACTTCACATCTGCACCTGGTGGATTTGCTGAAGTTTCCCTGCGGTAGCCAGCAGTTGTCTCCTCACCAAGCGGGAATATGATTCGAGTTCCTCAACCATGACATCATGTGTCATCAGGAAGGTCGACTGTGGCCCTGGATAGTGTGTCTGCAGTCGTTTGATGTTTCCCTTGAACATACACCAATATGGGAATCTCATGAGGCGCAAATGGAATCTCTGAATTCTGGGGTGGTGGGGGACACCTTTGTAAGTTCCCTCTTGTCAAACAGTGAGACCAATGGTTCATGGTGAATTTCAGGTGAATAATGTAGCCAAAGAACCTTTCACAAGTCCACATGACTGCAAGAGCTTCTTTTTCGATTATGGTATACTGCATCTCTGTGTCTGACAGTCCTCTAGATGTGTAATATACTGGTTGATGACACCCATCCAGTTGTTCCTGAAATAAAATCGCCTCTAGGCCTGTGGAAGCGGCATCCGTTGTCATCAGGGATGGGTCATAGTGAGCCAGGATATCTAGTCAGAGCAGCATGGCTTTGATGTGATGAAACGCTTGCTCCTAGTGCATGTCCCAATACCATGCCTGGCCTTTTTTGAGAAGGCGTTCTGAGACCTGCACCAGGTTGGTAGAAATTCCGCCAACTGGTTCACCATGCCCAGGAATCTCTGGAGGTCTGGAATAGATGATGAGTTTGGGAACTTGCTGATAGATTTTGTTTTTTGTGGGTCCACCATGATGCCTTTGCTGCTGCCAATGTGTCCTAAGAACTGAATAGAGGTCTTGGAGAACTCGCATTTCTCATTCACTGTCAGCCCTGCTTCCTGAAGCATGCTGGGACAACCGTGAGCCTCCTGTCATGTTCCTCCAAGGTCATGCCGTGGACCAAAACATCATCCAAATGGCAGATGTCTGATGACAGGTCTCTGTCCAGTCCACAACTGACTCTAGTCTAATGTGTCTCTTTACATCACACTAAGGGCAGCATTGTTTCCCAGTCCCATATTAACCTTTCCTGTGCCCTATGTCCTCAAATGACAACCATCAGTTTATTTTGTGAAATCTGCTCTCTGAGGAAGTTTCGGCTGTGAGTAAGTAACAAGAAGGTTGTTTTTCTCCAAGCGGTCAGATAACATCAAAAGTCTTAAGGACAAATCTCAGGTAGTTTATGAACTCATTGCTACTTTGAAGCATTTGCTACTTTAATGTTTTCTTTCCATATCTTCATCATTTTTTTAAAAAGAGATCATGAGAAGTAATGGGAGGATTCGCAGGCTGACAGGCCACAATGTGAATCCTTCCATGGCTTTAACAATCATTGTACCAGCCGATAAGGTAGGTGAGTCCTATACAGTCATACCATGAGAGGGCATGGGAGCACTCATACCCACCATATATAAGTATCCTAGCTGGATGTTCACCAGGATGGAACTGTGATCTCCACTTGCCAGACTGTCTGAAGCAATGTTCAAACCTTGCACCTTCTCACTCACACTAAAGCTGACTTATCATTACCTTTAGTGGGGAGCTACAGTTTCCGACGCCCGACATATTGATCTCAGACAGCCAGTTACAACTCCAGAGAAAACTTACCTGATTTGACAATGCTGGCTGCTAGAACAACTAAATTTCTTTTCCCTGACTATCAGCCTTAGAAATTCTGTTATGTTTACTCTGAAGCTGCAGTTGATTCATCTAAATCAGGGGTGGGGAACCTTTTTCTTATCAAGGGCCGCTCACACACAGGTAAAATCAGTCACGCGCCATGCATGCATAAAAACCAGTTTAATTTATTTTTTTGAGCGAGAATACAGAAATGTTCAACTTGCCCACTGTTTTATTGTGGTGGCGTTTTTTTATTAATTCATGGGATGTGTGCTTTGCTGGCTGGGCCAGCATTTATTGCCCATCCCTAGTTGCCCTTGAGTAGGTGGTGGTGAGCTGCCTTCTTGAACCGCTGCAGTCCAAGAAGGCAGCTCTCCATCACCTTCTCAAGGGCAGTTAGAGATGGGCAATAAACGCTGGCTGAGACAGTGATGCCTGCATCCCATGAGTGAACCATAAAAAGATGGCACAATCTGAATTGCCTCCCTTGCTAAACTTGGTTAGGTCCTGGGACTAGATTTCGTATGGGGCGTTTCTCCAATATGCCCTGGTGTCCTCCTTTTTTCATCCTCCAGGGAGAGTATGGTCCTGAGGCCATTCCCCACAGTGTTACAGGAGAGTGGCAGCAAACAGAAATGGACAGGGTCGCTTTGAAAGAGCAGAACCTGGTCTCCGTTGAACGCCAACTGAAATGGTAAAAAAATGAGCACTCTGTTTAATAGCGGCAATATCACAGGATGCCCCCATCAGGCAATGTGTAGCCTTGAACTGGTAAAAAAAAACTCTCACAATCAGGTAAATGGTTCAGGGATTCATATGGCACCACTAAGTTCTGGATTTCCAACTTCGAACCAGAAACAGTGAGAGTGTTAATGGCAGAACAGGACAGGGGCGTTCTCTTTGTCATATTAAATAAGAGTAAAATGGTAACCACTTAGCAGAGGCCATGTTAACGCAGAGAGAGGGGGAAGGAATGAAGGTAAGATCTTATTCTACCCTGGGGGAGATTTTGGCGAGGACGAGCAGAGAAGCTAATATTCAACCACCCCAAACAATACTTAATCACTGCGAGGAAACTTCTAACCATCCATGGAGGTCATCTTATAAGAGTCTTTGTTTCTGAGGTGAGCAGGTTTGCTTTAAGATTGACTGACTTAACTGCAATAGTTGCTTCCTTGAACTCCTGAATGAAATGTGCTTCTCATGGAGTGTTACTCCCTGAGTTAACTGTTAGGCCGCAGAGATATTCAGAAGTTTGATGTCGGCATTTTCAATAACACTGGGATGGCACAGGGAGTTGTAACGAACTGCAGCACATCCTGATGCAAGTGGAGATTTTAACACCGTGTTTCTGTTAAGATTCCAACAATCCTCTGAGGATATTCAAAGCTTTACCCGACCATCCATCAGCATGCTGACACTCCCAACTGATTTATGGTCAGTCTATCTGCCGCCAATTTCTCACCACATACACTGCTGTAAGTATTAAAAAATAGTATTTGAAATATTAGAAAATGGGACAGGAAAAATCTGTTAAAGGAAACATGTGATACACAAAAATACCGAAATTACTGAGTGCCTGTTGAATTTTTAATTTCGCACTATAACTCAGTGGAGTTGCAAGTGCAGTGAACTGAAATATATTTCTGCCTGGCTCTCAGTCAATGACTTTAGATGGTTGAAGCACTTTGGGAAACCAGTAAATGACAGAACAAATGACAGGCCAACTGCCATAGTGATTTATGTATTTATCTCAGTAATAGCCATAGAACAGCACCACTTCATAGGCCACAGGGAAACATTGTGGAGAGATCTCACTGTTATTTTGCCTTACATTTACCGTCCACTGGGTGTCTTCATAGGGAGATTGTCTGAGCAACACTGGAATTGGAAAAAGTTATAGCAAAAGCCTTGGCTTCTCAGCCATGTAGATTATGTTTCGCTTACAAGTAGCTGAGCAATGAAGCACACGTTGCACGGTTCAGTATCGGTTCTGGATGTGTTTCAAAGTAATTAGCAGCACGTTGGCCAGAATTTTTACCTCGGCGGGTTGCCGCGTGCCTGACCCGACCAAGTGTGAAATGACGCGCGATGACATCGGCCAAGCACGCAGATGTCATCGCGCAGTCACACGATAGTTTGGTGGGTGGGCGCGCGCAACAATTGAAAGGCCTATTAAGGCCATTAAGTTATCAATTGTCCTGAATTTTTCACTGTCCGTCCAACCTAACGGTTAACAGGCAGGCGAAAAGGCCAAGTGGCCTTTGCATTTTTTTGGAAATCTCTCCCATGGGTGGGATGAGGTTTCCAAAAGCAAATACAAATGAAATAAAAGCTTTTATTTGTAACTAAAGACAAGCCCCTGCTCATGTGACAGAGCCACATGAGGGGACATGTTTTATTAATTTTTTCTGCTGTTTAATCATTTTTTCAATATATTCTTCATCTCCCTGAGGCAGCTCCGTGCCTCAGGGAGATTGTTCAGTGCTCTTTCACGTGAAATGTGCACGAGGCCTGCTCGCCCTCCCACCCTCGCCTGCACGGACAGTGCTGAGCGCTGCTGCTCACGTTTCACGCTGGACGGGCCTTAATTGGCCCACCAGTGTGAAATCGCAGTGCGCGGTGGATCGCCAGCGGTGCTCAGCTTCCAGACCGGGCCAGTCGATCCCGCACACCGAGGGCAAAATTCTGCCAATTATTTTTCCGTTGTGCAGCATTTTTAAAAGACACGTAGAAGCAGCGAATGTTTTTTTGGCCTAGTCAGCAGCTGACTGCCTGTTAAGAAATTTGTTTATGGATAGGCTTTGCTGAAAAAGGCAGCATTTGCATGAAATTGTTGGTGAGTGAGTTATTAACTCGCGTAGATTCTGTATTTTCTTTTTTTGATGGCTATTTATTTAGGAATTGCTTTCTCTGTTATATTTTTTGAAATCTCACCGCGGGCCGGATGAAAAAGTGCAATGGGTCACATTCTGTCCCTGGGCTGGGGGTTCTCTGTCCCTGATGCAGTCCCTGACCATGGTGCATGCATAAAGAAAGTGTGAGTAGCTGAAGTATGGAAACCCAAGGAGAACATCACATAAATGATAAAATTCATGAATCACTACACAGCTGTTTAATGCAACTACAGAGACCAACATGGTACAAATATATGGTGGCTATTTTAAATGAGTGTTAACAGTGCTGTTCAGGAGGTTGGCTGAATAATAGGGCATTTGCATATTTTTTTGAGGCTTTAATGAGGCACACACATGCTTGATGTGCTGATCCTGAATGCCACAGGCGCTTCTCCACAGCACTGTACCACCCAGTGTGCTTTAGGGGCATAGCAGACCTCAGACTTTAGCACCAGATGATGGACATTATCAGACCAAAGTTTCACAGAAGCTGTCTGTATTGATACTGGTGTTATTATGGAGCCTGGATGTTACAAGAATGGATATTTGTATCTGTTACTTATGCATGTATGTATTGATTTTGACGTGTTTATGTAGACCTGCACACATTGTACAATGCTCTTCCATTTGTAGCAGAGATTATCCTGAAGCATAGTGAACCGCTGATGACATCATTGGCAATGATGTAGCAACAGCTGATTGTTTTGCTGAGGTAAACATTGTTCCGGATTTGTCAGAAAAGATGGGATGGTTCACTAGCGTTACTGAATTGCAATCCTGAATTACGTACACAGTGTCTCTGACCTTCAACCATTCAATCAGACTGATGTGAAAGACCATACAAATCCATTACCGGTAACCTTCATAAAGACAGAAAACTAAATTAGATTTAAATTTCTTTATCGTTGGTCGTTCCTAGATAAAAATAACCAGTCTATTGAAGCACACATATAAAGTCAGCATTATAAACATAGATATCCTTTATCTGAACAAGCAAATGTTTTGCGTAGCTATGAAACCTTATCGTTCTAAATTAAGATGTAACGTGAAAACACAGGATGTTTTGGCTGCTGCTCATAAGTAGCAATGCCCTGTACCACCCCTTCAGTTTGTGCAATAGAAAGTGGAGAATACAGCCCTGCCCACTCACACATTGGCTCTCATTCAGCTGCAGTAATGTCAACCAAGAAAAGACTGGTGTTACTGTACAGTTAGAAAATCCAGCTAAAATATTGAATGTTATACCTCTATTGGAGAATAGGAATCTGTTTTCCTCCACAAATTGTTAGTACATAAATTAGTTACATATCATTGTTTAGGGACTGAGTGCTAATTCATGTTTAGATCCGTAAGGATCTGGCTTGTCTCACTTCCCTCCCTTCACTAACTTTCTGATGCAGGGAAGAGGTAATCTGTAAGATGTAGCAATTATGGTTTTATTTAGTGTGTAATATACCTTTAAGAATAATACGTGTTAGGGAATATCACATGATCTATAGTAACCAATAGGAGAGTAGCTCGGGCTACCTCCGCAGCCAGAGTAGAGATAGAGTTGGAGTTGAAAGCACATGTGCAGTTGCTGCTGAGTATAGTGTAAATAAACTTAATGGGCAGAATTTTTCCCTTGATGGGCGGGCAGACCCCACCGGCTCGGTGACGGGTGGGCAGGCAGCCAATCGCCGCAGCCGAAGCGGGCCCCGCCGCCATTTTGAGTGGGCGGGCCAATTAAGGCCCACCCAGCGGGCTGCCTGACGGGAAGCGCTATGTGCTTACTGTGCGGGGGTGGGGGGGGGGGGGGGGGGGGGGGGTGGGGGGAGGTGGCGGAGGGATTCCCCAACTGCGAGAGTGCGCACTGCTCCCTGAGGCTAAGTGCTGTCTCAGGGAGGTCGCTGACAGTGCTTCCAAGTTTAAAAATAGAAAAATTAACATGTCTCCCTCATGTGACAATGTCACATGAGATGGGACATGTTAATAAATATGACTAAAACTTTATTAAAGTTTATTAAAACAGACATGAAACCACATCTCGCCAGTGGATGAGGTTTCATGTATTATCAGAAGCCCATTGGGGTCCTGGCCTGCCCACCAGCCTTAATGTTGGACGGGCAGGGCCTTTAATTGTCTTAATTATCCTGTCAATGGCTTCAATTGGCTGATTTTGCTGTCCGCCCGCCTTCCTGAATATTTAAATGGGGCGGGATGACGTCGGGGGGAACCCTGACATCATCCCGCGTCAGCAAGCGGGCCCCGCCCCCAACTCACCAACGGGAAAATTCTGGCCAATGTTTCCACTTAAGAAGTGCCTGCAGTTCAACTCTATTACTAATAGTACAAACTTGCCCACCCTACAACAAACTGGCAACAAGGATAAAACAGAAGAAATCAAGTTAGAAGGAAATTAGCACTGTACCTCGCCCAGTGATTGTAAGTAGCAAGCTCCGTTAGGATTGAAGAAGTAATCCTCTCCCAAAATGCCACAATTTGGGAGAATTGATCCTTTTGGACCAGCCACAGATGATTGGTCTCAATACATAGAACGCCTCACGTTATTTTTTCAAACAAACAAGATTACGGGGAAAGAGAAGAGGCGAGCGATCCTCTTGAGTGGCACGTTGTGGGAGCAAAACCTACAGTTTGATTCGAAGCTTGATGGCACTCAGTGCCCCAGATTCGAAGAATTTCGATGAACTGGTGAACCTTGTGAAGGTACATTTTCATCCCCAGCCCTCAGTCATGATGCAGAGGTTCAGGTTTAATTCGCGAAACAGAGCCCCAGGGGAGACAATTGCATGCTATGTGGCATACTTGAAGCAGCTAACGGAACATTGTGAGTTTGGTACGACTCTGAAGCTCAGAGATTGTTTAGTGTGTGGTTTGAAAGAGAACACTATTCAGAAAACATTATTGTCCAAAGTGAATCTGGAATTCAAGAAAGCACTAGAGATAGCGCTGGCTGTGGAAAGTGCTGTCAGAGATTCACACGCAATACAGGGTCCGCAAAATGGCACCGTGCTTCACATTGGGTGGGAAACATCAGCCGAAAGTGACGCGAGAAATCAAGACTCTGCCAAGAAGCAGGAAACAGCCCCCATTTGCCAAAGAATAAAGAAAAATAACTTAGCAGCAAAATCAAAGAATAGTTTTAATAGAGATGGAAACAATCAGTCTTTTAGCGATTGGCAATTTAAAAAAATAGAATGCTACTATTGTCACAGAAATGGACATGAGGCAGTGCAAGGAAAGATTCAAGCAGCCTTGTAAACAAAAGAAGAAGCCCAATGAAATCTACAATGTAGAAGAGCCTGAAACAACAAATTCTGGCATTTACTCATCATATAGTTGGAAAGACAGAACCAATATTTGTCACAGTGAAAGTAAATGGCAAACCTGTTAGAATGGAAGTGGACACAGGAGTTTCCACTGCTGAAATTGGGGAACATACTTTCAGATATTTGAATTATGGTGAACATCAATCAATTAAGCTTGGAACATACAACTACCAAGCTAAAAGTGTACACAGGTGAACACATTCAAGTAAAAGGCATAAGCAGAGTAACTGTCCATTATGGAAGCCAATCGGCATAGCTACCAGTGTTGGTATTGAGAGGCAGAGGATCAACCCTTCTAGGGTGAAATTGGCTGAGGGAAATCAACCTTGATTGGCCACTAAGATTCCAAAAGGAAGTCGGAAGCATTCCTGTTTTGAAAAAGGAGTGTGTAAGGACTCAACAACCTGAAGAAATATAGGCTGTCCTAAGCCAAAACCTGGAAGAACAGCAGAAGAAACTCAAAGAGACTCTGCTCGATGACAGAGTTCGAGGCAAGGTGAGCAACCTTCACAGGAAAAGACCTTCACACGCTACAAGATTCCATCAGGTCAAAGTTTGTACCTCTGGAAAAGTACGAAGAGAAACAGAAAAAATTCAGCACTTCTCTGAACAAACTGAAGAATGAGTTGGCAGGGAAGACACAACAATGCTCAGTTTTCCAGGAGGCAGCAAACAAATATGAAAAAGAGATGGAAGAGCTGAAGAATCAGCTAAATGAAACCAAAGAGGCTTTGGAAACAAAAGTCGCAGAATTTTCCAAGAAGCAGACAGATCATGAAATTTTGGGAGACTCAGCCACTGAGATCAAACAAGCTGAGCTTGCTTTTGAGAGAAGTCTGGCCAACAGTGAATTTTGAATTCAAAAAGAAGGCCGGGATTAAAGTCTGCACTAGAAAGAAGGCGGCATGTAGAAACAAGATACAGAAATACTAATAGGGCCTTAATTCTGGCAGCATACGAATACGCTTTTTTACACAGGCCTGGTGATCAAATCGCAAACGCCGACGCCCTTAGTCATTTCCCTTTACAAGAAAATGATGAGCATGTCCCAGTTCCACAGGAATTTATTTTACTGTTAAATTTCTTAGGTTCCTCACTGGCACATGCTTGAGATATCAGAGACTGGACAAGTTGGGACTGAGTCCTATCTCAGGTACAGGAATGAGGCACGTTCCACACGTACCAGGAAACTGCCTGAAAGACTGAACTTGTAAATTCCTTACCCAGTGTAAATATTATGTTCTCTTGAAAAGTATGTACTTGTAAATATAATATGTGGTGCTGAGTTAAGGGGGGAAGAATGTTGTAATTATGGTTTTATTTAGTGTGTAATGTATCTTTAAGAATAATAGTGGTTAGGAAAGATCACATGATCTGTAGTAACCAATAGGAGAGTAGTGTGGGTTACTTCCGCAGTCAGTGTAGAGATAGAGTTGGAGTTGAAAGCACATGTGTAGTTGTTGCTGAGTATAGTGTAAATAAACTTAATGTTTCCAATTAAGAAGTGTCTGCAGTTCAACTCTATCTCAAATAGGCAACCCAGCCACCCTACAGAAGAAGGGAACATAAAGTCAGGTTGGTGAATCTACGGGAGGCCTTCCTGCCCAATGCTGCCTTCTTCACTGCTGCTATCCTGAGGATCATGAATCAAAATCCTGTCTCACTAGTTGTATATGATAAATTCTATCCAGCAAAATGTGTGCTTGGTCCTATTACACAGCTGAGTTGTAAAGACATTCTCTTCTACTATTGGATTATTCTCAGTTGGCAAATGTGACAATGAGTACTTTCAAAAATAATCCATTGGCTGTGAAGCATTTTGGGCCTTTCTGTAGGCTAATCAAGCATTTATTTAAGTCTGAAGCTGGTTGAAGGGTATTTGTTTCTTGTAGACATGCTAGTTTAGTATATTGTGAAGAGATAAATAAGCAGGCACTTATTTTAACTAATTTTCTCAAGGTGTTGAATTTCGTCCTCATCTAAGGGGACAATCTTAATACAGAAATTAATTTACCTGCTTGGCCTCCTCTTCACAGGAGGCCCTGACTGCTGAGGAAGGGATCCCTCATATCCAGAGGTGGCATACCCGCCTTGTCATATTGCCTCCCTCTGCATGGCCTCTAGTGCTCTCTCAGAAAAGGTAACTGTACTCAATCCCCATGGGAACTGGCATGTTTCCCTAGTCATCTTAGCACAATACAGAGGAATAGTGCATATGCTGCATTGAGGAGCAGAACCTGCACAGTTCTGCTCCTGTCCAGGAACATCTACTCCCAGAACATGATGCAAATCACCCTGCAAGCACACCAGGAGCATTTAAATGAGAAGGCTGCAGATAAGTGAGGTTGGCACTGTCTGCTGGAAATGAGAAATGTATTAGAATAAATACGGTAGCACCAACAATGTGTCCTGGAGAGAACTTCAGTTCCTGGCCCTGATGCTTTTTTACATAGATATTTCACCCTCAGTTTCCCTTCAATTTTCTTCCGTTATCTTTCCCCTCTTCAAGACAATAATATAGTGTGGTACAGTTCCATGGGTGGCTGATGCCCCCTAGATCACCCAAGAAACCATGTTTCCTGTGCAAGTTGAGGTTATGTGCATTTCAGATGGTGAATCAGCTCTATGGACCATTTCAGCCCAACTACATCCTGTTTGTTCTTAACATCTTGTTATTGGTGATGAAGAATGGGAAGCTTGGCTGACATTTCCTTCCATAGCTGAGGACACTGATGGCAGATGTAGCATTGTACTGGTGGTCTGGTTGAACTGGACTATTTCAGTCCAGAAACACTTCACACTACAATTACAATGTGAAGGAAGGCAGTCAATGGTTCCGAAGTCATACCTTCCATTCACCACTAACATCCTACAGCTGGCACAGATTATTCCCAGGGCATTTAGGGATTGCTTGTTCTGCCCAACCAAAAAGGTTATCTGAATGTGGAGGTAGGAGGAGCTGGAGTGCTCCTCCAGAATCCATGTTAAAAGGACTGATTTCAGCCACCATTCTCCCGCCTCCCCTCCATATTGCACCACTCCCAACCTGACTCCTGAAGGCTGCTGCTACATTAGCAGAGGCCTGATCTTGTACTGTTTACTGGCCAGAAGCTCAATTATCTGACATGCCTCATCATCCAGGCATAGGGAATGCACCTAAAAATATGCCAGCAAAAATTTCTGGGCCATAGAACCAACAAAAACCTTAAACACAAATAAAAAATAAATGCTTCTTCAAACAATTATTTCAGAAAATTCAACCATTTGTCAATGTTGCCTCCTAACATTGTCCAGGCACTTTTGCCTAAAATTTGTTAATACTTCAGGGGCACGTGGAATTCAATGATTCCTTTTAACTAATAAATGCTATTTCTCTTTTGTTGGAAGCAGCTATTTTCCTGGTCCTCTCTTTGATAACAAAGGCTAATTGATTTAGTTAGTTCGGGCTGAAACTCCACTGCAGTACTGAGGGTGTGCTGCACTGTCAGAGATGCCAAGGTCCTGTCATCCCTCTCAATATGTAAAAGAACCCAGGACACTATTAAAAGAGGAACAGTGGAGTTCTCCCATTGTCTTGGCCAACATTTTCCCCACAACTAACGTTACTAAACAGTATTATTTGGTCATATATCTCAGTGTCATTTATGGGATATTGCTGTGCACAACCCCTTCAACACTTACTCTGTGCTAGAGGCCACTCCCTTTGGTTCGCACCTGCTCCCACCTAATTCCAACTCATCGGGGGTGGGGGTGGGATGGGACTTGATTTCATTCCCGCAAGGATCAGGTAGGAGTCTCCCTTCCCTTTGCATCTTCCACTTTAGATCTACCAGAGACCAATCCCAAATACTAGTTAAAATCTCCTCCAATTACTCAATTCACTTCTAGTGAACCAACCACCTTGAGACAATTTCAAAGATATCATTTTTCTAGTTCAACACTAACAACTAGATTTTCTGACCATTGACTATGAAAAAATCCATGAAAAAGGGTAGAGCTACTTTGTATGTTATGGACAAGGGCGTAGTGTACAAGAGCTAAATGGTAATGAGAAACCTGCACCAAGAAGGGCAAGTGGGTAAAGTGACAGTTGGTGACCACATTGGGGACAGTGATCACAATTCAGTTAGATTTAGCATTACCATGGAAAAGGACAGGAGCAAAAGTCTTGAACTGGGGGAAGGTAAATTTTGCAGAAATGAGAGGGACTTGGCTGAGGTGGACTGGACAGCACTGCTGGAGGATACAACAGTGGAAAACCAGTGGGAAGCACTAAAAGTGAGATCCTAATTGTACAAAGTAGACATGTCCCCTACAAAAATAAGAGTGGTACTGCCAAATCTAGACCTCCCTGGTTGTCTAGAGGAATACAGGGAAAGATCAAACAGAAAAAGAGAGCGTATGATAGGCACAAAAGACTAAGCACTGCAGATAGCCTAGACGAATATAGGAAGTGCAGGGACGAAGTAAAAAAGGAAATAAAGAAATCAAAGAGATGGCATGAAAAAAGATTAGCAAGTAAAGTTAAAGATAACCCAAAGATGTTTTACCAATACACTAATGCTAAAAGGTTACAGGGGAGGTACCGGAGGACTGGAGAAATACAAACGTAGTTCCATGGTTTAAAAAGGGATCAAAGGAAATGCCAAACAATTATAGGCCAGTTAGTCTTACATCAGTGGTGAGCAAATTAGTAGAATTAATCCTGAGAGACAGGATTAACTGTCATGTGGAAAGACAGGGACTAGTCAGGGGTGGTCAGCATGGATTTATTAAAGGAAGGTCTTGCCTCACAAATTTGATTGAATTCTTTGAGGAAGTGACAAGAAGGGATGATGAAGAACAAAAACAAAAATTCCTGGAAAAACTCAGCATCTGCGGAGAGGGATACAGTTAACGTTTCGAGTCTGTATGACCCTTCATCAGAACTAAGACATAGAGAAATGAGATGAAATATAAGTTGGTAGAGGGGGGTGGGTGGGACAGGAAGAGCTCGGTAGGGGGCCAGTGATAGGTGGAGGCCAAGAAGAGACTACCAAAGATGTCATAGACAAAAGGACAAAGGGGTGTTGACGGTGGTGATATTATCTAAAGGATGTGTTAATGGGGACATTAACGGTAGAAAGCAGGATGAGCAAGTGGCAGATGGCCCTAGTGGGGGTGGGGGGGAAGGGATCGAAATGGGCTAAAAGATGAAGATGAAACAATAGATTGAAATAAATTTGATCTGAAATTGTTGAACTCAATATTAAGTCCGGAAGGCTGTAAAGTGCCTAGTCGGAAGATGAGGTGCCGTCCCTCCAGTTTGCGTTGAGCTTCACTGGAATATTGCAGCAGGCCAAGGACGGACATGTGGGCATGAGGGCAGGGTGGTGTGTTGAAATGGCAAGCGACAGGGAGGTCTGGGTCATGCTTGTGGACAGACCGAAGGTGTTGATGAAGGTAGTGCAGTGGATGTTGTGTACATGGACTTTAGCAAGGCATTTGACAAGGTTCCACATAGCAGATTGGTCAGGAAAGTAAAAGCCCATGGGATTCAGGGTAATGTGGCAAACTGGATAAAAGGTTGGCTTTGTAACAGGAAACAAAGGGTAATGGTCGATGGATGCCCTTACGAATGGAAAGTTGTCTCAAGTGGTTTTCCACAGGGCTTGGTGTTGGGACCCTTGCTGTTTGTGTTATATATTAACAATTTGGACGTGAACGTGGGGGGTATGATGGGGAAATTTGCAGATGACACAAAGATTGGCCGAGTAGTGGATAGTGTAGAGGATAGCCATAATCTCCAAAATGATATAGATGGGTTGGTGGAGTGGGCGGTAAAGTGGCAAGTGGATTTTAACATAGAGAAGTGTGAGGTCATACATTTAGGGAGGTCAAACAGTTACAGGGATTACACAATAAATGGGAATATACTAAGAGGTGTAGATGAAGTGAGAGATCTTGGCGTACAAGTACACAGGTCCCCGAAGGCAGCAGTTCAAGTAGACAAGGTTGTAAAGAAGGCATATGGAATGCTCTCCTTCACTGGCAGAGGTATAGAATATAAAAGTAAGGATATAATGTTGGAATTGTATAAAACACTGGTGAGGCCACAACTGGAGTATTGTGTGCAGTTCTGGTCACCACACTACAGGAAGGATGTAATAGCTCTGGAGAGAGTGCAGAGGAGGTTTACAAGAATGTTGCCAGGGTTAGAAAAGTGTAGCTATGAGGAGAGATTGGATAGGTTGGGGTTATTTTCCTTCGAGCAAAGAAGGCTGAGAAGTGACTTGATTGAGGTGTACAAAATTATGAGGGGAATAGATAGAGTGAACAGGATAAAATTGTTTCCCTTGGTGGAGAATTCTAGAACCAGGGGACATAGATTCAAGATAAGTGGCAGAAGGTGTAGGGGGACATGAGGAAGAACCTTTTTACGCAGAGAGTAGTGGGTGTCTGGAATTCGCTGCCCAAGTTGGTGGTCGAGGCAGAAACTCTAAACTCTTTTAAAAAGTACCTGGATCTGCACCTAAAGTGCTGTAAGCTGCAGGGCTATGGGCCGGGTGCAGGAAAGTGGGATTAGAAAGGGCACCTGGGTGTCCTTGGGCTGGCATGGACAAGATGGGCCGAATGGCCTCCTTCTGTGCTGTAACTTTTCTATGGTTCTATGTTTTGCAATGGTTAAAACACAGTTAGAATGCTTTATGCAGATTTTGGCTCCTCAACATAGCATAGCTGAGAAAAGTCATAAGAAGCATATGGTGTAAATTCACTAACATGATTCCAAGGATAAGAAAATATAGTTGTGAGGAGATAATTGGGATGCTAGAATATTTTCCACTAGAACAAAGATCACTCAAAGGAGATGCTAGAGGAATTACTTTGTGAGTACCATACAGAAACAGGCCTCTGGCCAACAGGACTATGCTGTATTTATGCTCCACACCTTCTCCCACCCATCCTCAGATAGCCTTATCACCAGAACCTCCTATTCTTCTCTCTCTCGTGTACTTATCTAACTTCCATTTAAATGAATGTGCTATTTTTTTTATGAGTATCTTAAATGAATTTGCTTTTTTTTAATGAGTATCTTATATTATGTTTTCTAGTTAGGAAATGCTTCCAAATGTGAAGGGCGGTAGAAATTTGGAAATCTCTTCTGCAAACGCCAAATGATGTTAGGTCAGTTGCTAAATCTGAGATTGATAGAATTTTGAAAACCAAATATTTAAGGTAAACAGAGCAAAGACAGGAAAATGGAATTAGGTCACAGATCAGTCATGATTTTATTGAATGGTGGAAATAGCTCAAAGGGTTGAATAACCTATTCCGGTTCCTATTTTCCTATGTCCTAGTTTTGGTCTCCCCAACAAGGGGAAATATCTTCTTTATGTCTAATCCCAAAGAGCTCTATCAGGTCACACTTCAGCTTTCTCTTTTCTAGAGTAAAGAACCCCAGCCTGTTTAGTCTTTTCTAATTGTTCCGGCATCATCTTTATAAATCTCTTTTATACCCTTCTCCAGTGTTTCTATATCTTTTTTACATGATGGAAACCAGAACTATTCATCATATTCCAAGTGCTTTCTAGCCAAAGTTTGACACAAGTCTAACATAATTTCTCTGCTTTTCAGCTCCATCACTCTAAAAACAAACCCCAGGGCCCTATTGCTTTTTTAATGGCCTTGTTAACCCGTGTCTCTATTTTTAGTGATCCGTGAATCTGTACCTCCTGATCCCTTTGCTTCCCTGCCCCATTTAGGCGCTTATTTTCTAAGGACTATGTGACCTCCTTGTTCTCCTTACCAAAATGCACCACCTCACAGTTATCCAAAGTGAAATTCATTTGCTCATCACAAACCCATTCTACATATTTATTGAAGTATTCTGGTATTTTGTCACAGCTCTCCAAAGTGTTAACTGTATTTTCCAATTTGATGGAATAGCAATCATGCCCTTCAGATTTTAATTTGATAAATGCTCTGTGCAATGTAATCCTGAGCCACACAGACCATGAAAATCCCAAGATCAGTCCCAGATTTGTGCTCATGTAGTTAATCTCAGTTATAGCATTCATGGAGATGTTACAGTTAGGAACAGGAGTAGACCATTAGGGCCATAGAGCCTGCTCCACCATTCAATTAGATCATGCCTGATCATCTACCTCAACACCACTTTTCACGTTATCCTAGTATCCAGAAACCTCTTGGTTTCTGTCTTGAACATGCTCAATGATTGAGCACTGACTGTGCCCCTGGTTCTCGGTTCACCAGCCAGGGAGAACATTCTATCCCTATCCACCCTGTCACATGCTGTAAGAATTTTGTAAGTTTCAATGAGATCACGGTTCATTCTTTGAAACTCTAGAGAATACAGGCCTAGTTTCCTCCATCTCTCCTCATAAGACAATCCCACCATTCCAGGGATTAGTCTGGTACAGTTGGCTTCGGTGACCCAGGCTGAGGAGCAGCAACAGTTTGGGTTGCTGCTCGTCATCACTATCCAGTCATTCAATGTGAAAGTGCAAATTTAAAAGCATGTGAACCATGGAGTGAGGAGAGCAGGGAGTTCCACCTTGACCCTTTCTTCTATCCCTTCCCCTACTGTGGTCAATAGTCTGCCAGGCCTCACTCTCAGAGCTCAGTTACAAAGAATGTCACTTGTGGCAGGTGCTATTTTTTAGCATTATCTTCAGACATGCTATCTTCATTCCCCTTTGGGGAACGGTGGGGAAGGTGATGGAAGGATTCCCGAGCTGATAATAAAATTATGCAACATAAAGCATGCTCTACCTTTCGATAGACAGTTGTGACAAAATGCTTGATGTCTGCCAATTATGTCCCTTTCAGATTCAGTTGATGCAGATCTTTATATCACAGCTTGGTTGCTTTTGATGTTTCCAGCTAGAACCTGTAAGAGATTTGGTTCGTTTTTCTGCAGTTTCTTTTCCATCACATTTTTCATTATTCTAAGTCCCTATTTCCAATTGGTTTGCATATTTTTAGTCAATGTTGTCCAATATGCTTTCATCTCCATAAGTCTGCTGCATTTGTGTACTTAGGTATTCTTGTACTAATTTTGGGGTGGTTTAATATCATGTGTTTTTAGTTGTTGTGTGTTTACTATTTCTCAGTCTATTTACAGCATCTGTTTCTCAGTTTTTCTCAGTAAATATTTTCTATTGCTCAGTATTTGCCTCTGTTGTGTTTGCTAAGTATATATCAGCATTCTAATTAGTATTCTTTCTTTTACATTAATTGTGGCGAGTGAGTGACTTCACATGGAGAGATGATAGTGGGCTGGTCTTGTGTGAAATATGGCACATACATACAGAAACTGCCTTTCTTTTGGGGAATGGGGAGGAGAAGTAACCTTGATAATTGTATGTGCTAAGGTTTATATGTCATGTAAATATTACATACACATCACAAGCCAGGAGCAACATACATTGTAATCATCTCTGCTTGGACAAAGCACACTGTTACTGAAAATAGATTATTTCCTTTCCTTCTTATCTTTTTCCTTCTCATCTATCAAAAGCTTCGATTTTTTTGCTGGGTTTGGCTTTATGGGTGCCTTGATCCCTTTAGTATCTCCTCAAGTGGTCATTCCTCATCTGTGATTTGAGACAGTGAGGCTGGGATTTTCCTCTTTGGGACAGAGTTCTGGCAGAGCGCGAGTTCCACCTTCTCCTTCTGATCTGCTTCAATCCATTTCTGTCGGTCAGATGCTTGTTATTAATGCACGATGAGTTCATTGTAGGAATCGCACCGTCAGCACAGAGCCCACCATCAACACCTACAGGAATGTCAGTGCTGCAAATGTCACACGAGACGAGAACGGACTTAAAGGGCCAGCAGTGCCCCAAAGGGTGGCAGGAGTTACAGGCATTTAGGCTTTCAATTTTCCTGATCCTGCCAGATTTTGGCAAAGGAGAGTCTTGCCTGGGAATCAGCAGACTATTATAAACATAGAAACATGAAAAGATTTATGGCACAGAAGGTCATTTGGATGTCCATGCTAGCAAACCAATCTAAACCTACCTGCCAGCTCTTGGTCCACGGCTCTGTGGGTTATGACATCTCAAGAGTTCTCTAAATGCCATGAGGGCTTCTGCCTGTACCACCCTTTCAGGCAGTGAGTTCCAGACCCCCAGCACCCTCTGCATGAAAAAAATTCTCTTCATCTCCCTTCTAATCCTTGCACCAATTACATGACATTTATGCCCATTGGTTATGGGTCTCTCTGCTTAAGGAAAATAGGACCTTCCAATTCACTCCATCTAATCCACTACTAATTTACACACCTCAATTAAATTTCCCCTCAGCCTCTTTGTTACAAAGAAAACAAACTGAATGAATCCAGTCTTTCCTCATAGCTAAAATTCTCCATTCCTGGCAATATCCTTGTAAACCACCTCTGCACCCTTTCCATTGTGATCACATCCATCCTGTAATGTGCTGCTCAGAACTGTGCGCAGTACTCCAGTTGCGATCCAACTAGTGTTTTTTTGTACACTCTAGCATAACCTCCCTGCTCTTATATTCTATGCTTTGGTTAATAAAATAAAGCATACCGAAAGTATCCTTTATTAATTCTTGCCTTATATTGCAGGAATGGTGCAACAGCAAACAGACAGCGGTTAAGAGTCAACCACAAGATCTGGAGCCACATGTTTAGGATGGCAGGTTTCCTTCCCTAAAGGACATCAGTGAACCAGATGGGTTTTTACAACAATAGCTTCTTTATCATTAGACTTTTAATTCCAGATTTTTCATTGAATTCAAAATCACTATTGCCGTGGTGGGATTTAAACCCAGGTCCCCAGAGCATTACCCTGGGTCTCCAGATTACTAGTCCAGAGACAATATCACTACTCTGCCCTCTCCTTTGCGCAGGTTGATAACACATGTGAGAACCGGACTGAATAGAGAAAATTCAGACGTGAAGTAAAAAAAGAAATGAGAAGCAAAGACTGAATATGAAGCTAACATAAAAAGGAATGCAAAAGTCTTCAACAGAAACATAACTAGTGAAAGAACGATAAAAGGAAGTTTAGATGGGTGATTAAGCGTTTGAACAGATGTCTATGGTAAAACTAGACTATGGGCAGAATTTCCCCGTTGACGTGCGTGGGTGTGCCCCACACGTCTGTGCGTGAAATGATGTGCGGTGATGTCGGGCGAGCGTCCCGATGTCACTGCGCGCCATCACAATGTTTCTTTGGGCAGGCGCGCGATGATGTCCGATGCACGCCTGCCATTAATTAACGGGCCACTTAAGGCCCTTGACTCACCAATTGACGCTGATTTTTCGGCGCCCATGCAATCTTCGGGTCGGCGCACGGGCGCAACGAGCAGGCGGGTGGGAGAGATTTGTATAAACATCACCCACAGGCTGGATAAAAGGGCTCATTGGGGTCGCGAGTGTGCACTGTCAAGTATTTACTTTTCAAAGTTATTGATACTTGCCTGTGTGATCTGCAGTACTTCAAAACACATACCAGCTGCTTTTTTTGGACTCTTAACCTTCAGGTCAGCACTCTGCAGTGAGGAATCTTTTCTGGGCCTGCAGGTTTCAGGAAGCCTTCCCATAGCCTGGGAATGGGAGCTGAACTCTCCACTGGAGGCACCTCCTCTGAGGAGGAAGGGAGGGCTAGGAGGGGGAGGTCAGGAGTGGACAATCAGCCTCCAGGGGAGCCACCCTTGGGAGGACAGGCGCAGGCACAAGGGGCGCAGGGCCAAGGGGTAGTCCAACGCCGAAGGGGCTGCAGAAGACGCCACTATCCTACTGCCAGGGTTTACAGGCAGTGAAGCAGCTACCTCAATATGATGAGGTGCAGTGCCGAAGGAGGCTCCGCCTCTCAAGGGAGACAGTCACTATATCTGTCAGATGATTGGGCCTGAGATCAGTTCCGACTGTGTGGGTGGACACCCCATGCCAGTGGCTCTAAAGGTCACAGCTGCCCTCAACTTCTATGCATCTGGCTCCTTCCAGGGCTCGGTGGGTGATCTTTGCGGTGTCTCCCAATCAGCTGTCCACACTTGTGTCAAGCAGGTTACAGACGCTCTGTTCAGACGGGCATTGACCTTCATCCACTTCCGCTGGGACCAGGCCAGTCAGACACAGTGAGCCAGAGGCTTCGCGGCCATTGCTGGCTTCCCCAGTGTCCAGGGTGCAATAGACTGTACACATGTGGCCATCTACATCTCAGAGTACTTAAGGAAGTGGCCCGAGAAATAGTGGATGCATTATTGGTCATCTTCCAAGATTCTATAGACTCTGGAACAGTTCCTATAGATTGGAGGGTAGCTAATGTAACCCCACTATTTAAAAAGGGAGGCAGAGAGAAAACGGAATTATAGACCAGACAGCCTGACGTCGGTAGTGGGGAAAATTCTAGAGTAAATTATAAAAGATTTAATAGCTGAGCACGTGGAAAACAGTGGCAGAATCGGACAGGGTCAGCATGGATTTATGAAAGGGAAATCATGCTTGACAAATCTACTGGAATTTTTTGAGGATGTAACTAGTAGAGTTGATGAGGGGGAGCCAGTGGATGTGGTTTATTTGGACTTTCAGAAGGCTTTCGACAAAGTCCCACATAAGAGATTAGCGTGTAAAATTAAAGTACATGGGATTGGGGGTAGTATATTGAGATGGAGAGAAAACTAGTTGGCCAACAGGAAACAAAGAGTAGGAATAAACGGGTCTTTTTCTGAATGGCAGATAGTGACTAGTGGGGTACCACAGGGATCAGTGCTGGGACCCCAGTTATTCACAATATATATTAATGATTTAGATGAGGGAATTAAATGTAATATCTCCAAATTTGCAGATGACACAAAGCTGGGTGGGAGGGTGAGCTGTGAGGAGGATGCAGAGATGCTTCAGTGTGATTTGGACAAGCTGAGTGAGTGGGCAAATGCATGGCAGATGCAGTATAATGTGGATAAATGTGAGGTTATCCACTTTGGTAGCAAAAACAGGAAGGCAGGTTATTATCTGAATGGCTGTAAATTGAGAGAGAGGAATGTGCAACGAGACCTGGGTGGTCCTCGTACAACAGTCACTGAAGGTAAGCATGCAGGTGCAGCAGGCGGTAAAGAAGGCAAATGGTATGTTGGCCTTCATAGCCAGAGGATTTGAATACAGGAACAGGGATGTCTTGCTGCAATTATACTGGGCCTTGGTGTGGCCACACCTGGAATGTTGTGTGCAGTTTTGGTTTCCTTATCTGAGGAAGGATGTTCTTGCTATAGAGGGAGTGCAGCGAAGGTTTACCAGACTGATTCCTGGGATGGCGGGACTGACATATGAGGAGAGATTGAGTCAGTTAGGATTATATTCGCTGGAGTTCAGAAGAATGAAGGGGGGTCTCATAGAAACCTATAAAATTCTAACAGGACTAGACAGGGTGGATGCAGGAAAGATGTTCCCAATGGTGGGGTGTCCAGAACCAGGGGTCACAGTCTGAGGATATGAGGTAGACCATTTAGGACTGAGATGAGGAGAAATTTCTTCACCCAGAGAGTGGTGAGCCTGTGAAATTCACTACCAAAGAAAGTAGTTCAAACAATGCTTGACAGTTAATTGTCAGTCCCGACATTGACATTTTCTTGTGAATTGTTGTGACAAGTGCAAGACAAAAAGCTTTGACCAAAAAGATGTCTATTTTAGACGATATGGGCTGGATTTTACCGTTGGCGAGTGGGGGCGGGGCCCGCTCGCCGACACGTAAAATGACGCGCGGTGACATCGGGCGGAACTCCTGATGTCCCCATTTAAATTTTCAGGAAGGTGGGGGCGCAGCAAAATCAGTTGTGCGCCCGCCGACCTGTCAATCGCCGATTGAGACCATTGACAGAGCAACTAAAGTAATTAGTGGACCTGCCCGTCCAACCTTAAGGCTGGCGGGCAGGCCAGGAGCCCTGGCGCGAACTAGTAAAAACATGAAACCTCATCCACGGGCGGGATGAGGTTTCATGTAGGGTTTTAAAAATTTTAATAAAGTTTTGTTGGAAATTATGAACATGTCCCAACTCATGTAACATTGTCACGAGTGGACATGTTAGGGAAATTTTATTTTTCTATTTTGAGCTTTTTCCATATTTAGAGCCGATCTCCCTGAGGCTGCACTTAGCCTCAGGGAGATGAGTGCGCTCTTTCATGCACATGCGCGAAACAGCGCACTCTCAGTTTTAGGCATTTCCCCCCCCTCCCCCGTC
The DNA here is from genome assembly GCF_964194155.1 of Cetorhinus maximus. Lineage (NCBI taxonomy): Eukaryota > Metazoa > Chordata > Chondrichthyes > Lamniformes > Cetorhinidae > Cetorhinus > Cetorhinus maximus. Next base: position 1,653,203 of record NC_135883.1, on the reverse strand, counting down.
CGCACAGGGAGCATTGGCCCACCCACGTAAAATGGCGCCGCGCTTCCGATCGGGGGTGCCGGTTGGAAGCGCACCCGTACGCGCCCGCCCATCAACTTCCCCTCCAACAGGGGGAAAATTCAGCCGTGTGTGTGCTTCTGAAAGAGACATTTCAGATACCAAGCACGTACACAAAATTCCTTCCCAATCAGTGTTATAACTAGGGTTACAAACCTATACGCATGGGCATTCGAGCAATAGTTCTGGGTATGCCACCTGCTGCTTTGGTTCTCAGTTCAACATCACCATTGCCATGTTGGTGCTGAGCATCTCAACAGGGTCAAGAGGCCAAACCCACAGGCAGATAGAACGCAGCCATCACTGGGGTTGGGACTTCGATATTGTCCCAATGCCTGAGAATCTAAGACCAGATGATATTGCCCTGTAAACATAATGCCTCCGATGGGTCTGGATTCAATGTTTTTCTTCCATTTCCCCATGATCTCAAAGCAATGACTTGTACTTTCAGTCTTGATTCACTCAAATTACACCTCAGTTTCTATTTCACTTTCTCTAGCTCTTTCAAAAACTTGGTGGTATTAAGCAGTGTGAGGCTTGGTTTCATAATAATGTGGTTAAGTAAAAGAACAAGCCTTCAAATACATCTGGATTTAGAATGCCCTTTTTTTTTAATGTTCATAAATCAATAATTTTTTCTGCAAAACATCAAATCCAATAAAGCCTTAATGCAAAATATATCTGAAACTTAACGCAAATCTTTTTTTCTAGCAAAATAGAAGCGTCAAGACATTTTTGCAATAAAACAGCAACCAAGGGTTTTTCAACACATTCTTTAAAAAAAAAAGTTCCACAAAAAAATACTGGAGCTGCATTTTTATCGTTTGAGTATCCATCACTATATTGAAACCAGTTTGTTTTCCTTATTATAATTTGCACCATGATGTCAAAATAGCTCAGGACCCACTATCTTCACGAGAAGATAGCTTGCAATGAAGTGCAAGAGCATGAACAAAAATCAAAAACTGCAAAAGAAATAAAAGTATTAGCATACACACTTTTGGATATGTTGCTATGGATCTAAAAAAATCATTAATCAAAGCACTGAGTTGTTGGACCATTCTGTTAGTTAGCTTTTAGATGCTTGAGATAACCCAACGTTAATTCTGCATTGAGACCAAATTTGCATAATATCAGAATGGGGATAACGGCACAATCTCAATACTGCAAATGGTCTACAAAATAAAAAATCTTCAGCACAAATAAAATAAATTGCACAGTACAGTTTGTTACACTACTCATTCAACTGCATTAACAAAAACTTAGGTGGGTGAAGATTAACTTGGAGAACTGCAGATTTTATTTCACAGTAAAACTTAAGGCTCTATATCTTTGTTAAAGATAGTGAACTGTCACTTCCATTTTTCCTCCCACAAAATACACACTTTATCCCAGAGTTAAAATTTAGTTCTGAAAGTAAATAAATAAATAAAACTTCAAATGAAATATATTGCCCTGTATGTTGACAGCCCTTTGGTAACACCAGTCACTCTTCATCCAGCCCAAACACTTCAGCAACGTCTTCAGGTTACTAACATTAACTCTAATCGATAAATTTTCTTTGCACAAGATGCACATCAAGCCATTGCAGTCTTAGTTCAAGTACAGAAAGAGATTATTTACACAAAGTGATCAAAGATTTATGATCTAATTATGTTATGTACATTGGATCCCATTGTAGATTCTGGTCCTTCAAAAAATCTTTCACCTTTATTTAATTTGCTTGCATCAACCGACTGTCAGTTGTACTGAAATTTAGCATTGTGAACACCAGCTCAGAAAGGTCGTATTCGTGCTTCCAGCCCCAGTCTTGGCGAGCATTATGATCATCGAATTCCATTGGCCAGCTATCAGCTAAAAACAGACAGGCAAATTCTCAAACTTTAAGCATTTTTACTAGTCATAACAAGTATTAAAATAAAGACTTAGATAAGGAGGTTCTTCTCTTGACAAAAAAAATTACAGCCATTTAACAATCTAAATGCAAGAATGATTTGGAAAATGCTTTAAATTACACTTCAAAAATCACAGGTAGGACAAGCCACAGTTAAAATCACAAAGCAAACCAAAGCTAAATAGGCCAAATAATCTGAGCTTTTACATTAGCTACATAGATTTAATAGGTACAGTGCACTGACTAAATTCTGAAGGGGTGAAACGACACACTTATAAAATTAACTTTTCAGAGCTAGATAGGTTGTTTGGCAGTAATTCACAGTATCTTTACAATGCAGGAGGACGCCATTTGGCCCATCGAGTCTGCACTGGTTCTCTGAAAGAGCATTCCACCTAGTCCCACTTGCCTGCCTTATCCCCATAACATTGCACACACTCTTTTCAGGCAGCAATCCATTTCCCTTTTAAATTCCTCGATCAAACCTGCCTCCACCACCCACTCGAAATTTGTTCCAGACTCCAATGACCTACTGGGTGAGAAGAATTTATGACTGATCCTGTACTTTGAAGTTAGTGAAGTCGGTGAGCAGCTGTCAGCATAGTGAACAGCAAGCACCATTCCTTTGCTGCCGACCACAAGATCTGGGCCATTGTTAATCCTATGCACTCATTCACAAATTAGACGTAATAAAGCCCATTTTGAATACAGGGCATCACTGCAAGGACAAAATGTACCAGGAATGAGAAAGTTCCAATCAACCAAAATATGTGCTCTAATTGTAGATTGGTGTTCCACATGAATCTACAAACTCCGTATCACAATACTAAGAACAGGCAATATGCACAGCACTTACCGATTGCCTGGCGTATTTCATCAACTTTGTAAGTGATCTTAAGGTCAGACAGGTGCTTTCTGACTTCAGCTACCAGCTCCTCAGGAGTGAAGCTCATTGCGCTGATATTATATGTCCTCATTGTAAGCTGTTCTGCCGGTGCTTCTAGGATTTCCAGTGTTGCGCGCAGGCAGTCATCTATGTACATCATAGGGAGCTTTGTATCAGGCTTCAAGTTACATTCAAACTTCCCTGTCTTTACAGCATCATGGAAAATTTGGACTGCATAGTCTGAAAAATAAAAGCAAACATCCAGTAATTGAACATAGCTTGCCAGCTTTCATGCTTCAGTTAAACTGAGAAATATTTGCAGTGTCACCAATGCAGGTGGTCACCTTGGTTACATGACTACTTGGGTCTTAGAAATACTCAAGCTGCAAAGTTTCACAATTAAATTATTAACAGAATTCAAGGATATTACAAAGCAGCTCTATGTGCAAACTCTTACAATGATCAGAAAGCAAAATTACATGCTTTTAGCAGAAATAAATATTTTTTTTTAGAAAACACAAGGATCAGAAATTCTACATTGAAGCTTCTTGAGGCAAATAGGCACTGCCCAAATATATAAGGTAAATTCAGGACCTACCTATAAATCAACTCTGATATTCTTTGCTTGACATGGTTTGTCAATTTATAACTGAATTGTGTTTGTCTTAACTCCAATTCACCACTTCAAGCAGTAATAGAATCATAACCGTTATTTTAGCTTTTCAGTTAGATTTGAGGGGAATTTTAATTCAATCAAGATTACATTACACATGTTTTCCACTATACTATTAGATCCTAGATCCTTACCCACTTTGTGCGCTAAATTTTGTATATATGCATTATGGAGTGGACAGAAGTCAAATTGGGAAAATGTTTCCTCCCTGCCCCCCAATATGCCCACACCCTCCAATCTTCCTCCTTCAGCAAAATCACCTTGCCACCCTCCTTCCTACAACTTCCTGACGACTCTTTTGTCCATGCTTTTGCCCTTGAATCCCTGACCTTAAGCAACCACAGTGGGATTTTCAGGAATGCTAAAAAAACGCATGATGTTGTTATTAAATTTATTGAGTAACAGATCAGGACGGACCCAGACATACTCTCCAATCTGTGTCAAAATTAATCTTAGTCTGGATAGCAATACAAGTGGTCTCAACCAGGGTTCCTAATTCTCACCAACATTCCACCAAACTCTGCTCTCAAAGTACCCTCAGGCAGATGTTAGGCAAGACCATAATCACGATTGGCTTTGATGTGACATTCAATTAAGATTTACAAAGGAATGACTATTTAGACAACTAATTGAAGAATAACGCTTTCAAAATAAGTTACTATAACCTCTGCTTTTTACTTCATTTTCTAAAGGTTTTGTTTACAAAAGACAGTTTCAGATGCTATCTCCCTCACAGCACGTGAATCGACCACCGAGTAATGCTGACAAAGCAGCATGACAATAAAATGGAGAAAGAGCAAGGAGAGATTCTTGGGAAACCTGAGGGTTATAATGCAAGGAGTTTTCACAAGTTGAGTGGCTTGTTCCTGTTCTCAGGAACCCCAACTAACGGCTTATATGATTAGAGAAAAAAATCAAAAGCCATCTTTTCAATCAAGCTTTCAGGCACTCTAATATGCCATTTCCAGGCTGATCTGTCTTTTTCACTCCGGCTGTGAACTGACTTGGAATTGCTCCGTGTTACAAGTGCTGTGTAAGTGGAAGTTGTATCAATCAACATTATTTGATTGTCATTATAGCTGTTAAAGTTTATATTTGTTTTAAATAAAATTGCATTTACATTAAGCATTAGTAATATATTGCAGGAACTGAATAGATCTGCCCCAGAATTTAGTCTTGGAGTTGCACAGAATTATAGGGTCCCTGTTGAATTCCATATCAAATCAATTGTGTACAACTACGGTTAATTCTGTTTGTTTTTAAAAAAAATCTGCATTTGCATTAAGTGCAAGTAGTAAGTGGATAAACCAAACCCATAAGAGTTTGAGTGATTGCACCATCTACATCATACACAGTTGACAAACGTAACGTCTAAAATTACTTGACTGTAATTGAGGTAACAAGAGGTAGTGTTTATGCACTGGTTTATTTTGGGACTCAATTACAAAGTATCCTATTTCCTGAAGTTTCAAATGTGTTTTTTTCCCATGTCATACAGTATAATCATCTCAATGTGACTACAGTTTAGTAGAGTTTTTGTTACTGTACAATCCTGCAGATCATCAAAAGTTTATATTGCATCTGGATCTGTTGCCTGAAGGAAACAATGCAAGGTGGGAACAGGACATTTGAACGGAAGGCTAGAGTCAAATTTAAGGAGTATTCAATAGAGAAAAATAGGACAAAAGGAGACAGCAGAAAAAAGGCCTTAAAGGAGTTAGAAAAGAACAAACATTGAATTTAATGTACCAGAGGTTGGGCAGTAAGGGGTGATTGATCTTGGAGAGGGAATATCCAGCTCTTCATGACCATGAGACTCGCCACCTGCTCCCTCAACCCTATTCTCACTAAAATACTGACCACCCAACCTCCTTTCCTGGTCCTCACATTAGCTGATATTGCTACAAGTTCAATCTTCAGGTACTCCTTTTCTCTTTTAAATCTGCCACCATTACCCCACTCCTCAGGAAAAAGACTTGACCAGTGTCCTTGCAAACTGCTACCTCATCTCCTACCTCCCTTTTCTCTCGAGTGTTTACACCACCCAAATCCATGCTCATCTTTCCTAGATCTCATGTTTAAACCCCTCAAAACAGGTTTCTGTCCATTCCAGTACTGAAATGGCTCTTATCAAGAAGTCTCAAGTTAATGCCCAAGTAATTGTGACCATAGTAAACTATTGCTCCCCATGCTTCTTGACCTGTCTGGAGCCTTCAACATGGTTGATGACACCATCCTCCTCCAGAACCTCTCCGCCATCATCTTGTTGGGTGGGTCAGCACTCGGCCTAGTTCCAATCTTTTTTATCTAATCATAGTTGGAGCATCAACTGCAATGACTTCGCTTCCATTCCCTGCACAGTTACCTCCGGTGTCCCCAAATATCTATCCTTAGCCTCCTCCCTCGGTGACATCATCTGAGAACTCAGCATTAGTTTTCATCCGTATGTTAACACCATCCAGCTCTCTCCTCCACTGACTCTAAAAATGTTCAGACTGCTAGTTTGATATCTAGTACTGGATGAACAGAAATTTCCTCCAACATTGGGAAGATCAAAGTCATTGTCTTTGGTCCCTGCTACAAACCCTTCTCTAGCTACTAAATCCATCCCTCTCCCTGGCTGCCTTCTGGAGGTTAACCAGACAATTTTCAGCCTTGATGTTGTGATAACTGACTCCAAGGTGAGCTTCTGACCACATATCCATGCCATCACTAAGACTGTCTATGTCCACCTCCTTAACATTGCCAGACTCTCAGTCTCAGCTCATCTGCTGCTGAAGCCATAAAACATGTCTTTGTTATATCTAGACTCGACAATTCTAATGTACCCCTGGCCAGCCTCCCACAGTGTACCCTTCATAAACTGAAATTGATGTCATTCAAAATGGTGCTCCCTGTGCCCTTACTCACACCAAGTCTTGTTCACCTATCACCCCTATGTTTGTTGACTTACGCTGGCTCCCGTTTAAGCAACATTTTGATTTTAAAATTCTCATCCTTGTTTTCAAATCCTTCCAAAGTCCCGTCCCTCTTTATCCCTGTAATCCCACAAATGTACGAGACATCTGTACTCATCTGATTCTAGCCTTCAGCATCTCGGATTTTAATTCCTCCATTGGTGGCCATGCCTTCAGCTGCCAAGGTCTTAAGCCCTGGAATTCCCTCCCTACACCTTTTGGACTCACTTTCCTGCTTCAAGACACTGCTTAAAAACTGCCTCTGATGAACCTTTTGGTCATCTACCAGAATATTATCTTTCATGGCCATGTCAAATTTTGCTTTAAATGCTTCCATGAAGCGCATTGAGGTATTTTATCACATTAAAGGCACTATATAAATACAAGTAGTTGTTGCTGTTAATGTCCTCACATTAGAACATTCAGAATTTGGAGGCATACACAGGGGTTTCTTTCAGCAGCAGGCAGGCTGATATTGCCACTGTTACAGAAGACTGTAAACAATCTTAGTGCTAAACAGAACATGGGGTTTCAACTCCCGCACAGGGTGGAAGATGGTTTCAAGGCGGCTGTGTTTGCTGCCAACACCAGGCATGTGCAGTTGATTCTGTTGCTCCCTTACATCATAGCAAGCGATGGTGTCAGCAACAGCCAGGACCAAAAATGGCACTGTTCAAATAGTCACAGATAGGTTTTCTCCCCTGTATAGGCAACAGTCAATATCATCCCCTTTTTGCAAAATAGGCATACAATTTCATGGAGGTGTAATTTAAGCACCAAATTTAATAGTAGGCTTGAAGTCCAGTCGTGTAATAAGTGGTAACAAAAACAGAAAATGTTGGATAAACTCAGCGGGTCTAACAGCATTCTTCAGAGAAGTCGTCATCATACGGGCTCAAAACATTAACTATTTATTTTCTCTCCACAGATGCTGTCAGACCTGAGTTTTTCCAGCGTTTTCTGTTTTTGTTTCAGATTTCCAGCATCTGCAGTATTTTGCTTTTATCTACATGTAATAAGGGGTGTGTCACACACGGTAATTTAATGGTTCTTGATCAGCTAAACAATCTTCAAAGTCCTCTATGTATCATTATTGCTTCATTTGGGTTCTTGTGATTTCATGCAACTTCTGCATAAGGAGGGTCTCCTCAGGGTTGAGTTTTAACCATGGGAGATTGGGGATTCAGCCTATCCTCTCTGGCAGACTCAACAATTTGGTACATGAACCAGAGTGGTGTACAGTATGCCAGGGCACCCTATTGTTACTGAGTTTGGCTGGCTCAACATTGGAATTTGGAAGGATACCTGTCCCTAATTGATTAACAGATAGCTTTACTGTTCTTCAGGATAAGCCTAAACTTCCAACCATAATCATTGCAGGAAGTGTGTCCATACAGATATAAAACCTTTTCATGCATGTGCCGAGGTGTACTACACTGGGCGCAGCGGAATGATGTCATTGGCATTCTGGACATGTGCAGACCAGCCATTCTTGCTTTGGCAGGAGTTAGTGTTTCAAGAAAGCAGATGGCTTTGCTTCAGCACAAGTATGTAGCTAGGGGTGGATGGTGGGTGAAGTCAATGGTACAAATTTAGCATTTGTAGCATCAGCTAAGACAGCGGTTTTAGTTTTCCTGACAATGTTGAACTGGAAGATATTGTACCTCAACTGGAGCCTGATGAGTGAAAGGAAGGTAGAGCTGGGTCTCTTCACACTACATGATAACTGATCGCTGTAAATTATGTCAATAAAGAGCGGCACAAAAATAAAGAGTGGGGAAAGTAGAGGTTCTGAGAGATCTGGAGTTATTAATTCACAGCAAGAACTGAAGCCACTGCTTAGGATGCACTGGTTGCATTTAGACAAGGAGAAGGACTGAGCAGTACATGGGAAGAGCAGTTGATCATGTACAATTCCAGGCACTGAAAAACAGTTGCGTAAGGCCTCCCAATTATCTGAACAGTGTCATGTGCAAGTACTGCAACAAAGTTTTATACTGTACATTATAAAATTCCTCTTAAGCAGACTTTTTTTTGAAAAAACCTTTGTAAAACAGCATGGCATCAGCTGTAACAAGTCAGATCAGCAGGGGGCAGGTAAATGTGGTGCTGCATTGAGATCTAGACCCAGTTGCAATGTGCCATGGAAATCAGGGCAGCAGAAACTGTTATCAACTGAACCTTTTAATACACAATGGTTCCTTCCACACCCCAATATATTCCTGCTCAGCAGAGCTTCATCTCACTTAAGCCTACTATAACGAGTACACAATTTGCCAGCACTGGTATTACACAGTAAACAGTAATTTAAAAATCACAAGAAAGAGCTAATATACCTGTTGTGCCACCACCAGGCTGGGTGTCTGCAGAAATGATGCCAGGATACCTCAGGCATCGAAAGTCCATGCCGTACTTGTGGTGGTAATACTATTGAGCAAACACACAATACATATTTAAAGCTCAACATATATCTACAAAGAAAAACTGATCCACCATTGGCACCATTTCATAACTACAGTAGCAATCTTTAATGCAAGTTCACAAAATTTAACTGCATTTAAATCAAACTTGCAGCACTTTTTAAGCCAACTTGAAATATTAAGTTCTGCCATAAAATGCCTACATGAAACAAATTTGAAGATGATCTCAGTTGTTCATAAATGTACTGAAGGTTAAGATTAAAAAGGTTAAATGGAAAAATTTAACTACTGAACAGACAGTTCTGTTATGTGTTATGGAATGAATGCAAAAAATAGGAATTGCAGTATGCTATTTGGCCCTACTAGCTTGCTCTGCCATTCAACAAGATCATGGCTAGTCTCTCAACTCCACCTTCCCACACTACTCCCATATCCAAAAATCTACTGACCATGGACCATTGAGGCTATTTTGCTATACCTTAACCATCCCATACACAAACGCCAATCTACTACAGACTGCATGCAACCTGTTGATTGAACGCCACAAGAACAACATTATGAAATCATTACTCAAGTGATAGATCAGGCAAGCTTTCAGAATACCCTCCTAACCAACATCCTGGATCTTTTGGCTTCTTTTTCATAGTCACACCGAATATGCTCCACATATCACGCAATTATCACTTCCTGCACTTATCCCAGCAGCGAAAGATCACTACCTAGCTCACTGTAATATAGGGATTTGTGCACCATTCTCCCCTCCATCACAAATAATCTGAACAGCAGAGGCCCAGAACAGGTTGAATGAATTCCACCAACAACTCTCCACAGATTTTTCCTATTTGCCTCTTGCATTACGTAATGAGGACCGTTTTAAATCTGGTCGGCTAACTGGTCATTAATTCCATGACCCCTTCAGGTCCACATATGAACGTTCTAATCAAGTACTTCCTAAAAATCCAAGTAGATGTCCACTGGACTTCCACAAACAATTCCAGAGATTGTGAAAAGAACTTGCCAATTCTCAATTCATGTGCACAATCCTATGTCATTTATGTCTTTTAGGCAGTTATAAGATTCTGTAAAATATTGTTTTTTTATTAACCGGCCAGTAATTCCCAAAGTCAGACGTCACTCCCTCACAATTCTTAATATTAAATTTCATTTGTAAATAAGGTTACTATGAACGATAAATAGAAAGATTATAAACAAGCAAAAAATTCATATAACAGTTGACTAAGTGGTTGCCACAGTTACAAACACAAACAATAACTGACGTAAATAAGTAGATAGTCATCCCAGTCTAAAGTAGTAACATGCATAATAAAGCATCAGCTGTACAGCCCTTGCAAAGAGAATTGGAAAGAATTTGGTGGCAGGGTGCGGGAAAGATGAAAGGGATTCAGGAGGAAAAACTTAAAAGAAAACAATTAAGTCAAACTGAAGAATGGCCTCATTTCCAGAGTCAATTTAAAATTTAAAAAGGAAATAGCCAATTCTTAGTCCAACTAGGAATAAAAGGGAACCAAGAGGAAAGGCATTTGAAGATATAGAACCTAGAAACATGGAAAGTCAATGGCTCTTTTATTTCAATATTCTTTAATGTCACATACCTCTCCCATTAGCTCTGCATGCACCTTGGAGACTCCATAGATTGTTCTCGGTCTCTGTATACAGAGATCAGGAGTTGGATTTCTGGGAGAAGTTGATCCAAATGCACCAATTGTGCTGGGAACAAACAGGCGAAGGTTATGCTCAGCAGCAATATCCAATACATTATGCAGACCTGTAAATAGATTGAAATTTTACCTAAAACTTAAAAAAAAATCACAGTTGATAGAAGCATTTGTTTAATACAATCTGCTATTAAAGAAAACAAAATATATTACAAAGTACTTTTAGCACCCCCATCATGTAACTAAATATACTGCCAGCAAATAACCAGCTTCTAAAAGCTTCACGTTTTCAAAAATAAATTCCCTGTTACAGAAATGTTTAAGTGCAGCTCAAGCTAGTATTTGCATATACACATATTGTTAAGCATTTCAGGTGTCCAAAATGCACCTTAAGTAACCATTTTGAGAAAAAAAAATGTAATCAAACTAAGCTCAAATTCAATTGTCTCAAATGTAGAAATTAGAATATTTAAAGGAATCACAAGTTTGTGCACTCCTCACCTGTTATATTGACATTGCGTGCTAGAGGTACATTTGCTTCCCCAACTGCACTGAGCAGTGCACTGTAGTGAATCAGCCATGTGATACGATTGTTGACAACAATTTCACGCAGGTTCTTGTAATCCAAGATGTCAGAATATATAAATGGCCCTGAATAAGCAAGACGTGATTAGCTTAAAAATGTGTTCTCGTCTTTTCAATACTGGAAAACAAATTGTTTTTAAATTCTGAGCACTTACCACTGTGGAACACATGATCTGGGGGTTTCCTGATGTCAGAGAGAATCACATTATTTTTACCAAAGCGTTTCCTGTGATATAGAATCAAAATATTTTTAGAAAAAAATCAGCAGCAGAAAGAAACATGACTAATTTAAAAATCCTCATACTCCCCCCCAAAAAGGTGCTTTTCGTGTCCCATACCGTGTCCATGTCAATAAACCATAATCTATACCAGTTAGCCACAGGCAGGAATTAACAATTAAAAACTTGCATTTTGACAGCCATTATAAAAATTAGTATATCATATCCTTGCACAAAAAGCTTCTGCATGTATAAAACTGTTTTTGGCAATTTACAAGGCCAAGCATCATGAAAATATACAAAATGGCCTGATTCAGGCTAACTAATCTTAAAGAAATGTAAAGGATCATGGAAAACACCAAAACAGGTGGTTTTGGGTTGATCTCATTTATATTTAAAATTCTCTGAACTTCTATTGGCTTGGCAGATTCCACTCATTACTGGAGGCAGCTCTATCCCACACGAACATTAAACTTTCATATCGCAGAAGGTCAAGTTGATCAGTTGTTGCACATCCACCATTTGAACAGTGTGAACCTTCTGTATTTCAAATACAAACGTTTCACTTACATACCGTAGCAAGTTAGCCAGTCCCACGCCAAGTTGTCCTAAGCCACCTGAAATGCAGAACACATTAGCATGAAACTTAATCATTATGTTTCCTTTCAATAGCACAGTCCTGCTTGGTTGGAAAAACTCGTCTGTGCAGTTATCTCTACAAGATCAGTTCATAATTCACGTAAGAATTCTGACAACCTCAGGCAAGACACACCAATTGTTGAATACAACTTTTGGATATCTTGATAGAAGAGCAATTCACAACTGTGACTATATGCACTATTAATACAGTATTAATTGCACAGTTTGCAAAATGGAAAGATTTTTTAAAATTCCAGTTCATTTTTAAATTCTTTCACGGGATGTGGACATGGCTGGCAGGCCCATCCCTAACTGCCCTTGAACTGAATGGCTTGCTAGACAATTTAAGAGGGAAGTTAAGAGCCAACACATTGCTGTGGGTCTGCAGTCACATTTAGGCCAGACCAGGTAAGGATGGCAGATTTCCTTCCCTAAAAGGCATCAGTGAATCAGGTGGGTTTTTACAACAATCAATATTATCATGGTCACCATTACTGAGACTAGCTTTATATTCCAGTTATTAACTGAGCTCAAATTCCACCAGCTGCCATGTCTTCAGAGCATTCGCTGGATTACTAGTCCAGTGACACTACCACGGTGCCACCATCGCTTCTCTAGACTAATTGCACAAAATACAGATAGGACAATGCAAAATAGTAAAACATTATCAGAGAATGTTCAAAACATGCCATTATACAGTCTGTAGAATTGTATCAGTTGGGTAACACAGCACACAAAAGACAGCACTTTGGTAGTAAGAATAGAAAAGCAGAATAATCTTTAAAGGGCGTGAAACTTTTCAATGTTGATGTTCAAGGGGACCTGGGTGTACAAGAGGGACACGAAGTTAGCATACAGGCTAGCAATTAAGACGACAAATGGCAAGTTGGCTTTTACTGCAAGGGGACTGGGGTATAAGAACTAGGAAGTTTACAAATGTGAAGAGCTTTGGCAAGACCCACCTGGAATACTATGTGCAGTTTTGGTCTCCCTATTTAAAGGAGGATATACTTGCATTGAAAGCAATGCAGCAAAGGCTCACTAGATTGGTGCTTGGGGCGAGAGGGCTGTCCTATGGTGAGAGGCTGAGTAAATTGGGCCTTCTCGAGTTAAGAAGAATGAGAAGTGATCTCACTGAAACATTCAAGTTTATAAAGGGATTTGTCAGCACAATCATTAGAGTGAAAATGTTTCGCCTGGCTGGGAAATCTAGAACGTGGGTGTCATGAAAATATAATAATTTGCATATTATTGTGATTTATAGTAAAGGTAGGTTAATAGCAGCGTTTGGATAGTTTGTGTGTGTGTGGGATTTAATTGAATTGGAGACAGCTGGTCTGGAGGCTTTGAGTCATCAACAAGAAGCTCGGTTTGAAATGTTAAATACATAAACATGGCTGATGTTTCAGAATCTGAGGGGTGAGGAAAATTTGAATTTTTGGATAAATTAGGTTAGTGTGAATTTCAGAAAGCTGGTAAGATGTTACACCTAGCCAGAGGAAGCTAAGCGAAAGCATGTTTATTTTTCCCCAAAGGTGACTGATAGTATTAATCCATAGTGTTAATTTTATGAAGACTTATGAGAAAGGTAAAGTTCCAAAGACATATCAGAACAATGGAATTTGCATTAAAAAAGGAGAGAAGGCTGTGTGTAAGAGGAGAAGGCATTCTAAGATCAAACACCAGTGTGAAAAGTCTCCAGCATCATGTTGCTGTCCACAGGAGCTGAAACTGAGAAAACATATTTTAAATTCTGCTGTCCAGGGTACTATGCAATTTTGCCTGGATCTGTTTAAATCTATTTTTTTTTTACTGTTTCCTTAAAGGGATGTAACTGGAAACCAGGTTAATTAGGGATCTTAGCAGTTATTATAGTTGCAATTTGTATACCTATGTAGGTGTTTGAAATCTTTTCTTTTGTCAATAAATGTTTAATTTAGTTTTCAAAACACCTCAAGTCATGGTAGTCTTATTACTTCTGAATTCAGGGCACGCATCTCGAAATAAAATACAAATTGCAAAAGAGTTGTGGCCATGTGATCAAGTTTCCCTTGTGGGTTTGATCCACCTAGCACACATCATAACAGTGGGGGCACGCAGTCTCAGGATAAGGAGCCAATCATTTAGATCTGAGATAAGCAGAAATTTCTTCACTCAAAGAATCTTAGAATTTTCTACCAGAAGATTGTAAATGCCCCATTGTTGAATTTATTTGAGGCTGAGATAGACAGATTTTTGGTCTAGGGGAATCAAGTGATATGCAGAGCGGATGGGAAAGTGGAGTTGAGGCTGAAGATCAGCTATGGCTGTAACGAATGGCAGAGCAAGCTCGTGGGGCCATGTGGTCTACTCCTGCTCCTATTTCTTGTTTCTTTTAGCATATAGCTGAAGTGCTCGTCGGAAGTATACACTTATACTTAACAAGTTTGCAGGTATTAATAATTAAATTGTTCCACAACAGTTGCTATATTTTTGTAAACAATTCACATACATAAAAAGGTGTACATGGCTACAGACACGCCAGTTTATTGGGCCAGACTGGAGAACTACGCAGTGAATCCCATTTCTTTGTTCTGGAATGGTAACTATTAGCACCTCTCTGTGTTTGGCTTTTCATTTTACTTTGTAGTGTTGTTAACAATTGTAATTGTAGGCATTTATTACTATGAGTGTGATTATCTGAGGTCTATAACTTTAAGACTTCCAACACTAGAGACAACAGCAGTTGCCAGATGATTAGCAATTGCATAGTGGATACCCAGTCTGCCCTGCATTAGATATATTTGGCTGGAGTGGTAGTGGGCCCTCTTACAATTGTTCTCAAGTGCTCTTGGGTTGGGTTAAGGTTAAAAATATTAACTGGGTTCTGATTTCAAAATGACTCACGCACGCATAGTCAGAGCATTTCAAGCAAGGACAGCACCAGATGTGACTATGCTAAATATTGTAATCAAATATCCTGTTTGTAGTCATGGCTACAACTCATGTTCAAAGAGAACAAATTGAGCAGGTTGTTGGAGGGTGCCCTATCTGTAGAACCATATCCAAGCAAGATGATTAAATAACTTCAGGAGGGCAAAACAAAAAATGGACAGAAACATAACAGTAAAACATAACACTGGGTTAGAAAGCTAGTACCTATTGACCATACCATGTTTTCTGACAACTTTTCAAGATCCACCAAGGTGGTTTGTTGTATTTTTTCTTCCCAAAGTCCAACATTAGAATTTAAAGTAAAAGTAAAACAAGTGTCTGATTTTATACAGAGACATTTTTCACAAGTATACCAGGTGGTGTCAAATGAAGAAACACATACCTGTAATAAGAACACGGGGATGATCTGATTCAGCAAAAGACACGGAGTGAAAGCTAGCATCTGCATTTACTTGCCTTGGGGACCAGCTCATTAGCCTGACAGACACAGCAGGAATCTGGCAGCTACAACCATTGTTCAGCAGTGCCTGTTTAGCAGTCTTGGCCAAATTCCTGAAAACTGGCATCATTCACCTTTGAGGAAGAAAGGATACAAGTTTAAACTGAGTAATTAAACGCCATACTCCAAAATTATGTTCATTTAATTATAAAATAATCTTCATTGGCACATTTAGAGTGTCCATTCGGCCCAACTAGCTCATGTCAGTGTTTGTACACCACACGAGCCTCACCCCATCCCTCTTTATCTGTCAGTATATCTTTTCAATCATTTACCTTTCATGATATCTATCTTCCCCTCAAATTCAGGAGTGGTATTTGCCTCAACTACCACCCATGGTAGCACATGCCACATTCTTATCACTCCTGGGTAAAGAATTTTCTACTGGATGTATTATATATCATATTTATGACAACTACATCATATTAATTCAGTTCAACTCTATGTCCTTTGAGCTTTGCTGTGCTCCAGGTTTCAGTACAAGACCTTTGTTTGTCCCTTTAATTTCAGTAATAATCCAACCAGTTCTCATTCCCTCTTGCTTTAGACAAAGGACAAAAATCTCAGTTGGTGTAGGTTAGCGTCCTCCAGTGGACTCAAGCACACAAAGTTGAGATCTTATTGAAATCCTGATCAGTACTAAATAGGTTGCAAATGGTACACCAATTCAGCCACCTAGATTGAGAAAAACAAAGGTGAAACACTGGTGGGTATACACCGACTGGGGAAGTCTGCATAGTAAACAGAACAAAATGGCAGATAGGCATTGCCACCTGCATGATATCCAACTATCAATTCAAAAAATAGGTAAAGAACGATGACCAATTCCTTTTAGACTATGGCAGAACAGAGATAGTATATATGCATGTAAAAGTAGAGCTTTTTAGGCAAAAAGTAGGGGGTCAACTTATACACAAGTAATATTTTCAAGGGATGGAATGAATCATTATTCCTTTTCATAAAGTTGGTGTCAATCTTTGAGTTGTTTGACAGAGAGAAAACCAAGGAGGAAAACAACACTATTTTTGAGGACGAGACAAAGGAAAGAAGGATTTAAAAAGAAACCCGACTGTCTCACGCTTTGCATGAAAGAGTAAGTGGAAGGAGGTTGCATGTCACCCTTTGAGGAAAGGATAGAGGGATCCAGGGGTTTTGGCGGGGTGGGGGGGGGTGAGCAACATCTGCCAGCTTGGAGGCAGGGAAGTGAAGTGGTTGAGTGGAGGTGGCCAGGTAGGCAGCTGGAGTTTGAGGCTGCCTGTGGCATGGAAGCAGTAGCTGGAACAGGGAGGGTCAGCAAACCTTCCTACACTCTCTGATCCTGGCAGAAGCCCCTTCCCTCTAGGATCATTCCAGGAGCCCAAGAAACTTCACTGCAAAAACAGGGTCTACTTCCTGAGGATCTTGCCAGGGGGCAGGGTGGACAGAACCCATGAGAAGAACAAGGGCAACAGTAAGTGTTGCAGATGTTTGATGCTCCAGTTCCTTATGGTCATTCTACATCCAAGGCTTTCTTTTTGTATTATTATTTACTATTCCAGGTGTGGTGCTTATTTCCATTGATGTTCTTCAATTTGAATTCCTAATCAGCAGTCATCTTATTGCTATGTAATAATTAGCTTCAATTCCAGCTCCTTTCGACTTGACCACCAATTCCACAAACTCTTGTTATTTATAGACTTGATTTACCCTCACTATCCCTCAAAAATTAAGGGTCGACACAAGGTATATGAAAAAAAATCAAGTCAGGGGTTGAATTTTACATGAGATCAATGATTATTTGAGGAAATATGGTACATTAATTGTCTGACAATTGTAACATCGACTGCATCACTACGTTTAATAATTAATATCCAATGCATTAAGCACACATTCGCCAGGCAAATCTTATTCGTTTACACATCCTGATGTCAGTGGAAGAACAAGTTACTCTGGGTCATATAGTGTACCCAAAATAAACTGAACAAACAAAGCAAGTTGTGCATGACCTTCTAATCAAAGTTCACGTCTGATAAATAACATGTAACCTACACAAAAATGCACAATGCATTCTGCAAATTTTCTCCCAAACTACTACGGTTTTTGTTTGCTGTAATTGCAGCTGATCAACAAAATGCAAAAATAGGATCCAAAGTGGGAGGAGATGTTCAACACCTTTCCATTTATCAATTCAGTTCAAAAATCAGAATTCAAACAATCTCATGCAGATAATGTGCAAAGAACATATTTGTTTGTATGATTTGTATTTAATGAAGTAGCAGTTAGGCTGTGCCCAAATTCACCTTAGCCACAACATCATTAATATTTGTGAGAATCTATGTGCGTCCCACCCCACCAATTGAACGTCCTATTAAAAACCCTGGCTACTTAACATACACCTGCTACCATCTACCATCTATTGTGGTCCCAGGTGCTTCCTCTCAATTTCCTGGACTTTCCCAGGCCACGTAACATTTTCACTGAGAAAGTAACTTATACAGTTCCTCATTCCAAAACCAGCCAAGAAACATATACTGCCCTTCTTCCAAAATGGAAGCTTTCCACCACACCTTCTGCCAACTGCTTCTGTGGCTGACAGTTCACCACAAATTGAATGTTCAAATGTGTTCCCTACTACTCTGACATAACACAGTGATCCAACACCTAGACCAGCATCTCCCACCTGCTATCCCCCACCCACCCCATCCAGTTGTAAAACACAAGACCAAAAGGCCTGGTGTGCCAAAAGGCAATGTCACATATTAGAAACCATGCCAAATGCTGTATAACTAAGTTGACAACGCCCAGAAAGCAGCTTACACGGGTACCTGATCTGAGACAGGATCACACCCTTTGTTGCTCTGATAGCAAAGGATATGACAGCTGCCAAAAACAGAAATTTAACTGGATAAATGCAGTACTCCCAGGGACCACAAAATAGGGTAGAGGTTTCTTTCAGTTACAGGGACAGAGCAGAGGGACAACACAGACTAAGGTCTCTTCTGATGAGACACCTCATAACCGCATTTATATTGGTAAATCCAAATATTTTTGGTACTACAAATAAAAAGGAAGTCAGCAAAAGCCCAGCTGAAGAGTGGGTAGCCACATCTGTACTAACAAATCCAAGTAATTTTCATATTACAAATTTAAAAGAAAAACGTAAGAGTCAATTCAGCCACAAGGATCTATTTATCTATCTCCCCCAGAGATCTATTGCTCCCACTAGCCCATTCTCGCAGTTTCTCTTCATCACCGCTATTCCAAGAAATGCTTTATGAGGAAAAGGGTGCACACTGTTTAGCAGAATAGTATTTAAGAAAGGGGATGATAGGGGAAAAGCACAGTGCAAGATCTGCAATAAATCAAGCTCACTGTTACTCAGCACGACTACTTTAAACAGAATTCCTCCACCTCTCCTGGCATGTATCTAGTGTTCTTGAATCACCCTATAATTAACGGCAAATGATTAAACTAATCTGTATAAACAGCGTCACTTTCACACAGCACTGATCTCAGTTATGTGCAGTCATGCAAGTACGGCTTTGACTGAAGCTTATACTCTATGTGTTGGGGCCTCTACGGATCATCGTATTCTGAAACAGAAAGCCACACACTTAAGTTTGCTGATGACACAAAGATAGCATAGTAAGGGGGTAGAGGGGAGTGGAAAATTACAAAAGGGATATTAATAAAGAGAAATGGGAAAACCTGTGGCAAATGGATTCCAATGCAGAAAAATGGGAGGTAATCCACTTTGGACCTAAAAAAAACAGAACAGAGTGCTTTCTAAATGGTTAAAAGCCAGAAACAGTGGAAGTCCAAAGAAACTTGGGATTTCATGTACACAGGTCATTAAAAATGTCATGAACAGCTACAGGAAATAATCAAAACACTAATGGGCTGCTGGCTTTTATTAGAAAACAGGTATACAAAGGGGTGGAAATCATGCTTCAGCTATGTCAGACCACACCCAGGAGCAATGTGAACAGTTCTGGGGACAACACGTCAGAAAGTATGAACTGGCCTTGAGGCAGTGCAACTTAGATCTACAATATTAACTGGTATTTATATAGCGTCTTTAACATAATAAAAATGTCCTCAAGAACAAGATTTAGGGAAGTGCAGATATCTGAGGGTTGCATAGCTGGAAGGGATTACGGGGGTGGGGGGTGGGGGGGGTCAGGCCTTGGAGGGGTTTGAAAACAAGAATGAGAATTTAGGGGAGAGAAAAAAGTGAAACTTTGCTTAACCAAGAGCCAGTGTAATTTATTTCCTCAAATTTAGAGGGCTGATTTGATCGAAGTCAAAGATATTAATGGGATCGATCCTATTTCTGTTGGAAAGGGAATCTATGAACACGATGAGGTAGAGTTTAAAGATTAGACACAGGCCTTTCAGCAATTAGGAAACACTTTTACATTCAAAGGATGGGTGAAAATTGGAACGCTCTTCCACAAATGGAAATTGATGATTGGTTAATTTTAAAATCTGAGTTACAGGTTTTTGTTAGACAAAGGCATTAAGGGATATGGGGGAAAAACGTATACGGCGTTAGATCACAGATCAGCCTCTCACTGAATGACAAAAAAGGATCGAGACACAAAATGACCTACAGTTATTAAAAACAAATTTGAGCCCAGGTTTACAAATATACCCTGAAGTCTTCCACTACATCACTCCTGGGTATGCATTACTTAACCTGAGGATTTTCTTCAAATGCAACAAAATTACTTGAGAATCTTAGTTTACGTACATAAAATATTGACGTAAACCAGGAAATGTAATTTGTCAGGGGGGCAAAGGAAGCAGATGAGAACATAGCTTGAAAATCTAGGAGTTCTAAAACAGGAAAACTAAAGGGGTATGCTTCTCCTCAAGTAATTTACTAGATACACATAGGCAGAAACAGGCCATTTAGCTCAAGGAGCCTTTGCCAGTGATAATGCTCCATATATGCCTCATCCCACCCTACTTCATCTAGCCTTTCTGCACATCCTTTCTCCATCATGTATTTAACTAGCTTCCCCTTAAAGGAATCAATGCTATATCCACTCTTGGGGAAAAAATGTTGCTCCTGAATTCTTTAATGGCCCCTAGTCTTGGTCTCACCGTAAGTGGAAACATCTTAATGTCTACCGATCAACCTGGCATTACGTCAAATGCCTTCTTCCTATTATTAACCTGAGAAACCAATTCAATGTAATTAAATTAATGCTCTATTTAACAGCTAGACAATTATTTAATTTTGAAACTTAGTGAGAAAAAATATGGATATTTTAAAAACAGCTTTGACATCAGATTGTAAAATTCAGGGTGAACATTTTGGATTCTCACATATTGACTAGGCAGATTAAATTGAAGTTATTAGCCAGTAAATGGCTAATCACTTTTTGTTGCCATGAACATCCTTTGAAATTTTCTTCCTTCTAAGCTATAATGGTGCCATCCTAGATGATCCTATTTGCCCCTATTGAGACTCACTGTAGCCACTTCTCAGGCCCCAATATTCATTTCCTCTTATATCTTTCAGACTTTGAAGGACCAAATCAGATGCCTTTTAATTATTACTTCCTTGTCCTCTTTTAATCATTGTAATGGGTGGTGCTCATTCACCTTGGCCGCTCTTTGGTTTGTCACTTTAAAAAGAGATTGACCAGCAAATACACACAATAGAAATATCACCCGCAGATGACACAGCCCCAGTCCTTCACATTAATGCTTTTTAAAAGTATCAGGAAACTCAACTAATAAAAAAAAAGTGGGCACACACATTAGGTGGGGGGAGAGCTGCTGGAAATCTGAAATAAAGAGTGCAGTCATAGGGACTCGAAACATTAACTGTCTCTCTCTCCACAGACGCTGCCAGACCTGCTGAGTCTTTCCAGATATTTTCTGTTTTTAATCTCAACACATTCGGGGTCTCACCTTCAACACCCAGCAGCGACTGAGCTATAAATGAGCACATGTGAAGGGATAGAGTGTGTGTGAGATGTGTGTAGGTGTGAGAGATGTGTGTAGGTGTGAGGTGTGTGAGATGTGTGTAGGTGTGAGGTGTGTGAGATGTGTGTAGGTGTGAGGTGTGTGAGATGTGTGTAGGTGTGAGGTGTGTGAGATGTGTGTAGGTGTGAGGTGTGTGAGATGTGTGTAGGTGTGAGGTGTGTGAGATGTGTGTAGGTGTGAGGTGTGTGAGGTGTGTGAGATATGTGTAGGTGTGAGGTGTGTGAGATGTGTGTAGGTGTGTGTGTGTGAGATGTGTGTGTGAGGTGTGTGTAGGTGTGAGGTGTGTGTGTGTATAGGTGTGTGTAGGTGTGTGTAGGTGTGTGTGAGAGATGTGTGAGGTGTGTGTGCGAGATGTGTGTAGGTGTGAGATGTGTGTGTGAGATGTGTGTGTGTGAGTGTGAGATGTGTGAGTGTGAGATGTGTGAGTGCGAGATGTGTGAGTGCGAGATGTGTGTAGGTGTGAAGTGTGTGTGAGAGTGTGAGATGTGTGTAGGTGTGAGGTGTGTGTAGGTGTGAGGTGTGTGAGATGTGTGTAGGTGTGAGGTGTGTGAGATGTGTGTAGGTGTGAGGTGTGAGAGATGTGTGTAGGTGTGAGGTGTGTGAGATGTGTGTAGGTGTGAGGTGTGTGAGATGTGTGTAGGTGTGAGGTGTGTGAGATATGTGTAGGTGTGAGGTGTGTGAGATGTGTGTAGGTGTGTGTGTGTGAGATGTGTGTGTGAGGTGTGTGTAGGTGTGAGGTGTGTGTGTGTATAGGTGTGTGTAGGTGTGTGTAGGTGTGTGTGAGAGATGTGTGAGGTGTGTGTGCGAGATGTGTGTAGGTGTGAGATGTGTGTGTGAGATGTGTGTGTGTGAGTGTGAGATGTGTGAGTGTGAGATGTGTGAGTGCGAGATGTGTGAGTGCGAGATGTGTGTAGGTGTGAAGTGTGTGTGAGAGTGTGAGATGTGTGTAGGTGTGAGGTGTGTGTAGGTGTGAGATGTGTGTGATGTGTGTGTGTGTAGGTGTGAGGTGTGTGTGTGTGTAGGTGTGAGGTGTGTGTGTGTGTGTGTAGGTGTGAGGTGTGTGTGTGTGTAGGTGTGAGGTGTGTGTGTGTGTAGGTGTGAGGTGTGTGTGTGTGTAGGTGTGAGGTGTGTGTGTGTGTAGGTGTGAGGTGTGTGTGTGTGTAGGTGTGAGGTGTGTGTGTGTGTAGGTGTGAGTGTGTAGGTGTGAGTGTGTAGGTGTGAGGTGTGTGTGTGTAGGTGTGAGGTGTGTGTGTGTGTAGGTGTGAGGTGTGTGTGTGTGTAGGTGTGAGGTAGGTGTGAGGTGTGTGTGTGTAGGTAGGTGTGAGGTGTGTGTGTAGGTAGGTGTGAGGTGTGTGTGTGTAGGTGTGAGGTGTGTGTGTGTAGATGTGAGGTGTGTAGGTGTGAGGTGTGTGTGTGTAGGTGTGAGGTGTGTGTGTGTAGGTGTGAGGTGTGTGTGTGTGTAGGTGTGAGGTGTGTGTGTGTGTGTGTGTGTGTAGGTGTGAGGTAGGTGTGAGGTGTGTGTGTAGGTAGGCGTGAGGTGTGTGGGTAGGTAGGTGTGAGGTGTGTGTGTAGGTAGGTGTGAGGGTGTAGGTGTGAGGTGTGTGTGTGTAGGTGTGTGTGTGTGTAGGTGTGTGTGTGTGTAGGTGTGAGGTAGGTGTGAGGTGTGTGTGTGTAGGTGTGAGGTGTGTGTGTGTAGGTGTGAGGTGTGTGTAGGTAGGTGTGAGGTGTGTGTGTAGGTAGGTGTGAGGTGTGTGTGTAGGTAGGTGTGAGGTGTGTGTGTAGGTAGGTGTGAGGTGTGTGTGTAGGTAGGTGTGAGGTGTGTGTGTAGGTAGGTGTGAGTGTGTGTGTAGGTAGGTGTGAGTGTGTGTGTAGGTAGGTGTGAGGTGTGTGTGTAGGTAGGTGTGAGGGTGTAGGTGTGAGGTGTGTGTGTGTAGGTGTGTGTGTAGGTGTGAGGTGTGTGTGTGTAGGTGTGAGGTAGGTGTGAGGTGTGTGTGTGTAGGTGTGAGGTGTGTGTGTGTAGGTGTGTGTGTGTAGGTGTGAGGTGTGTGTAGGTAGGTGTGAGGTGTGTGTAGGTAGGTGTGAGGTGTGTGTAGGTAGGTGTGAGGTGTGTGTGTGTGTAGGTGTGTGTGTGTGAGAGAGAGTGTGTGTAGGTGTGAGGTGTGTGTGTGTAGGTGTGTGTGTGTGTGTGTGAGAGAGTGTGTGTAGGTGTGAGGTGTGTGTAGGTGTGAGGTGTGAGTGTGAGAGAAGCTGCGGGAACAAACCTACATCCAAACCTGGTTTGAATTTCACCCTCGAAACACGGTTCAATTCCAGAGTAGCGGCTCCTATCAATGAGGAACAAAGCGGCCCGGCCACCCTCAACCTGTCCACCCTCCGGACCGTCCGGCCTGTCCACCCTCAACCTGTCCACCCTCAACCTGCCCACCCTCAACCTGCCCACCCTCAACCTGCCCACCCTCAACCTGTCCACCCTCAACCTGTCCACCCTCCGGACCGTCCGGCCTGTCCACCCTCAACCTGCCCACCCTCCGGACCGTCCACCCTCCGGACCGTCCACCCTCAACCTGTCCACCCTCAACCTGTCCACCCTCAACCTGTCCACCCTCAACCTGTCCACCCTCAACCTGTCCACCCTCCGGCCCGTCCGGCCTGTCCACCCTCAACCTGTCCACCGTCCGGCCTGTCCACCCTGAACCTGTCCACCCTCCGGCCCGTCCGGCCTGTCCGCCCTCCTTTGTCGGGCTGGTTTGCTGGAAGTGGAAGATGTTAATGGGATGGATCCTGTTTCTGTTGGGAAGGGAATCTATGGCCGGGATGAGGTGGAGTTTAGAGATTAGACACCGGCCTTTGGGATGGGCGATAACTGGATCGCTGGGAATTGCTGGGTGATTTTACACTGGGAGTTACAGGTTTTTGTTGGACAAAAGACATTGAGGGACATGGGGAAAGACCGAGCCTTAGATCACAGGCCAGCCTCTCTCTCACTGACTAAACAGGATCGAGACACAATCACCGACAGTTACAGGTTTATAACTAACATCCACATCAAACCTTTAACATTTAAACATTATCAGGGAGAGAGAGACGCCGGCGGCCAGTGCGGGCACCGCGGGGCTGCGACACCAAGTTTCCGGATCAGCCGGTCCCCGGTCCCCGGTCTCCAGCCGCCCCCCGACCACCGCCACCCCCCCTCCCCGGTTTCCCCCCTCCCTCCCTCCGGCCCCGGTCTCCCCCCCACCCACGGTCCCCGGCCTCCCCTCGGCCCCAGTCTCCCCCCGGCCCCCCCGGTCTCCGGTCTCCAGCCGCCCCCCGACCGCCCCCCCCCCCCCCCGGGCCCCCCCCCCCCCCGGGCCCCCCCCCCCCCCCCCCGGCCCCCCCCCCCCCCCCCCGGGCCCCGGTCTCCAGCCGCCCCCCGACCGCCCCCCCCCCCCCCCCCGGGCCCCGGTCTCCAGCCGCCCCCCGACCGCCCCCCCCCCCCCCCCGGGCCCCGGTCTCCAGCCGCCCCCCACGAGGCGAGGCGAGGCTGCATGTCCCGCTTGCCCTCCACAATCACTCAGCATCCAGCAGGGAGGGGAAACACCCCGACCCCGCTCGGCCCGGCCTGGTTTGGCCCGGCCCGGCCCGGCCCGCTCCTACCTGAGCTCCGGGCACCCTGTCTCACCGTCTCCCTCTGCTCCGACTCCGATTGCATCAGCCGCCTTCGCCGGCGCGGCCTTTTATGGAGAAGCGGAACAGTGTGTGTGTGTGTAGGGGGTGGGGCTGGGTGGGGGACGCTGATTGGGCAGGACGCCGAAATCCCATCGTTCATTGGTCCAGCAGAAGGAGCGGTCCTGTCAATCATCCAGACTCGCCAATCAGCTCCACAGTTCCTTCGCAACCGGGCGCCAGGTCCCCACGTGGCGGCCGCCCAGCTCTGCCTGAGGGGCCGGGGTGATGTCACTGAGGCTATTCGGCTGGGGGGGTGGTGTCCCTGAGGCTATTCGGCTGGGGGGGGGTGGTGTCCCTGAGGCTATTCGGCTGGGGGGGGTGGTGTCCCTGAGGCTATTCGGCTGGGGGGGGTGGTGTCCCTGAGGCTATTCGGCTGGGGGGGGTGGTGTCCCTGAGGCTATTCGGCTGGGGGGGGTGGTGTCCCTGAGGCTATTCGGCTGGGGGGGGGTGGTGTCCCTGAGGCTATTCGGCTGGGGGGGGTGGTGTCCCTGAGGCTATTCGGCTGGGGGGGGTGGTGTCCCTGAGGCTATTCGGCTGGGGGGGTGGTGTCCCTGAGGCTATTCGGCTGGGGGGGTGGTGTCCCTGAGGCTATTCGGCTGGAGGGGTGGTGTCCCTGAGGCTATTCGGCTGGGGGGGTGGTGTCACTGAGGCTATTCGCCTGGTGGTCGTGTCACTGAGGCTATTCGCCTGGGGCTGGTGTCACTGAGGCTATTCGCCTGGGGGTGGTGTCACTGAGGCTATTCGCGTGGGGGTGGTGTCACTGAGGCTATTGGCCAGGCTGGTGAAAGGCTTCAAACAGGAAGAGCCGCAATGCTTCCATTTCTCAGCTATAAAAAGGGGTGGAGGATGGTATAGTGGTATTGTGGCTGGACTAGTAATCCAAAGACCCAAGGTAATGCTCTGGGGATAAAAGCAAAATACTGTGGATGCTGGAAATCTGAAACAAAAACTGCTGGAAAAACTCAGCAAGGCTGACAGCGTCTGTGGAGAGAAAGACAGTTAACGTTTCGAGTCCGTATGACTCTTCTTCAGAGGTAAAGAGAACTAAAGAGAAGTAGAAATGCGGTGAAATATATACTGTTTAAGGGGGCGGGGACAGATGAAGCTGGATAGAAAGCCAGCAATAGGTGGAGGCAAAGGAGAGAATCCAACATCGCCCCTTGAATGTCAATGGCATTACCATCACTGAATCCCCCACTATAAACATCCTGGGGGTTACCATTGACCAGAAACTGAACTGGACTAGCCATATAAATACTGTGGCTACAAGAGCAGGTCAGAGGCTAGGAATCGTGTGACGAGTAACTCACCTCTGGACTCCCCAAAGCCTGTCCACCATCTACAAAGCACAAGTCAGGAGAGTGATGGAATACTCCCCACTTGCCTGGATGAGTACAGCTCCCACAACACCCAAGAAGCTGCCAGGACAAGTAGTCCGCTTGATTGACACCACATTGATAGTGGGGAAATTCAGCAATGGTAATGACGTTGAGTGTCAAGAGGAAATGGTTAGATTCTCTCTTGTTGGAAATGATCATTATCTGGCACTTAAGCAGCAAGTAACATTTGTGCTACATGTCAGCCCAAGCCTGAATGTTATTCAGGACTTGCTGTATGCAGACATAGACTGCCTCATTATCAGAGAAGCTGCAAACGCAATTGAACATTGTAATCAAAATGCATCCCCATTTCTGACCTTATGATGGATGGGAGGTCATTGATGAAGCAGCTGAAGAGGTTGGGCCTAGGACACAACCTTAAGGAACTTTTGCAGTGATGCTCTGAAGCTGAAATGATTGGCCATCAACAACTACAACCAACTATCTTTGTGCTAGGTATCCCTCCAGCCAGTGGTGAGCTTTCCCCCTTGTTGCCATTGACTTCAATTTGACTAGGCTTGCTTGATACAAATGGTGCCTTGACATCAAGGGCAGCAACTCTCACCTCACCTCTGGAATTCAGCTCTTCCATCCACGTTTGGACAAAGGGTGTAAAGAAGTCTGCAGCTGCTTGGTCTTGGCAGAACCCAAATTCAGCATCGCTGAGCAAGTTATTGGTGAATAAGAGCCACTTGACAGCACTGCTGATGACACTTTTCATTACTTTATTTTGATGTTTGAGAATAGGCTCGATGATGGTCATGAGTGTATGGCAAAATAGCAAGAAAGTGGTAAATGGTACCTTATTGGGACCTTTGCAGTAAACTGAGACAAGCAGAGTATAGCTGTGGGTTTAACCACAGATCAATCAAGCTTGTAATGGTGGCAGAAGTGTCAGCAGGATTAGGAGTAGCACTGGGCTGAGTAGGACATAAGAACATAAGAAATAGGAGGAGTAGGCCATTCTGCCCCTCGAGCTTGCCCCGCCATTCAATAAGATCATGGCTGATCTGCCCCAGGCATCAACTCCTCATAACCCTCAACTCCCTGATATTTCAAAAATCTATCTACCTCCTCTATAAATACTTTGTGATCTAGCCTCCACATCACTCTGGGGTAGAGAATTCCAGACATTCACTACCCTCAGAGAAGAAATTCCTTCACATCTCAGTTTTAAATGAGAGCCCCCTTATTCTGTAACTATGTCCCCTAGTTCAAAATTCCCCCACTAATGGAAACATCTTCTCAACATCTACCATATCAAGGCCCCTCAGAATATTGTATGTTTCAAAAAGATCACCCCTCATTCTTCTAAGCTCTAACGAATAAAGGCCTAACCTGTTTAGCCATTCTTGATAAGTCAACCCCTTTGTTCCAGGAGTCAGCCTAGTGAATCTTTTGAACTGCCTCCAATACCAGTATATCCTTTCTTAAATACGGGGACCAAAACTGTACACAGTACTCCAGGTGCGGCCTCACCAACACCCTGTACAGTTGTAACAAGACTTCCCTATTTTTAAACTCCAGCCCCTTAGCAACACAGGTCAAAATTCCATTTGCCTTCTTAAGTACTTGCTGCACCTGCATGCTAACTTTGTGTTTCCTACACAAGAACACCCAGGTCCCTCTGTGCTGCACTTTTTTGGAGTCTCTCCATTTAAATAATAGTCTGCCTTTTGATTTTTCCTACCAAAGTGCATGACCTCACACTTTCCAATGTTAAACTCCATCTGCCAAGTTTTTGCCCACTCACTCAACCTGTCTATATCTCCTTGCAGATTCCTTATGCCCTCATCACAACATGCCCTCCCACCTATTTTTGT
This sequence comes from Cetorhinus maximus, assembly GCF_964194155.1. NCBI lineage: Eukaryota > Metazoa > Chordata > Chondrichthyes > Lamniformes > Cetorhinidae > Cetorhinus > Cetorhinus maximus. The sequence goes on along the minus strand of NC_135883.1, from coordinate 1,624,876 downwards.
ATCATCAGCAAATTTGGATACATTACACTCTGTCCCCTCTTCCAAGTCACTAATATAGACAGTAAATTAATTGAGGCCCTAGGACTGATCCTTGTGGCACTCCATGAGTTACGTCTTTCCAACCTGAAAAAGGCCTATTAATCCCGACTCTGTCTTCTGTGTGTTAGCCAATCCTCAATCCATGCTAATACATTACCCTCAATACCATGAGCTCCTATCTTGTGCAATAACCTTTTATGTGGCACCTTATTGAATACCTTCTGGAAATCCAAATGCACTACATCTACCTGTTCCCATTTATCAACTCTGCTTGTTAGATCCTTAAAGAACTCGAGCAAATTTGTCAAATATGATTTCCCTTTCACAAAACCACATTGACTCTGATAGGGTTAAGCTTTTCTAAATATCCTATTTCTTCTTTAATAATGGACTCTAGCATTTTCCCAACTAGAAATGTTAGGCTGACTGGCCTATAGTTCCCTGCTTTTTGTCTCCCTCCCTTCTTGAATAGGGGCGTCACATTAATGATTTTCCAATCTGCTGGGACCCTCCCAGAATCCAGTGAGTTCTGGAATATTTCGATCAATGCTTCCACTATCTCTGCAGCCACTTCCTTTTAAAACCCTTGGATGCAGGCCATCAGGTCCTGGTGACTTGTCTGCCTTTAGTCCCATTAGTTTGTCAAATACTTTGTCCCTCGTGATAGAGACTTTTACAAGATCTTTCCTCCCATTGGCTCCTTGCTTATCTGATATCTTGGGGTATTTATAGTGTCCTCCACCGTGAAGACTAGTGTAAAATATTGGTTTAAATTATCTGTCATTTCTTTGTTCCCCGTTATCAATTCTCCAGTGGCATCATCCAAGGGTCCCACGCTCACTTTAGCTACTCTTTCTTTTTCTATACCCATAGAAGCTCTTGCTGTTAGTTTTTATATTTCTTGCCAATTTACTTTCATAATCAATTTTTTCCCTTTTTATTAGCTTTTTAGTCATCGCTGCTGGTTCCTAAAAAATTCCCAATCCTCTGGCCCACCACCAGTTTTCGCCATTTTGTATGCCTTAGTTTTTGATTGGATACTCTCCTTGACTGCCTTTGTTAACCACGGGTGGTTTATCTTTCTCAAGTTCTTCTTTTTGCTGAGCATTATGAAACATTTGCTTAAATATCTGCCACTGCTCATCCACTGACCTTCTCCTTAGTCTATTTTCCCAGCCCACTATAGACAACTCTTTCTTCATACCCTTGTAATTGCCCTTGTTTAAATTGAGGACACTGGTTTGAGACCCCAGTTGCTCAACCTCAAACTGAATTTGAATTTCTACCATGTTCTGATCGCTACCCCCTAGAAGATCCTTAACTAAGAGGTCGCTTATTAATCCCACCTCATTACACATCACTAGATCTAAAATAGCTGTTCCCGGGTAGGTTCTTCAACATATTGCTCTAAGAAACAATCCCTGATGCACTTGACAAATTCATCTTCCATGTTACAGGATAAAATTGTTTCCCTTGATGGAGAATTCTAGAACCAGGGGACATAGATTCAAGATAAGTGACAGAAGGTGTAGGGGGGAACATGAGGAAGAACTTTTTTATGCAGAGGGTAGTGGGTGTTTGGAATTCGCTGCCCAAGTTGGTGGTAGAGGCAGAAACTTTAAACTCTTTTAAAAAGTACCTGGGTCTGCACCTAAAGTGCTGTAAGTTGCAGAGCTATGGGCCAGGTGCAGGAAAGTGGGGTTAGAAAGGGCACCTGAGTGTCCTCGGGCTGTCATGGACAAGATGGGCCAAATGGCCTCCTTCTGTGCTGTAACTTTTCTATGGTTCTATGGTTACCTCTGCCAACCCGATTTGTCCGGTCAATATGCAGATTAAAATCACCCATGACAATTGTAGCACCCTTCTTACACACCTCCATTATTTCCCAATTTATACTTAGGCCCCCAAGGAGTTGCCTCAATGTGGGACTATAGGAGACCCCCACCTGTGACTTCTTCCCCTTGCTATCCCTTATTTCTACCCAAACTGTTTCCACATCACAATCTATGCCACCTCTATCACTGCTCACCACCACACTGATATCTTCCTTCATTAACAAAGCTACCCCACCTCCTTGTCCTTTTTGCCTATTTTTCCAGAATGTTGAATACCATTGAATATTGAGTTTCCAGTCTTGCAACCATGTCTCTGTAATAGCAATCGAATCATATCCATCTACTTCTATTTGTGCCGTCAACTCATCTATCTTGTTATCTGAATGCACGCAGCATTTGTAAAGGGCCTTAAGCTTAGACTTTTTCCATTATTACTCATTCTGATTCTAATTTCTGCTGCACTCTTCTGCTTATATTTCCTGCCCCTTCCTGTCACACTTTGATTATTATTCACCTCTTCACTACCCTGCACCTCTGCTCTCTCGTTTCTTTTTGATTTTTAAACTTCCCTTCAATTGAACCCTCCCTCCCACTAATTAGTTTAAAGTCCTATTATCTACAACCCTAGTTATATGATTCTCCAGGATGGTTCAAATGAAGCCCGTCCCAATGGAACAGCTCTCTCCTTCCCTAGTACTGGTGCCAGTGCCCCATGAATCGGAACCCATTTCTCCCACACCAATCTTTGGGCCACTCATTTACCCTACACCAATTTGCATGTGGCTCAGCTTGTAATTCATAGGTTATCTTTGTGGTTCTGCTTTTTAAATTTAGCCCCGAGCTGCTCGTAGTCCCTCAGCAAAACCTCCATCCTTGTCATACCTATGTCGTTGGTACCTACGTGCACCACGACAACTGGATCCTTCCCCTCTCCTCCAAGTTCCTCTCAAGCCCAGAAGAGATGTCCTTAACCTTGGCACCAGGTAGGCAACCCAGCCTTCGGGACTCTGTCTTTGCTGCAGAGAACAGCATCTATTCCCCTAATTATGCTATCCCCTATTACTACTACATTTCTCTTTTCTCCCCCCGCTTGAATGGCGCTCTGTACCACCATGCTGCAGTCAGTTCGCTCATCCTCCCTGCAGTCTGTGCCCTCACCCATATCTGGAGCAAGAACCTCGTACCTATTTGGACAAGGGCACTGGCTAAGGCTTCTCCAAAGCTAAATTCTGGATCCCCATACCTGCCTCACTCACAGTCACACCCTCCTGTCCCTGACCACGGATCAAATTTGATGAAATTAATCAAAGGGTTGTGACTGCCTCCTGAACACCCTGTCCAGGTAACTCTCCCCGACCCTGATCTATTGTAGTGTCCGCAGCTCGAACTCCAGCTCATCAACTCTGAGCCAAAGTTCCTCGAGCAGCCAACACTTGCTGCCGATGTGGTCACCGTGGATCACACCGGCATCCACCAGCTCCCACATACTACAGCTGCAACACATCACCTACCCTGCCATCTCTATTCTATTTAATTAATTAGTTTGATTGTTAAATATTTTAAAAGTGAATTTCTTAACTGTGCTCTTCAGCTGCATTAACGTCTCCTGATTTAAACTACTTGGCCAATCAAAAGAGACATGGAAGAGCGACCCACCAATCACTTACCCGTTTTCCTGTGACGTCACACACTGGCTCTGACAGGTAGAAACAGGTTGAAGGGGCTTCTCTGCCACCAGTCTTTATCTCCCACCACCGCTGCCCTTCACACGCAGGCCTGTTCTCAGTGTGCTCCTGGCTCACCTCTTGCTGTTTTAAACTGTGAAAATCCTGGCCCTCCTCTCGATGTTTTAAACTGTGAAAATCCCGGCTCTCCTCTCGCTGTTTTAAACTGTGAAAATCCCGGCTCACCTCTCGCTGTTTTAAACTGTGAAAATCCCGGCTCTCCTCTCGCTGTTTTAAACTGTGAAAATCCCGGCTCTCCTCTCGCTGTTTTAAACTGTGAAAATCCCGGCTCTCCTCTCGCTGTTTTAAACTGTGAAAATTCCAGCTCTCCTCTCGCAGTTTGAAATTGTGAAAATCCTGGCTCTCCTCTCGCTGCTTTAAACTGAACTGAAAGGCAAAAATAAGAGAAACGGGAGGTGGCATAAGTAGGTGAAGGTAAGAAAGGAGACAGGAGGAGGGCTCACCTTACCTGAAAAATTTCAATGAAAGCACTTTAGGAACCTCAAATCTGGAAACAAAATATTCACTTTATGATTCAACTATGTTCACCATACCTTCTGCTTGCAGCAGTGTGAAGACAACAGGCTTTAGCTATGATATCTTGTCCAGCATGGTCCACTGGAAGTGCAAAGTTCTGTAAAAATCAGGTTTAATAGCCTTAGTTTTATGATAATTGAGGTCTTTGTTACAAAATAGAATGGAAAGAAAGCAACTAGTTATCTCATAAAGCTAGTTCCTTCAAAATGCTATCTGTGACTCCACTGCAGCCAACAAAGTTTAAATTGTGCTTAAAAGTTCAGAGGGAAAGTTTTCTATTTATACTCCCCAAGCATCATGGAAAGTTTCAGGAAGCCCATCTATTCTCAGAACATTTTTTTTATTCATTCACAGGATGTGGGCTTCGCTGGCTGGGCCAGCATTTATTGCCCATCCCTACTTGCCCTTGAGAAAGTGGTGGTGAGCTGCCTTGCTGAACCGCTGCAGTCCATGTAGTGTAGGTATAGCCACAGTGCTGTTAGGGAGGGAGTTCCAGGATTTTGACCTAGCAACAGTGAAGGAACGGCGATATATTTCCAAGTCAGGATGGTGAGTGACTTGGAGGGGAACTTCTAGGTTCCCATCTATCTGCTGCTCTTGTCCTTCTAAATGATAGTGGTCATGGGTTTGGAAGGTGCTGTCGAAGGAGCCTCGGTGAATTCCTGCAGTGCATCTTGTAGATGGTACACACTGCTGCTACTGTGCATCAGTGGCAGAGGGAGTGAATGTTTGTGGATGTGGTGTCAATCAAGCAGGCTGCTTTGTCCTGGATGTTGTTAAGCTTCTTGAGTGTTGTGGGAGCTGCGCTTATCCAGGCAAGTGGGGAGTATCCCATCACACTCCTGACTCGTGCCTTGTAGATGGTAGACAGGTTTTGGAGAGTCAGAAGGTGAGTTACTCGTCACACACTTCCTAGCATCGGATCTGCTCTTGTAGCCACAGTATTTATATAGCTAGTCCAATTCAATTTCTGGTCAATGGTAGCCCCCAGGATGTTGATAATGGGGGATTCAGTGATGGTAATGCCATTAAACATCAAGGGGCAACGGTTAGATTCTCTCTTGTTGGAGATGGTCATTGCCTGACTCTTGTGTGGCACGAATGTTACTTGCCACTTGTCAGCCCAAGCCTGGATATTCTCCCGGTCTTACTGCATTTGGACATGGACTGCTTCAGTATCTGAGTATTCGCGAATAGTGCTGAACATCCCTGCTTCTGACCTTATGATGGAAGGAAGGTCATTGATGAAGCAGCTGAAGATGGTTGGGCCTAGGACACTACCCTGCTGAACTCCTGCAGCAATGTCCTGACTGACCGACAACCTTTGTGCTAGGTATGACTCCAACCAGTGGAGAGTTTTCCCCCTGAATCCCATTGACTCCAGTTTTGCTCGGGCTCATTGATGCCACACTCAGTCAAATGTGGCCTTGATGTTAAGGGCAGTCACTGTCACCTCACCTCGGGAGTTCAGCTCTTTTGTCCATGTTTGAACCAAGGCTGTAATGAAGTCAGGAGCTGAGTGGCCCTGGTGGAACCCAAACTGGGCATCACTGAGCAGGTTATTGCTAAGCAAGTGCCACTTGATAGCAGTGTGCTTGACCCCTTTCATTACTTTACTGATGATGGAGAGTAGACTGAGGGGGCAGTAATTGGCTGGGTTGGATTTGTCCTGTTTTGTGTGTACAGGGCACACCTGGGCAATTTTCCACATAGTCGGGTAGATGCCAGTGTTGTAGCTGTACTGGAACAGCTTGGCTAGGGGCGCGGCAAGTTTGGAGCACAAGTCTTCAGTACTATTGCCGGAATATTGTCAGGGTCCACAGCCTTTGCAGCATCCAGTGCCTTCAGCCGTTTCTTGATATCATGTGGAGTGAATCGAATTGGCTGAAGACTGGCATCTGTGATGCTGGGGACTTCCGGAGGAGGCAGAGATGGATCATCCACTTGGCACATCTGGCTGAAGATTGTAGCAAATGCTTCAGCCTTATCTTTTGCACTGATGTGCTGGGCTCCTCCATCATTGAGGATGGGGATATTTGTGGAGCCTCCTCCTCCAGTGTGTTGTTTAATTGTCCACCACCATTCACGACTGGATGTGGCAGGACTACAGAACCGTTGGTTGTGGGATCGTTTAGCCCTGTCTATCACTTGTTGCTTATGCTGTTGGCATGAAAGTAGTTCTGTTTTATAGCTTCACCAGGTTGACACCTCATTTTTAGGTATGCCTGGTGCTGCTCCTGGCATGCCCTCCTGCACTCTTCATTGAACCAAGGTTGATCCCCTGGCTTGATGGTAATAGTAGAATGGGGGGATATACCAGGCCATGAGGTTACATATTGTAAAAGCAAAAAGCTGCGGATGCTGGAAATCCAAAACAAAAACAAGTACCTGGAAAAACTCAGCAGGTCTGACAGCATCTGCGGGGAGGAATACAGTTAACGTTTCGAGTCTGTATGACTCTTCACCATATTGTGTTTGAGTGCAATTCTGCTGCTGCTGATGGCCCACAGCACTTCATGGATGCCCAGTCTAGAGTTTCTAGATCTGTTTGAAATCTATCCCATTTAGCCGGGTGGTAGTGCCACACAACACGATGGAGGGTATCCTCAATGTGAAGGCGGGACTTAGTCTCCACAACGACTGTGCAGTGGTCACTCCTACCGATAGTCAAGGACAGATGCATCTGCAACAGGCAGGTTGGTGAGGATGAGGTCAAGTATGTTTTTCCCTCTTGTTGGTTCCCTCATCACCTGCCGCAGACCCAGTCTAGCAGCTATCTCCTTTAGGACTCTGCCAGCTCAGTCAGCAGTGGTGCTACCAAGCCACTCTTGGTGATGGACATTGAAGTCCCCCAACCAGAGTACATTCTGTGCCCTTGCTGCCCTCAGTGCTTCCTCCAAGCGATGTTCAACATGAAGAAGCACTGGTTCATCAGCCGAGGGAGGGCGGTACATGGTAATCAGCAGGAGCCGAGTTTCCTTGCCCATGTTTGACCTGATGCCATGATGCTTCAGAAGGTCCGGAGTCGATGGTGAGGACTCCCAGGGCAACTCCCTCCCAACTGTATGCCTCTGTGCTGCCACCTCTGCTGGACCTGTCTTGCTGGTGACGGGGGAGTCTGGGACATTATCTGTAAGGTATGATTCCGTGAGGATGACTTTGTCAGGCTGTTGCTTGACTAGTCTGTGAGACAGCTCTCCCAATTTTGGCACCAGCCCTCAAGGTGTAAGTAAGGAGGACTTTGCAGGACTGATAGGACTGAGATTGCCATTGTCGTTTCCGGTGCCTAGGTTGATGCCACGTGGTCCATCCGGTTTCATTCCTTTTTTTGTGACTTTGTAGCGGTTTGTTACAACTGAGTGGCCTCGCTAGTGGCCATTTCAGAGTCAACCACATTGCTGTGGGTCTGGAATCACCTGTAGGTGAAGGACAACAGATTTCATTAGGTGAACCAGATGGGTTTTTACAACAATCGACAATGGTTCCATGGTCATCATTAGACTTTTAATTCCAGATTTCTATTGAATTCTAATTCCACCATCTGCTGTTGCAGGATTCAAACCTGGGTCCCCAGAGTAATAACCTGGGTGTCTGGATTACTAGTCCAGCGACAATACCACTGTGCCATCCCTCTCCTATTCCTCAATGAGAGAAGGACTCAAAGAATTTTATAAATGGGGGTTCACTTGTCATTTAAAGTGATTTTGTTGTCTTAAAAGTTGTTAATTGTTGAAGTTTGAGCTACTGAGGAATTTAGGAAACAATATAAAGAAAGAAAGCCTTGAAAATTTTCAAGAGGGCATCTTAACAACCAAAAAGTGGGAGAGAAAAGACTTGTATTTATATAGCACTTTTTATGACCACCAGATGCCTCAAAGCAATTTACCAATGAAGCACTTTTGAAGTGTAGTCACTGTTGTAATATAGGAAACTTAGCAGCCAATTTTGCACACAGCAAATTCCCACAAACAGTAATGTGACAATAACCAGATAACTTTTTGTGACTGAGGAATAAATATTGGTCGGGACACCACAGATAACTCCGCTGCAAAATACTGTCAGGGGATCTTTTATATCCCCCTATTCCTGAGTAGACAGACTGGGCCTTAGTTTAATGTTTCATCTGCAAAATTGCACTTCCAACAGTGCAGCACTCTCTCAGCATCGCACTATCAGCCTTGATTTTGGTCCTTAAGCCCTGGAGTGGGACTTGAAGACATATCAGGATATTTATTTTACAGGAGTTATCCCTGATGTTAAAATTAAACCATTTCATGACAATTTAGGCTAATAGCTGCTGTATTATCTGATAAGGTTGCCAACCCTTCAGGATTGTCCTGGAATCTCAAGGAATTGAAAATTAATTTCCCAGATTAATGCGAGAATGCAACAGAAAATTATGATTAAAAAGCGTTTTCTTTGAATTTTTTTTGTTGTTCTAAAAATAATTAATTGTTCTACAGTTCTTGATTTTTATTTCAACAGTCTTCATTAAAATAATGGTCTCACCCAATGGCAGAATACTCAAGGGACTGAGGGGAGGCAGATTCAATCGTGGCTTTCAAAAAAGAATTGAATCATTATCTGAAGAGGAAAATTTTCAGGGTTATGGGGAATGTGCTTTAACCACTATGATTCTATAAAAAAGCTTATAGTGTATCATTGAGGCAAAAGTGCACAGGCTCCTTTAAGGCGACAAAATGAAAATGCATACAAGCACCAGTTTATTCAAAGACTAATTCTTCTTAGGGTGGAGAAGAGATTTCTTATTCTGTTTATGTGGAGGTCAATTAAGAAACTTTGTATCTATAAACAGAATCTTCTGGAGAAAAAGTATGCAGTCAGGCAGTGAAAATTTCCTCAGGATGACTGAAATTAAAACTTATAGCATTAAAACAGAGTTTAATTTTTTGCACACTGCACATATGGTGAGCACTATTCATTTTAATAGCAGGAATAGTGGAACAATATAGCTTTGGAAAGATAGGTAGCAAGTTCTAGCAGAAGAACTATTATGAAAAATTAAGAGTTAATGGGCTAGATCAGACAACCACAGCAACAACTTGTATTTATATAGCACCTTCAACATAAAAAAATGTCCCAAAGTACTTCACAAGGTGCATTATAAAACAAAAGCACAACAATGAGTCACATAAGGAGATGTTAGGATAGATGACCAAAAGCTTGGTGTCAGGAAGAGACATTAATTTTTATGTTATTGGAAATTATTTTTTTTAAATAGAGGTTTAGTCTTGTGTGTTAATTGGATTAAAGCCAGCTAGTCTGGATGCTTTGATGTATAGTTTTGAGATGTAAACAGAGGTAAAGGGTACATTTGCATTTTGTTGAATACAGCATTCAAAGACTGGAGGTGAAATCTTGCACCTAGCTCAGATACACCATGTTTATGTTGCTAATAAAACTGGTACTATGAAAGTGGTTCAAAGGGCCTGGTGATACCATGAGAATTTACATTCAAAGAGAAAGGCTGGGTATAACAGAAAGGAGTTTGTGTATGCAGGTCAGAAGCATGTAAGATCTAAGCCTGTAAGCTTACAACTGCCTGCAAAGGAACAAATTGAAAGGAAGCTCATTTTGAATTTGTAAAGTGAAAATGCTTTGCCTGGTGTCTGGTTAAAGTCTATGGGTTGTTGTTGCCTTAATGGAGATTAATTTGGGAATTTGTTAAAAAGTTATGATAACAGTAATTTGTAGCCATGTGTATGTGTTTAGTGCCTTATTGTAAATTAATAAATGTCTCATTTAGTTTGATATAAAAACCTCTTGAGAACTGGTGGTCTTATTCCTGAATTTAGAGCTGCAATTCAAAACATACCAATTGAAAATATAGGTTCTAAAGTTTCCCTCTGGGATTTTAAATAACTCAGCCTTTGCAAACTGCTGTGCTATAACACTTGGTCAAAGAAGAAGACAACGAATGCAAAGTAAAGGGATCAAGAAAGAACTAAGAGAAAACCAGCAAAAAAAAACGAAACAAAATGGGAGCACAGGTTATTATCTAAAATTATTGTACTCAAATGTTGAATCCAGAACAATCTGGTTTAGTCTCAGACAGTTGCCAGCTAGCAGAATGATACCTGGACTACTTGGGTTAAATTTCAAGGAGAGATTACACAAATTAGGGTTTGTATTCCTTAGAATTGAGATCTCAGCAGTGAGTTGATTGATGTTGTCAAGGTGTTAAGGAGAACTAATAGGGGTAAATAGAGAGAAACTACTTCTGCTGGTTAAAGTGAGATGAAGCAGGGTGGAGTCAGCGGCTAAAGTGGTGGATATAGGTGGTTTCATTGATGACGCAGTTGTGATTGGAAGCCTATTGAAGGTTCAAACAGGGCACAAAGGTTCTGGTTTAGCCTCAGTCAGTTCCAGGGAAAGAGATGAGTTAGTGGCCAGAGAACAGAGTATGTAGCAGGGACCGAAGACAATGACTTCCTGAGGAAACTTCTGATCACCTATTACAGATGTTGGACAAGCAGTCTGGCATTTTAGAGACAGTGGAGGGATCAAGAAAGGTGGTAGAATTAGGTGTTCTTCAGTGGAATGTGGAAACTGATGTTCCCATGGGACAGTGCGTAGATGAGAAATAGGACAGAGGCAAATGTAGATCCCTGGGGACACCAGACCTAATTGTGCAAGAATGGGAAAAGAAGCCATTGCAGATGATTCTCTCGCCACAATTGTAAAGGTAAGAACCAGACAAGCACAGTCCCAGCTAACTAGACAACGAAGGAGGAGAGGTGTTGGAGGGGAATGGTGTACTCAAACATGTCAAAGGTTGCAGACAAGTTGAGAATGACAGGGATGGACAAGTTATTTTTGTCACGGTCTCACAAAATGCCATTTGTGACTTTGATAATTGTGCTAGGCACCTTTCAACTACCCAAATATAGTTGTGCATCAAGTATACTCCGTACAAAGTATTTTAGCTTACTGCTCAATTTACCAATACCACATTTTAAAAAAATAGATGTACACTTAGAGACAAACTTAAAGTAACATTGCAAAATTAAAGAAAATGCTTGTATACAATATGATAATGTGGAACAATGCATATTGCAGCATAAGCCTTTCAAGTTAGATCTACAAGAATGAACTTTCACTTGTACAATGCCTTTCACATCCTCAGGGTGCCCCAAAGTACTTTGCAGATAATAAAGTACTTTTAATATGTAGTCACTGCTGTAACATATGCAAACATGGTAGCCATTTTGTACACAGCAAGATTCCACAAAGAGCAATGAGATAAAATAATCAGTTAATTTGTTTCTGGTGGTATCATTGAGGGATAAACAGTGGCCAAGTCACAAAGAAATCCTATGTTCTTCAAATAGTGATTGGATTATTTTACCTGAGGGGGCAAAGAGGGCTGCATTTTAATTAGATCAATTTAATTCATCTCATCAGGAAGAAAGGCACCTCTGACATTGCAGTACTCCTTAGCGTTATATCAAAGTATTAGCCTTGATTGTGTGCTCAAATTGAGAGCAGGACTCAAACAATGACTTTGATTTAGAGACAAAAGTCCAACCAAGTTGAGGCTGACAGATCACTTGCTCTTTACTCCTAAATGTCACTTATTATGTTAAAAGCATTAAACAGCAGGAACTGAAATGATATCTATGACAGTTGATCATCTGGTTTCAGAAATACTCCAGTGCTACTATAAACGTGATCAAGATTTCAGAAGCAGTGCAAGAGCAGGCAAAAACTAGTGTTGAAAGTTGTTTTACAATATCTCAAGTAAAATCATAAAGGTGTATCAGTATTCCATTTACAGTGCCGAAGAAAATCAACAAGTCAATCCTGCTGGTTTAGGGTCTGATGGGGCTCAATTATAATGAAATTTGTAGGCAGATTCCTGTTTGAAAGATGGGTTTGAAGTTATGCTCATCAAGCTGGCCCAGTCATGTTAGACATGTCCAGTTTGAGAAGAACAAATATTGTCAAGTTTTTTTTTAAAAAGCTAATTTTGTATGAGCTATTTTTTCTGGTCTGCCAGTTTCCCCATATTTAGAGAAAAGCTTTTCTGCTTTTTGCCTTCTCTGGGCTGCAGAAATGGAAACAATTATGGATCAGCAATTAGAAGATGTACTCATTGGAGCTTGTTTGATCTACAGTAAATTAGCTAGTATATTTACAAAATAACCATGCAGTTTATGCTTTTAGAACATCTTTGGTAACTATTGCTGCAATAGAATTCCATTTACCTAGTACAGAAATGGAAAATGCTAGAAAAACTCAGCAGGTCTAGCAGCATCTATGGAGTGAGTTAATGTTTTGAGTTCTTATGACCCTTCTTCAAATTTTGCTTTTATCTATTTACCTAGTGCTTGATGTGTTGGGCAACTGATATTTACTTTGCTGATCCATGCTATATAATAAACAAATTTAGACTTTTGAAAATAGCTACATTTTCAGAAGCAATTTGATTGAAGTGTCTTTTGGGGTTAAAACTTTGAAAAAATAGCATAGCATTCAGCTAATTCACCCTAATTAAATAAATTAGATACGTTTTGTTAAAATATTAACTCCCCTTCATATGAAAAAAACTGCAGTACAACAGTGATCATCATACTGGAAATATAGCATTCAAAAGATGACAGGTTCTCAGCAAAAGTTTTTGTGCCCGTGGTTCTTCTCCTCATTGCTCAAGGCAAGTCACAGGTTATGCTGGGTTATACCACATGCTGCACAATGTCTCCAGGTATTGAGACATTTAGCATTGAGATTGCAGATTTAATTAAAATAGAAATCTTGTAGATACAGTTCCTTGACACAATGTAGTTGTAGGCTCTGGGCATTGACTTGTGGAGTAGGTTTCCCTCGTCTCTCCCAACTCCCATTTTCTTTTTCACGTCTTTTGTTCTTCTCTTCCCTACCATTTGCGTCTTAGCAGCCCTCGTCCATCACCTTACTGGGCTCCACAGCCTTTCCCCTGCCTTTTCACATGACGTGCTATGCTGGTCCTCAATTTACCAATCCTTTGCTCAGAACTACAGACCGGTTCCTGCACCAGCCCAAATCCTTTCACTGTTTTTCCTCCCTGCCTCACCATCCCATCTGACTGCATCTTCCAGCATTAAAAAAAATTAAATTGGAAATACCTAACAGTATTGCAATCAGTATCAGCAATAGCAGCCCAGGTAGCCTTGCAAATCTTTAACAATGTCTGAGGCAGATGCTTAAATTGGGAGGGCCATCAGACAAGTCAAGCAATAGTTTGACAAAGTAGTACTCTCAAAATCATATCCATCAGCCAACATCCCAAACTCCATCAATGTGATCGCTGGATATGCCATATTAAGAACATAGACAGACCAGAAGTAGGCAAACTGTAGGTGGTTGGGTGTGGATAGCTCCATGAATTTTCAAGAGGACATCCTAGCAACCCAAAACTGTGCATTAAAAAAAATGGACCAGCATTTATATAGCGCATTTCAGGACTACTGGAAGTCTCAAAACGCTTTACACCAAATGAAGTATTTTTGAAGTATAGTCATTGTTTAAATGTAGGAAACACGGCAGCCAATTTGCAAACAGTAAACTCCCACAAACAGCAATATGACCACCATCATTTTTTTTGTGATGTTAATTGAGGGATAGATATTGGCCAAGACACCAGGGATTACTCTGCTTTTTTTGAAATGGTGCCATGGGATCATTTACACCATAAAGGCAGATGGGTCCTTAGTTTATCATGTTCCAAAAATGGCATCCTCTACAATGCAGCACTAGCTCACCACTGCACTGGAGTGTCAGCTTTGATTTTTGTGCCCAAGCCCTGGAACAGGACTTGAACCTGGAATCTTAATGACTCACGTGTGAGAATGTTACTCCCTGAGCCACAGCTGACAATAAACAGGAGGCCAATGGTGGAATTGTAAAATACCACAATTTATAACGTCTTTGCCAGAAGGGAAGGTGATCCAGAATAAGCTGCCCTCAACATCAAGGCAATATTCAACCAAGTATGGCACCACCAGTTGACAGGAGGCCATGTAACATCCACGATTGGACCATCAAGTGGCAGGCAATGTTTGCATCAATTAAGTGCTCAGTATTCACCATCTCAAACTCAGGAAAACCCAGCCATCTCCACTTGGCCTTTGGAATCACTGAAGCGGTTGCCAACCCGTCAGGATGGTCCTGCAGTCTGCAGGAATGAAAAATTAACTTCCCAGATTAATGTGAGCAGCCCAAGAGAAAAATCATATGGACATGAAGAAAAAAAATTGTGTTTCCTTTGAATAATTTCATTTGTTATAAAAATGCACTTCATTGTACTACAGTTCTTAATTTCAACAGTATTCATGAAAATAGTGAATCGAAGAAAAATACTAAAACTTTAAATAGATTGAAGTTAAAAAATTGTAACAATATATTGTTCTTTTGTGTAAGGAGAATGATTGCAACTTGGAAGCAGAATAGGTAATTGTACTCAACATATTTCCATAAATTATGCAATGCTTCAGTTCATTTAAAAAACATGTATAAAACATCATCACACACCAAAGCTTTTAATGTGCCTCTTTCTCAAAATAGAATTAGAAATCTGGTTTCACATGTCCGCTGATGAATAAGCACATTTAAAATGTTTCTATTACTAATATAATCATTTTTGAATGAGGCGGGTTAACAACAGTATTATTTATTTCATTTAGTAGTGATTATCCAAGCACTATAAATGAGATTTCACTATTTGAACATTATTTGTATATTTAAATCACTTTCAGCATTTATTAAATAAATTATTTATCTATTAAAATTAGTTCATGCATGTCCTCTGCAGCGATGCCTCAAAAACAAATACTTTGTTTCAGCTGGAAAACATTTGTATATACTCAAAAGGTCCTGCTATAACTCTGCAAACATTTAGGACCAGAGCACAAAGGTTTCCATGTTTCTTCCAAATAAACAGCTACTAAAAATGACCCATAAATAGTCAGTTGATTTAGAATGTATCCAGTAATATAAAAACCATGTTAAAACAGCTTTTATCGATCAATCAAACATGACAGGCCAGAACATCATAAATGCATAAACAGGACAAAGTTACCTTGATTTTGAGGGCCAGACTGCCAGGTTCAGGGGCCACACGGTCTTAAGGCCACAGAATGGACAACCTCAAACTAGATGGTGTGACTCGGGTTCATCTATACTACCTTTGTGAAATGATTCATAAAGGAATCCAATAACGTTATTCTTCAACTAAATGAGCTGACCTGTATGAACAAAGCCAGATGTAAAACTACTTCAAACAAGGATTCAATTGTTCAAAATCACGAGGGGTCTAGACAAACTAGATAGAAAAACTGTTCCCTTTGGCGAAAGAGTCAAGAACCAAGGGGCACCAAATTTATGGTGACTGACAGAACGATCAACAGTGGCATGAGGAAAAATGTTTTTCTTGAAAAGCACAGCAAAAAGTGGCTAGGATCTGGAATGCACTACCCAAGATAGCGGTGGAGGCAGGTATAAATCATGATTTTCAAAAGGGCATTGGATAAGAACATGGAGAAAAGAATTTGTAGGGCTATGGAGAAAAGGTGGGGAGTGTGGCTAGCTGAGCTGCTCTTACAGAGCTGGGGTGGACAAGATGGGCTAAATGGTTTCCTTCTGTGCTGTAGGCATTCCATGATTCCATAAGCTTTAAAAGTAACACACGTAACTCCTGAGCATAATTCTAGATTTTATTTCAAAAAAGTCAAATTAAAACAATGCATGATGATTTTGCTTAACACAAGAGTTAATGAGCATTGCAGATGGGGTCCATATACTCAAACATTTGATGTCAGTAAAAGTACAAAATTTCAAGCCAATGCATGCACTGGACAATTTATACAGCACACACCGAATTACAGCAGTTCACACAGCGTCACATGATTCGTGAAGTTTACAATTTCCACATTAGAAAAGGAAACATGCGCTTGAATATGTAGCAAGGTTTTCAATTTGGATTTGTTTTTAAATATACTTAAAAACATCCGGTTCACGTAATCGGACAGATTGAAGCCAGCAGCATTTTAGTACACAGGCATGACAATGTGCACCCTGTAATACAGAATGATTGAACGCTGTTACCAGGCTTAGTATAAAATGTTTCACAAAGCAACATGTTTAATACCAGTTTTTCCAGTCCATGGAAATTGAGTTATGGGAATAAATGACATGCTTCTACAGATTTACCACTGACACTGATAAATTAACTTCAACACTATATAAGAAAGGTAAAGGGGCAAATTGGTAGCACACCAAGAGATATTTTTCTGAAACAACTAGTATTCATGTCACCAGCTTCAAAATAACAGTGTCACTGGCACAGACAAATTGTGCCCTCGCTTCGATGAAGAATGGGATCCCACTTTACTAAAAGCATTAATCTGGTCCATCACAACATTCTATCAGCAATAACCACACCTCTAGGATGAAGAGGCAGCTATCTGGTATTAAAAGTACTTGTGGTCCAAAAATCTGACAACATTTGGAATGGTTGCCTTCAGACAAAGAGGCCACATTCTTTTCATCCTAGAGAGGTAGGGTGGGGTTTGGGAAAAGGAGAAAAAGTGTGAAAGGCACTCACATTTCAATTGCAGATATACCTCAATTTTTATTGAGGTTATTAAACACAATGGTTCATTCTCTTGTTTCAACTAGATATGGTTTCCATCTCTGAATGCTTAAATCACTCATCCGACGCAGGATGTCCTGAAACAAGGTTATGTGCTCCCCAACAAAGCAACTTAAAAACCATTATTTCATTAACTTTGTTCATCTGTTACATTCCAAAATACCTTTTTTAAATAATGCAATGTAGTGTAATAGATATATATTTTGAAAAGTTGGCATGATCATGTATTTTATACAAGGATCTACAAGTACAATAGTTATGCATATGCTTGTGCAGCTAAGGATCTATATTGATTGACGTTAACTTCCTGTGAAGACTGCTCCATGGTATCAGCGGTGACTACTTCAAGCGTTAGCCCATACAAGAAGCAATGCTCTCAAACACAAGAGGAGCAAACACGGTCAAGTTAAAATTTCAACAGGAACCTAATCTGGTGGAACAACATAAAGTGCTACTCCAAATAAAGACTGGAAATGATTCTGTTTTGTTACCAGCCAAAACTTGGTAATATTTTAAGTTCAAATTTCAAACTGCAACCTCTATTATTTAAAGAAAACTGCAGCTCACTCAGTTAAATTGTTAAATTCATCATTAAATCTTGAAAATATACTCTATTCAAAGTAGTTACAATTTCTTTGAAATACTTTTAAAGAAATTTAGGAATGGTAACACTGCTCTATGAAACCTATCAGGCAATACAAAAGATTATATAGCTACAGTATATTCTTCATTAGGTGCAGACAATGCTATCAGAACTCAAATCTCAGATCAGATCCATGTATTTAGATGCCTTTGTTCATTTGATGAACAATGTGTAATATTCTAGAGCGGCACGGTTTCTGCATCATTTTACTGTGCTATTACTGTGCATTAAGGAAATGTAACATTACCTCCTTCTCAGCTTAAGAACTAATTTGCCTGTCTTCAGTCTTTCCACAAATAAAAATGATTTGCTCGTTTAACTTCATTTTGTTATAAATGCACTTGAGACCAATTACAAATCATTTACAATCTACACATGCCAGGCTGAAAAATTCTATTTGCAAAACACATTTCAACAGAATCAGAATTTGGTTCACCCTTAACATTCCGAGCTCTTCTATATTTTAGTAAATTGCCTGACACAATGAGTGTTTCTAAGGCTTTAAATGATGACATATTGGTGTCTACAGGCAGACAACCATCTGGCAGCGTCTGCAGTGACCTTTGCTTGTGACAGGCAGTGGGTTGAGTATTTCCATCGGAGGAAATGTCAACTGCTTCTCGTCAAATCACAATTTCTAAGGAAAGCTGCTTCTGCCAAGGCCAAGTGTAGATACAAGAAGGTTTAACAACCAATGGCAACAGAAACTAGAATCAGTAAATCCCTAGGTATATTAGCCAAAGATTCAGGCCCTGAAGTACTCATATTTACCTTAAATTTCACCATCGACTATTTTGGTAGAATTGTTAACCCAATTACTTTACTGTTAATGCACCTTTAAAAAGCTGAACACAAAAGTACACAATAGCGTCCCACAGTATAATTTCTGAACCTTAACTGTAAACTATAAAGCAATGCAGCTGGATAAATTGTCTCAATGTGTTATGAAATTCAACAAACACGAGAATAAATTAGGTGAACTTTCTATCTGACAAACTAAGTTGACATTTAATTACTCTCATCCTATTATATATCCATATATATTATATATATGCCAGTGCCAATGAGCCCACAATACGAAACTCATCTCAGTTCAACAATTTATTCACAGTGGGCTTAAGGCTACAGTATGGTAAGTGGAAGTATTCCTTTAGTGAAAGTTCAGTATACTCTAAGGTGGAGTGAGATTTACATGCAAAGTAATTTATGGAAATTTCTTTTCTTGTGCAGTACTTGATTCAGAGTGCTTAATCCTAGAAATAAATGCAAAAAGACATTTATTTCCTAGGGTGGCCAGCTCCTCAATCTGCGCAGACAATTTTATTTTAAAACCACACTGAAACACCCGTCCACAAAAACCGTTTAGGGATCCATTTGTATTATCGCCATGCTGCTAATAGCTAGAATTCAACTAAAGTTTCTCACTGCAGAGAAATCTCTGCGCCTGTATAGTCAGGGATTAAGACATGCACATATCATATACAAATTGTTACTTCTAAATATATTAAATGCAATGGATTAAAAATTTGCCAAGTACGTTCAAGGGCTTTCCAGTTCACCATCTCTGGTTTGTAGCTCAGCTAGTTGATGTCGAAGTGCATTTACTTTTGCCTGTAGATCTTTATTGGACTCAATGATGTGAATTATTTCATCCCAGGCATCATCCAAGTACTTTGAGGAACGGTTCCATCGGAGAAACACCCCTTTTAATTAGAAAAAAAACCATCAATAGTCTTCAGGATATTTAAAGCCATCTTTCCAACCTTGGGCTCAAAGAACTGGAGCTCTTTCATTGGGAAAATATACACTTCAAAATATAATCGAGGCTTTCAATACAACAGGAATAAACTCTGCCTAAGTCAGTAAGATAGTTGCCTTTTCTAAGAGACCACACGACTTGAGGATGTGGGTTAATGGTGCATATGGGCTGCACTGTATTTGGATGGAATGCACTTGATGGACCAGTGGGCTTCAAAGGACATTGCTCAGTTCAACTATAATATATACTTGTCCAGATATAACAGCCCACAACATAAAATGCAGCTGCACCAGTATAATGACCAAACATGCCATGGATTCCATTATGGGGCAGTGCCAAATTTCAGATCAAGATTTGTATCAATTACACAATTAAGATGAGCATTGCAACACTGGGGGAAAGTGAAAACACGCAGAAAGGCACAAGAATTAGGAGCGGGAGTAGGTCTTTTGGCCTCTTGAGCCTACTTTGCCATTCAATAAGATCATAGCCGATCTGATTGTGGCCCCAACTCCACCTATAACCCTCAACCCCCTTGTGATCAATAATCTAACTCAGCCTTGAATATATTCAATGACCTAGCCTCTTCTGTTCTCTGGGGAAGAGAATTACACAGACTAACGACCCTCTGAGAAAAAAAAAATCCTCATCTGAGTCTTGAATGGGAGACCCTGATTTTTAAACTGTCTCCCCTAGTTCTAGACCTCCCCTATATGGGAAACATCCTCTCAGCATCCATCCAGTCAAGTCCCCCTCAGGATCTTACATGTTTCAATAAGATCCCCTCTCATTCTTCTAAACTCCAATGGGTATAGGCCCAACCTTTCCTCACAAGCTAACCGCTTCATCCCAGGAATTAGTTGAATGCACCTTCTTTGAACTGCTCCTAATGCAGTTATATCCATTTTCAAAAAAGGAGATCAAAACTGTACACAGTACTCCCGATGTGGTGTCACCAAGGCCTGGACATTTGTAGCAACACTTCCCTACTTTTATACTTCATTCCCCTTGCCATAAATGCTAACATTCCATTTGCCTTCCTAATCACTTGCTGTGCCTGCATACTAACATTTTGTGACTCGTGTACCAGGACATCCAGATCCCTCTGTGTGGAGCTTTGCAGTCTCTCTTCATTTAAATAACATACTGACTTTCTATTCTTCCTGAAAAAGTGGACAAGTTCACATTTTCCCACTTCATGCTCCATCTGCCAAATTTTTGCCCACTTAGCTAACCTATCTAAATCTCTTTGAAGACTCTATGTCCTCTACACAACTTACGGTCCTACCTACCTTGGTGTCATCAGCAAATTTAGCTACCATTGTTACAGACCATGATGGGAGGAGTGCGCAGTTAATTCTAGCCCCACTTCTCCACAGGTCATAACAATAATTGGCCCACAAAGCTGGCCAGTTATTTGCCTCTGACACTTATTCCCAGCATTAAGAGACTATAATCAGGCTTCTTTCAGTAAACACAAAAAAAATTATAAAACAAACTACTCTTTGAAAACAAGTTAATAAACTAGCTAACATACAAGTTGTAGTTTAGAAGTGTAACATTTCCCCCTTTTTAAAAAGATATTCGAACCCCCATAAACTCATACAAAACACCAAAGAGGACAAAACAAACAGTCCCCTGCAGAGGCTGGAATATGGGAAAGTTTCTTTTTAAAAGGATAAAGTTTGAGAAGATGTCAATACTGTTGATCTAACAGAATTCTGGTCACAATAGATCTTGAAGTTCCTTATGACAGATTTTCTGGTGAAATTGTCCTTGATGATTCTCACTTATGATAACTTCGCAGACTTTCAAAGTAAAACAGTTGAGTTATTCTGATGAGACGTTTGAAGAAAGTTTAACTCACTCGAGACCACATATAACAAAGGTGGGGCAGAGAGAGAGGGGGAAAAAAGTCTTTCTTGCAACCTGCTTCTAAGGTACCCCACATTCACACTCAGAGCTGTAAAGGCTAAGATGTTCAAAGAATACTTCTCTCAGGCCAGGTGTTTTCAAGCAAGAGTCTTTAACCTGGCAAAAAAAAAGTTCTTTGTTACCTTAGACACACAAAGTATCTCTTCCCACAGCAGGTGTTCCCTGCAGGACATCTATCTTGACCCAATGTTTCTTAAAGAATGGCATTTTCACAGTTCCAAATGAATATTGCAAACTTTTGAAAATAGCTCAGGAGGAAGAATGTCCAAAATTCAACGCCCTTCAAACTTTCCAAAAATGGGTTTCTCACACCATACATTCAGTCCTTTCATCCAAGTCGTTCATGTAGACTGTAAATAGTTGAAGCCCAGCACTGAACCCTGTGGCACTCCACAAATAATAGCTAGCCAATCCAAAAGTGACCTATTTATCCCTACTCTATGCTTCCTGTTAACCTGTGTATGCTAATATGTTACCCCCTACACAATGAGCTCTTATTTTGTGCAGTGACCTTTAATGTGGCAACTTATCGAATGCCTTTTGGAAATGCAAGTACACCACATCTACAGGTTCCCCTTCATCCACCATGTTACTTCCACAAAGAACTCTAATAAATTAGTCAAACACCATTTCTCTTTCACAAAACCATGTTGACTCTGCCTAATTATATTAAGATTTTCTAGATATCCTGCGATTACCTGCTTAATAATGGATTATAGCGTTTTTCCTATGACAGATGTTCGGCTAACTGGACTATAATTTCCATCTTTTTGTCTCCCTCCTTTCTTGAATAGTGGTGTTAGATTTGGAATTTTCCAATCCGCTTTCCCAAATATGGGGAATTTTAGAAGATCACAACTAATAAATCTACTATCTCTACAACCACTTCTTTTAAGACCCTAGGATGCAGTCCATCATGTCTAGGGGACTTGTCAGCCATTAGGTCTAATAGTTTTCCCAGTACCTTTTCCTTAGTGATTGTGATTGATTTAAGTTCTTTCCTTTTACCCCTTTATTTTCAAGTATTCCTGGGATTTCTTTGTCTGCTACAGTGAAGAGACACAAAATACCTGTTCAATGCTTCTGCATTCGTCTTACAGCCAAACTACCAACCTTCCAATGGAATGTGAAATTCTCATGTTATAATCATTGTGCCTAGAGGCTCCTTTATTATGTGGTCATTAACTATTGCTGTTTCATTGCACATCACAAGGTCTAAAATAGACTGTGTTAGGTTGGGACTAGAACTCATTGCTCTAAGACATTGTCCCAAATGCATGACAACTCATCTTCCAGGCTACCTTTGCCTGTTTTATCCAATCTATAAGATGATTAAAATTATTATTGCAGGACCTTTTTGAGAAGCTCCCATTTTTCTTTCTTGTAAACTCTGTCCTACAGTGTAACTACTGTTAGGGGGCCTATAATCTACTCCCACAAGTGCCTGCTTAACTTGTCTATTCCTTATCTCTACCAAACTGATTCTACATCTTGATCTTCTGAACTATAAGTCATCTCACTATGACGCTGATGTTATCCTTTATTAACAAAGCTACCTCACCACCTTTTCCTAGCTTTTTGTCCTTCCTAAATGTCAACTACCCTTGAATATTTAGATCACAACATTGGTCAACTTACAGTCACTTCTCTGAAATGACTATCGGGTCATACATATTTCTGTGCTAACAATTCACCCATTTTGTTCCGAATGCTGCTCACATTCAGGTACAAGGCATTTAACTGTCTTTGGACCGTTTTTGTAATCTCGGGCCTTATCTGCTGGTACACTGTTAGGTTTGTACCCTCTGTCCCTTCCTGCCACATTCTGGTTATCATTACCCAAATTGCTAGCCTGCTCTAATGCCTTGCCCTTTCTCTTTAATTTACCACATCACCCCTCACATGACCCCTCCCTTCTCCCACACCACCATTTAGTTTAAATCCCTCTCTGCTGCCAGAGTTATATGACTCACCAGAACACTGGTCCTAGCATGGTTCAGGTGAAGACTTTTCCAATGGTACATCTCCCACTTTCCCCAGTACTGGTGCCAGTGTCTTTTAAATCGAAACCCATTTCTTTTACACTAATCTCTGAGCCACATATTCAACTTCCTCCAATCTGAGTCATGTGTTCAACACAAAAAAAAATTTACTAGTTTATGCATTGGACAACATAAGGTGCACTGTGTGCCTTCAGCCATCTCTTATCAATTATCTCCAAAATTCCACAGATAATTCTCTAGTTATATTTTGTAACTAACCCCCACTTTTCATTGGAAAGCTTAAGGAGCATTTAGTGGGCTAGACCAAACAACTGAAGAATTTCAATATTATATTAGGCGCCTCTGATCTGTATGCATGTACTGCTGCATTAAGTATAGCCTATGAAACATTTTAGTTTACATACACTGTATTGATCTTGTAAAAGTAGTTGTACGCATGTTAAGAGAAAAATTTAAGTTTAAAGTAACACTAAACTTAAAGAAAACGCTATATTAAGTTGTGGCAAATCACACCATTGCGTTTTACAACAGGAGCTTTAAGCTTAATCTTCAAGAACAAACCTGCATCTACATAGCATTTTTCCGATTCCAACTGTATCATAACAAATGTAGAGTATACCCCCCTCTCCCATGACAATCCGTTGCAATGTATTACTTTGAGGCTAAGTGCACAGGCCCCTTTAAAGCTACGAAGTGAAAACACATACAAGCATGAACTTATTCAAACACTCATTCCTATCAAGGGCGGAGATCTAGAATTGTTTATATAGAAGCCAATCAAAATTCTGAAGTTTTGTCTCCAGAGGTTCCCTTGTGGATTCAGTTTACAGATATGAAGTGAACAGTGAATATTTAATTGCTTTTTGAAAAACTTTTCTCCTAAACTTTTTTTTATTCTCCCTTGTTGTGCTCTTCCCTGTCGGTGCACTGCGTGTATGCTTCTTTATATGCAATTTCTTGTTTTTATTTATCCATGATATCTCATTAGAGTTTAATTTTGTTCTTTTTTTTAAAAAAAAACATTTTTCCTAGGCTCTGCTGAATAGCATTTGAACTCTTTCTCACTGTCGTTCTACATTGTTTGCCAGTGTTGTCCATTTTATTTTTCCCAAGTTCTATTCTCAGCCTCTTAAAATCAGCTTTTCTCCACTTTATTACTCTGGTCTTTGTCATGCTCAGTCTATCTCAATGATCTCAAACTATTATAAATTATGGTCACGACTGCCTAATATTACCCAGCTTTTACTGTTCTTATTGCTTTGCTTCATTCCTCATTACTTGGCTCAACAGCAAATCCTTTCATGTTGGGTTATTTAAATGCTGCATTCGAAAAAAGAGTCCTGTACACATTGTAGGAATTCCATCTCTTTATCTCCCTCTTCTTGCCAATCAGTTTTGGGATAGTTGAAATTGCCCATAATTAGTCAATTTTTAAAAAAAACCCATTTCCTTAATTTGATTCCAAATTTCTTTGTCCATCTCCCTTCCATGATTAGCTGTTCTCTGAGCTACCCTTATTAGAGTGATTGAGCCTTAGTGCAAATCTGGGACGATTCTGCCCAAAGTGCAGTAGCTGGTGGGAAAAAGAGCATTTTACCTGCTGTATCGTCCCAATCCCGCCTTATTAATTATGCATTCCCAGGAAACATGCCGTACCATGGCAGGTCCCTCTGATTCGCCCGCCATGCCATCACCTCACTGCTTCCTTACACTGGGCGCCAAGTAAATGCAGCCAGGCGTACACCTCTCAGTGCTTCCAGCCCAGGACTGCTGCACAGGAGACCCGAAAGGCAAGACGACTGCAAATTCCCGATTCAGTGACATCCCTGGCACTCTTTCTGGACACCGACGGAACCTGCTGCGATGTCCTCTGTCCCAGCTCTGGCCGCAAGAGGCCCGGTGTCACCAGTCCGGCTTGGGAGAAGGTGGCAGAGGTTGTCATTGCCAATGCTGCACAGAAGAGGTTGGCCATACAGTGCAGAAAGAGGATGAATAATCTCATCTGTGCCGCCAGGGTAAGGCGACCATCTCATCACCCTAAACTCTCACTCACAAGCCCATCACACATTCACCGGCATCTCACTCACTGCCAGCTCAAGGGACATCGTGACTCACTCCCATACAAACCCTCACATCTCCATCTGGCCTCATCTCCTTTGGAGACTGCCTCCTCAGACCCCATCCTTGAGGCCACTTGCACAGAACATGTGTCCCCACACACATCCTGGGTTAACCCTCTTTCCCTAGTAATGCCCTAGCCCTGCAGCCTCTTCCCTTGCCCAAGAGCAATTCTCCGCCTTCCCCAAGCACCAAGCAAGCCATAGCCCTGCAGCCATTGAAAAGTTGCCCCCGCCTTACAGCTGGTCCAGTAAGTAGATGGCTGCCCGTGAGCACCCCCCCCGACCCCGGTAAGAGTGATGTGGTGCTGTCTGCGAAGCCTGGCACTGATGACTGCAAGTGCTGCCCAAAGCAAGTTAGGCAAACAAACCGCAAGTTCTGAGTGAAGTGCAGCTCACCACAAATAGGTAAGAGAACCACTGTCCTAAATCAACACTTGTTTAACCGTTTTCCATTGTTTGTGTACGTTCTTCTGTCAGTTTCTCTTCCCAATTTATTTAGGTTATCTCCTGGCTCATTGTACTGTTCC
This sequence comes from Cetorhinus maximus, assembly GCF_964194155.1. Classification (NCBI taxonomy): domain Eukaryota; kingdom Metazoa; phylum Chordata; class Chondrichthyes; order Lamniformes; family Cetorhinidae; genus Cetorhinus; species Cetorhinus maximus. The sequence continues at coordinate 1,599,105 of NC_135883.1, read as the reverse complement.
CTGCTGTTGAATTTCTTTATCAAGCCTAATGTTTGCTAATTCCATGTTCCCCTACTGCTACATTACCTATTGCTATTGAATTTTCTATTTCTCTTGGCGAGTTTGTAGAAATCCCCACCCTCCTTCTTCATTAGTCACTTACACAATTATGCCAACTGCTCACTCAATTCTTAATTTGTTAACATACATTGTCTTCATCTCCTTGCCAATCTATAATTTATCAATTGAATAGAAGTTCTCTTCGTCTAATCCAATAAGATTATGCTTTTACCCTATGTTTATATTATTCTTTTGTTCTGGGAGTGTAATGAAATCCTTGATTAACACCGTCACCCCATATCCCCTTTTCCTTCCCCACGTTCCTGAATATTTTGCATTTTAGAGTATTCAACAGCCTCACCTGAGCTTCAGTGACATTTCTGTTGGTTATTACATGATGTCCTTATAACAATTTGTGCCTCTACCTTCTGCATTTATAGACATACAACTCAAACCAGACTCCGAAGTACTTATTTCAATTCCATCTCCATTTGAGTTGTACTTTATAACTTCCTGGGTAATCTCCCCCAACCCTACAAGCGCAGAAATATCTGTGATGCTATAATTCTGGACTCCCAAGCATCCTAGATTTTAATTGTCCACCTTTAGTGGCTGAACCTTCAGCAGCCTGGGTCCTAAGCTCTGGAATTCCTTCCCTAAGCCTCTCCCTTTCTATTCTTCTTTAAGATGCTCCTTAAAACCTACCTCTCTGACCAAGCTTTTGGTCATTTGCCCAAGTATTTCCTTATGTGACTTGGTGACAATGTTTAATAATGCTCTTGTGAAGCACTTTGGGAATTTTAATTGCTTAAAAATGCTCAATAATACAAGTTGCTTGTTCTTTCATCCTTAGACTCAAATCAACCAATCTTTGACTATTCTTTTCCTTTATCCTTTTGCAATATGAATTTAATTGGATTATGACTAATATTTCTTAAATGTAATCCTACCTTCCAACTCCTTACATCAATAAACTGAGACAGGCATCATATGGATTAAGGTCACACTCCTGGATGATTCATTACAAGCTATTTTAAGATTGAAGAACTACATCGTTATAGCTCTCGTTACAAATCTCTCTAAACTGCCTCCTGCTATCTGTTCTGTGAAGTACACTATGTCCTCAGTAACAAGGTTATTTTTCTTTTGGGGATGGGAAGAGGAAGTTGTGGCAAAATGCATGGCAAGAACTGCAGCCTAGTTTTAAATGTAATACTATGGACTCAATCATCGAGTTGAATAATGATGGATATTTTTTGAACTAATCTGACATGAAGTTCTCTGAATTTGCTGAAGGTGCTTCACACTTGTAAATATTGGTAACCACAATAGATGAATTCTGTCCCTCACCCCATTCAATCCAAGATATTGGGCATCAGATGCGAACTTAAAGACAACTCTATCGGGAGCATAGTGAGGGAATGTCGAATTTGCATTAAAGCATCACACAAGTAATGCCTTGACACAATACTGCGTTACAAACATCACTGGTGGGTAAACAAACAAGAACATGGGTCGAATACTTCCATGGAGGTGGTGGCCCTGAAAAGAAATGAAGCAAAACAGTAGCTCTCTAGTGGAAAAGGAACACAAGCCTTCCCTCACCTTCCCACAGCTGCAAACTTTGTGGTGCCACTGAAGGCCAGATAACTAGGCTGTTGGCTTCATAGAGGGGGTTACAGTACTTCTCCAGTTCTTTTGGTCTATTTATCCATGACCAGAGAGATACAGTTTTCTGCTGAAGCTTTAGTTTTCGCCTGGAATACAAGAAAAATAACTTTCAATTCCCCTTCTTCAGGAAAACAAATCAAATCAAACTACCATAAAATAATTCACTTAGAGTTTGACTATATTGTAAATATGAACTCAGTTGTTGGTTCAATCTTAATCATTTTAGTGGTTCCTTGTGAGCATTCCTGCTCATAAGTCTGACTTTAGTACAGTACCTTGGTTACATCAGACACCCTAAAGTGTTCTCTGCTAATGCCTCTTTTAATCACCATCATCCATTTGACGATCTGGCCATAATTTCAAGCAGGTGAATATGATTGTGTGTTTAAACTTAAAAGGATTTAGCACTGCTATTTTTTTTTTTCAAATCCACTACTGAGATTTGGGCATCTTTAGCATGGCCAGCATTTGTTGCCTATCCCTAAATGACATTGGGGAGTGAGCCACCTACTTGAATTGCTGCAGCCTGCTAGTTTATGTACACCAATAGTAATATTGGTTATGGAGCTTCAGAGTTTTGACTTGGTCACAGTGAAGGAACAGCAATTTATTCCCAAGTCAGGATGGTGAGTGACTTGGAGAACTTGCAGGTGGTGGCACTCAAGCATTTGCTGCAATGTTCTTCCAGGTGGTAGATGTCATGGGTTTGGAAAGTGCTGTTGAAGGAGTCGTGGTGAGTTGTTGTGGCACAGAGTACAGTTACAGGCCTTGTGCATGGGTGGAGGAAGGTAAGAATGTTTAAGGTGATGGATGGCGTGCCAATCAAGAATTAATACTTTTCCCTTGGTGGTCTGCAGCTTCCCGAGCATTGTTGGAGCTGCAGTTACCCAGGCAGTGGAAAGTATTCCATCACATACCTGACATTTGTCTTGTGATCAGTCTTTTGGAAATGTGGAGGCAAGTTATTCATTGCAGAATAGCCAGTCTCTGATCCGCTTTTGTAGCCACAGCACTTAAGAGGTTGCTCCAGTTAAATTTCAGTTAGTTAACGATGACACCCCAGGATGGCAGTGGTGGAGAATTCAGTGACAGTAAGGGGCAGTGATTCAATTCACATGAGATGGCTGTTGCTTGCCACTTATCAGCCCAAGCCTGAATGTTGCCTAGATTTTGCTACATACAGCCAATGATTACTCATCACCTAGGGAGTTGCAAACAGCACAGAATACATTGCAAGTATCTGCTAACATCCCCACTTTTAACCTCATGATGCAGAGAAGGTCATTGATGAAGCAGTTGAGTATGGTTGAGACACAGCCATCTTCCTTTGTGCGAGGTATGACTTCAGCCATTGCAGAGTTTTCTTCGACTTCCACGAACTTGAATTTTACCATGGCTCCTTGATGTCACACTTGGTCAAATTCTGTCGTGATGTCAAGGGCAGTTACTCAGATCTCACCTCCAGTTCAGCTCTTTTGTCCATGGTTAGACCAAGGATGCAATGAGGTTTGGACTCAATCGGTCATAGCAAAACCCAAACTGAACACTGGTGAGCAGGTAACTGAGTAAGTGCTGCCTGATAGCACTGTCAATAGCACATGCCATCAATCTGCTGATGACTGAGAATATATGAATTGGGCAGTAAATTGGCCAGATTGGATTTTCCCTGCTTTTTTCCTCTGGTCATGAAGTTTTATTAAGATTGACGAGTATTCTTTATATTGCCGTTCATTTGCATCAAAAACTTCAGCACTTAATTGAAGTCAGTTCCATGAGTCTTAAAATATATGCCTTGTAAACTGATGTAAGTGCACTTATCAGCCAACCCCAGTCAAACACGAATAACCAATGCTGTTTACTTGAATCAATCTCCTCAATTGTTGGACCAGGTGATGCACCTTCACCAGAAGGAGCACTGCCTGCGCCAGGAAAGCCCCCTGGTGGTCCACCAGCATCCTGACAGCTTTATGATAGGATTGCAGATTTTCTCCAGCTCTTCTGTTGATGTTCATACTCATCCTATTCAGCAGTCTGGCTTCTTGTCTAGCCAGCTGATAACTTCATTACGTTTTTGTGGACAGGATATACCTGGGCAATTTTATGCTTTCGTTGAGTAGACATCAGTGTTGTGGCTGTACTGGAACAACTTGGCTACAATAGCAGCTAGTTTTGGAGCACAATTCTCAGCACTTTTCAATACTCAAACGCTACCAGGTCAGGCAACATGTGAATGAAATCCAGAATAAAGCTCCCAACTGCCATATTTAGAAACTCGCTTCACTTGAACCTCAACAGCATTCTTAAGTGCACCACTTAGTCTTGAGCTTAATTCGAAACAAGCATTAAAGTAATATATTATATAAATACAAGATTAGAGAAAGGTCACTGAGCTTTACCTATTGAAGTCCTAGACAAATAAACCTGCCATAAAGATTAGATGTAAAGAATGCTGCAATAGTTGTCTCCAATGCATTGGTGAACCGTCTATCCCAGCTATGCCTGTCTCATTATGGGGTATGTGGAACATTCCTTGTTCCAGTCCTACTCCGGCCCCCTCCCACAACTCTTTCTCCGTTACATCGATGATTACTTCGGTGCTGCTTCATGCTCTCGTCGGGACCTGGAAAAATTTATTAATTTTGCTTCCAATCTCCACCCCTCCATCATTTTCACATGGTCTATCTCTGACACTTCTCTTCCCTTCCTTGACCTCTCTGTCTCAATTTCTGATGATAGACTGTCCACCAATATCCATTACAAGCCTACCGACTCCCACAGCTACCTCGACTACAGCTCCTCACACCCCGTTTCCTGTAAGGACTCCATCCCATTCTCTCAGTTCCTTCGCCTCCGTCGCATCTGTTCTGGTGACGCTACCTTCAAAAACAGCTCCTCTGACATGTCCTCCTTCTTCCTTAACCGAGGTTTTCCACCCACGGTCGTTGACAGGGCCTTCAACCGTGTCCGGCCCATATCCCACGCATCCGCCCTCACGCCTTCTCCTCCTTCCCAGAAACATGATAGGGTCCCCCTTGTCCTCACTCATCACCCCACCAGCCTCCGCATTCAAAGGATCATCCTCCGCCATTTCCGCCAACTCCAGCATGATGCCACCACCAAACACATCTTCCCTTCACCCTCACTGGCGGCATTCCGTAGGGATTGTTCCCTCCGGGACACCCTGGTCCACTCCTCCATCACCCCCTACTCCTCAACCCCCACCTATGGCACCTCCCCATGCCCACGCAGAAGATGCAACACCTGCCCCTTCACTTCCTCTCTCCTCACCGTCCAAGGGCCCAAACACTCCTTTCAAGTGAAGCAGCATTTCACTTGCATTTCCCCTAACTTAGTCTACTGCATTCGTTGCTCCCAATGCGGTCTCCTCTACATTGGAGAGACCAAACACAAACTGGGCGACCGCTTTGCAGAACACCTGCGGTCTGTCCGCAAGACCCAAACCTCCCTGTCGCTTGCCATTTTAACACTCCACCCTGTTCTCTTGCCCACATGTCTGTCCTTGGCTTGCTGCATTGTTCCAGTGAAGCCCAATGCAAACTGGAGGAACAGCACCTCATCTTCCGACTAGGCACTTTACAGCCTTCCGGACTGAATATTGAATTCAACAACTTTAGATCTTAAACTCCCCCTCCCCCCATCCCCACCCCGTTTCTCCCCCCTCCCCATTTTTTTTTCAATAATTTATATAGATTCTTCTTTTCCCACCTATTTCCATTATTTTTAAATCTAAAACTAAAACTTTGTTAGTCTTTCCACCCCACCTCCACTAGAGCTGTACCTTGAGTATCCTGCCATCCATTCTTAATTAGCACTTTTCTTAGATAATGTCACCACCTTCAACACCTCTTTGATCCTTTTGTCTGTGACATCTTTTGATTATCTGCTCCTATCACTGCTTGCTTATCCCCACAATCACCCCACCCTCAACTTCTCTCTCCCCCCGCCCCCCACCTTAAACCAGCTTATATTTCACCCCTCTCCTAATTATACTTCAGTTCTGCTGAAGGGTCATGAGGACTCGAAACGTCAACCGATTTCTTCTCCACCGATGCTGCCAGACCTGCTGAGTTTTTCCAGGTAATTCTGTTTTTGTATTAAAATAGCTGCTTGTTGCAATATTTTTGATAAAATCATTTTATTTCATGATACAGTGTGAGGTCTTAAAAATTTCAAGAGAAACTGAGGCCATATGGGCCCTTGTGAAAGATTCACTTATTGCACAAAAACTTTTAAATCTTAACTAAATGGCTCCCTCTGGTGGAAGCAGATAGCCACTTTTATCCCTTGATAAACTTCACTTTGGCACAGCAGGCTTGAGGGGCCGAATGGCCTATTCCTGCTCCTATGTTCAAAAGGCTACATAACCCAGAAGAGTAATACAATATGCCAAAATTGCAGCATTTACTATACTTCCTTCCCCCACTAAACAACCATTTAAGTGCTGATCATACTTGGATCATGTATTTGGAGGGTTTCCCAATGTTGTCGTATACCCTTTTACTGAACAACAGTAAATGGTTACTGAGCAAACTTGTAACAATTCTGAATTTGAGGGCTTCTAAGTGTTTCTAACTTATTAGGCTTCAATCAGCTTAATAAAAGGCGAGTTTCACAGTTCATGAATCTGCAAGTAGTCATTCCAGAATGACTGAATTCATCAAGGAAACTTAATTTGTAATGCTCAAAAAAGAATTCCAACGAAAAATATTAACTTAGATGAACTCGGAAAATTCACAAATATCACAGCCCCGGTACTAAAAACATGTGCAACCCATGGTAGCCACGTTGACAGTACAGCATGATTACAAGTTTGAATCCAACCTTCAGTTGTCTTTAAATTCACTGCCTTCATCTAATTGACTTTTAATAGGTCTGACAAGAAAACAGGTAAAGTCAAGCCCACATTGAATAAGCATTTGGATAGACTGATCACCAGTGGAGAAATTGACTGACTCTCATAGATGAAAAGAATGTGACACCAGAGAAACAAAAAGAATTATGCTGTTGCTTCAGTGTTCAATTCCCAAAAACTACACAGAGCAAGAAAAATTATTTTTTTTATCATCAATGACGTAAGGCAGCATTACCAACCTTTCGTTTTCATTGTTGCCCAAGAAGGTTCCAAACTGGGAGGCATAAGCGTGTTCAAACAGCACGATTAGAAACTGTTCATTAAATTCAAAGGAGCATGAGAACTGGCGCTGGATCTGCCAGCAGCAATCCAGAAAGAGGAGGAATGTAGGAGCTTCGTTCTTCTGTTTCGAATTGGAATAAGCCGACTGAGCACATCGCTGCTGGAATGGATGGCCAGCCTGGAACAAATAAACCAAACATGGACACCATTTTCCCAAGAGAAGAGCAAGTAGGAGACAAGAGTAAACAATGAAGGAGGTGACCACGGCACACAGCAACTGGTATCCATTTCAAGAACTAATTGAACTTAATATTAGTTTCAAAAATATATAGAATTCTATTGGTGAAATAAAATATTAACCATAATAGGAGGTGCCTTACACAGAATTCTTGAATCATCTCATTTCAATACCTTTATTGTACATGAAGATATTCTGCACAATTGCTGAGATCTACCTGGAGGAAGTGTAACCCACATGTACTGCTGTATCAGTGGATTTGGAATGCTGATTCAAGTTTGAAAAAAAAATGATGATTCACAGAGGGAAGAGATCAATTCTACATGGTTTTAATGTAAAACCAGAGCTGCTTTCCCTCCCTGTTCCCAATCCCAGCAACATGGAGTAAAATCATGTGGTTTGTTATATTTCTGCTTTTACCGTTCCCGAAGGCAAATTATTAGCATGTGGTATCATGCTTTTTGGGAAAGTGTTACAAAAAATACATTGCTCTGACAACTTCTGTACATTCAAGGGGTGAGGGCAGCAGAAAGATGATAAAACTCTCTCTAAATTTAGTTCTTCTCAACAGATCACACAGCAACATCACAAACTTGTATCTAGAAGCATATATACGCTGGCCAAAATCAATTTTTTTCCAACTCTCTTTACTTACAACCCAACCATCAGTAGAAACAATATCACCATAACTTAATTCACTATTCTGGTCACTTGTTCAAATCCGGATAATTTCATTAGCCACATAGCCAAATGAAATCTATCCAGTTTCCAGAACTTACCTGTAGCCATTCACGCTCGATCAAGGCCTCAAAACCATTAATTGTTCTGGACTGTGGATCTAGAATAAGTTGGGCGAGAGAAGTGACTTGTAAAGTGGAGTCAATCCCTTCACTGCCATGAACCAGCACAGACGCACCTTCCCTAAAACATAAGCAATAGTATAAACACTGTCAAAACATGCTTGGAAAGTGTATAGTTTATACTATCCAATATCTGAAGGAAGGGGGCAAGTTGAATACTATGGATCCATTTCCACTTTGCCCTGAAACCACCAAATTACTTACTATAACAAAAACAGAATTACCTGGAAAAACTCAGCAGGTCTGGCAGCATCGGTGGAGAAGAAAAGAGTCGACGTTTCGGGTCCACACGACCCTTCAACAGAACCGTAGTATAGTTAGGAGAGGGGTGAAATATAAGCTGGTTTAAGGTGGGGGGGCGGGAGGAGAGAAGTTGGGGGGGGGTGGTGGTTGTAGGGACAAGCAAGCAGTGATAGGAGCAGATAATCAAAAGATGTCACAGACAAAAGGATCAAAGAGGTGTTGAAGGTGGTGATATTATCTAAGAAAAGTGCTAATTAAGAATGGATGGCAGGACACTCAAGGTACAGCTCTAGTGGGGGTGGGGTGGAATGGAAATAGGTGGGAAAAGAAATTAAAAGGAAAAGAAATCTTTTCCCACCTATTTCAATTATTTTAAAATCTACAACTAATACCTTGTCAATCTTTCCACCCCATTCCCACTAGAGCTGTACCTTGAGTGTCCTGCCATCCATTCTTAATTAGCACTTTCCTTAGATAATATCACCACCTTCAACACCTCTTTGATCCTTTTGTCTGTGACATCTTTTGATTATCTGCTCCTATCACTGCTTGCTTGTCCCTACAACCACCCCACCCTCAACTTCTCTCCTCCCGCCCCCCCACCTTAAACCAGCTTATATTTCACCCCTCTCCTAACTATACTTCGGTTCTGTTGAAGGGTCGTGTGGACCCGAAACGTCGACTCTTTTCTTCTCCACCGATGCTGCCAGACCTGCTGAGTTTTTCCAGGTAATTCTGTTTTTGTTTTGGATTTCCAGCATCCGCAGTAGTTTTTTGTTTTTAAATTACTTACTGTGGCTGGTACAAAGCACAAGATTAATTTTATGTTAGGGAATTGGACCTGACAACCAAATTGTAGCAATTCATTTTTGTTGTCACACAGCAGGGATCAAAATATTACAGTATTTAGGTAGCAATTTACAGTACCAAACAAGTCATGAGGGAACTGGGTGGAGTAGAGCATCTTATTCCCTCTTGTTCATGTCTCTTTTACCCTCCACCCTATTTTAATACCAAGGCAAGTGCTGGGCTTCAGCCAAAATTTGTTCAGGCAATAGAATTTGTTACGTGATTTCCATCACCGGACCTTAGTTAGACGTTCATCTTCCTTACGCCCCTGTTCCTTTAACACTTTGACAATTCCAATCATTCGTCCAGTCTTCACACGGAGGATACCCTCTGTTGTGCTATTTGGCACTACCACCGTGTTAAGTGGGATAGATTCAGAATAGATCTAGCAGCTCAACATTTGGTGTCTATGAGGCACTGTGGACCAGCAACAGAATTGTATTCAACCACTATTTGTAATCTCATGGTCCAGCATATCCCTCAGTTTATTATTGTTAATCCAGGGGGTCAGCCCTAGTTCAATGAGTGTAGGAAAGCCTGCCAGGAGCAGCACCAGGCATATCTAAAAATGAAGTGCTAAAACTGGTGAAACTACAACACAGGACTATATACATGCCAAATAGCAGGAGCAACATGCAATAGACAGAGCAAACAATCCCACAACAAACAGATCAGATCAAGTTCTGCAGTCCTGTGATATTCAGTCACGAATGGGAGTTGGTAATTAACAGAAAGAAGCGGATCCACAGTCATTCCGATCCTCAATGATGGAGGAGCCCAGCACATCAGTGCTAAACTCACTGAAGCACTAGCAACCACCTTCAGCTGGAAGTGGTGAATGGATAATCCATCTTGGCATCCTCCTGAAGTGCCTAGCATCACAAATGCCAGTCTTTAGCCGATTTGATTCACTCCATGTGATATCAAGAAAATGGCTAAAGGCATTAAATGTAGCAAAGGCTATGGACCTGGACAACATCTCAGCTGTAGTACTGAAGACCTGTGCTCCAGAACTAGACGTGCCCCCAGGCAAATTGCTTTGTTACAGTTACAACACCAGTATCCACACAACAATGTGAAAAATTTTCAGGTTATGTCCGGTCCACAAAAAGCCGGACAAATCCAATCTTCCAATTACTGTCCCATCGGTCTACTCTCAATCATCAGCTAAATGATAGACAGTGTCAATGGCAGTGCTATCAAGTAGTATTTGTTCAGCAGCAGCCTGCTCACTGATGCTCTGCAACAGCCAATCAGTTCCAGATCTCATTACAGTTTATGTCCCAACATGGACAAAACAGCTGAACTCCAGAGGCCAGGTGAGATGAGATTGGCTGTTCTGGTCATCAAGGAGGCATCTGACTGAGTGTGACATCAAGGAGCCCTAGCAAAAATTCAAGTCAATGGGAATCAGGGGGAATACTCCCCACTGGTTGGAACCATACCTAGCACAAAGGAAGATGGTTAGGGTTGTTGGACATCATTCATTTCAGTCCCAGGACATCACTGTAGGAGTTCCTTAGGATAGTGTCCTAGGCCCAATCACCTTCAGCTGCTGCTTCATCAATGATCTTCCCTCCATCATAAGGTCAGAAGTAGGGATGTTCACTGTTGATTGCACAATGTTCAGTAACATTGGCAACTTCTCAGGTGAAGCAGTCTTTGCCTGCAAAAAACATGATCTGGGCAACATTCAGGCTTGGACTGATGTGTGGCATGCAAGTTCCTTGCCAGACAGGCAATGATCATCTCCAACAAGAGAATGTCCAGCCATTTCCCATTGGTAATACTGTTGTATCTCATTGCTGAATCCCCCATTAACATCCTGGGGTTATCACCGACCAGAAACTGAGCTGGACCAGCCATATGAATACTGTGGATACAAGAGCAGCGCAGAGCCTGGTCACGTCCTGACTCCCCAAAGCCTGTCTGCCATCTACAAGGCACAAGTCAGGAGTGTGATGGAATACTCTTTGCTTGCCTAAAGGAGTACAGCTTCAACAACTCTCAAGAAGCTCCTCACCATCCAGGGCAAAGCAGTCCTCTTATTTGGCACCCCGTCCACCACCTTCAACATTCACTTTCACCCAAGATGGCACTCGGTGCACACTTCAGCCACTATCTACAAGATGCACTGAAACAATGCAACAAGCCTCCCTTAACAGCCCCTTCCAAACCCACAACCCTAGAAGATAAGGGCAGCAAACTCATGGGAACATCACCACCTGCAAGTTTTCCTCCAAGCTACGCACCATCCCGACTTGGAACTATATCAACGTTACTTCATTGTTGCAGGGACAAAATCCTGGAACTCCCTTCCAACCAACACCGAGGGTGTACCTACACCACACAGACTGCAGCAATTCAAGAAAGCAGCTCACCACCGCCTTCAAGAGCAATTAGGAATGGACAGCAAAACAAGAGTAAAATACTGCAGATGCTGAAAACCCAAAATAAAAACAAAATGCTAGAAATCCTCAGGCAGCATCTTTGAAGAAACAGTATTGATATTTCAGATTGATGACATTTCATCAGAACTTTGATTATTGCCCCCTGAGACATTGTGTTCCTACCTCCATAGATGCTGCCTGACCTAAAAAGTTGCGGCATTTTCTGTTTTTGTAAGGGATGGACCACAATTGCTGGCTCGCATCCTAGGAATGAACACAAAGAAAATCCTTTTGTACTTCTGTGCCTCTCTGCACGTACACTTTGCAAACACTTCCTCAATTCCTTTGACATCTTGGCTGGCCCTTGGCTGTTGTTGCGCCCTTTTTGGCTTTTTAGTTTTAGAGAGATGGTTGACTAGACAGCTGAGTGATTGATAATTGGCTCGAATGAGCAGTTAGTCAGAAGCAATCCAGTTCCAAAGTTTAAATAAATCATGGATCATCAGCACTTCTCTAAAAAATCACTCATGTGTCTACACAATAGGTCAACAGTTCTTGTCCAAATGTGTAGGTTTGAGTGACCTTCAAGCAGCTGCATTTCCAAAATCATTCAGATCATAAGTGCAGGCAATTTTTAAATTATATATAAACTCTTTCATGAGATGTGAACATCGCTAGGAAGGCCAGCATTTGTTACTCAACCTTAATTACCCTTGAGAAGCAGATGGTGAGCCACCTTCTTGAACAGCTCAGTTCATCAGTACACCCTCAATGCTGCGAGGAAGGGAATTCCAGGATTTGGACCCAACGACAATGAATGAAGGCTGATAAAGTTCCAAGTCAAGCAATACGACATATCAGCTAAATGAGTAAAAGGGCTATTTGAACAAATTAGTCCATGGTAATCTTACAAAAGCCATGTTATGATTCCAAATAAAGTATGTGTTGCTGGTGCAAAAAAGTTCTGCTACTAAAAAATGAAATAAAGTCAATTGATGTTCTCAAACAGGTTTTTGAAAACTTACTGTTTACTGGCACAAGGTGTGTGAAATTAAACTGAGGCCCACAATGGTATGTTCTTCTGAATGGTTAATGGCATATTATTGGCTAAAGGGAGGACGAGGCAACCATGGCTGACAAGGGAAGTCAGGGACAGCATAAAAGCTAAAGAGAAAGCATACAATGCGGCGAAGAGCAGTGGGAAACCAGGGGATTGGGAAGTCTACAAAGACCAACAGAGGACAACTAAAAAAGAAATAAGGAGGGAGAAGATTAAATATGAGGGTAAACTAGCCAGTAATATAAAAGAAGATTGCAAGAGTTTTTTTAGATATATAAAGGGTAAGAGAGAGGCAAAAGTGGACATTGGGCCGCTGGAAAATGATGCTGGAGAAGTAGTAGTGGGGAACAAAGAAATGGCAGAGGAACTGAATAGGTACTTTGCGTCAGTCTTCATGGTGGAAGACACGAGTAACATCCCCAAAGTTCAAGAGAATCGGGGGGCAGAGGTGAGTATGGTGGCCATTACCAAGGAGAAGGTGCTAGGAAAACTGAAAGGTATGAAGTTGGATAAATCACCTGGACCAGATGGATTACACCCCAGAGTTCTGAAGGAGATAGCTGAAGAGATAGTGGAGGCGTTAATGGTGATCTTTCAGGAATCACTGGAGCCAGGGAGGGTCCCAGAGGACTGGAAAATCGCTAATGTAACCCCCCTGTTTAAGAAGGGAGTGAGGCAAAAGACGGGAAATTACAGGCTGATTAGCCTGACCTCGGTCATTGATAAGATTTTAGAGTCCATTATTAAGGATGAGATTTCAGAATACTTGGAAGTGCATGGTAAAATCGGGCAAAGTCAGCATGGTTTCATCAAGGGGAGGTCATGCCTGACAAATCTGTTAGAATTCTTTGAGGAGGTAACGAGTAGGTTAGACAAAGGAGAGCCAATGGATGTTTTCTACTTGGACTTCCAGAAGGCCTTTGACAAGGTGCCGCACAGGAGGCTGCTCAGTAAGATAAGAGCCCATGGTGTTAGAAGCAAGGTACTAGCATGAATAGAAGATTGGATGTCTGGCAGGAGGCAGAGAGTGGGGATAATGGGGTCCTTCTCAGGATGGCGGCCGGTGACTAGTGGAGTTCCGCAGGGGTCAGTGTTGGGACCACAACTTTTCACTTTATACATTAATGATCTAGATGAAGGAACTGAGGGCATCCTGGCTAAGTTTGCAGATGACACAAAGATAGGTGGAGGGACAGGTAGTATTGAGGAGGCAGGGATGCTGCAGAAGGATTTGGACAGGTTAGGAGAATGGGCAAAGAAGTGGCAGATGGAATACAATGCGGGGAAGTGTGAGGTCATGCACTTTGGTAGGAAGAATAGAGGCATAGACTATTTTCTAAATGGGGAGAGAATTCAGAAATCTGGAGTGCAAAGGGACTTGGGAGTCCTAGTCCAGGATTCTCTTAAGGTTAACTTGCAGGTTGAGTCGGTAGTTAGGAAGGCAAATGCAATGTTGGCATTTATTTCGAGAGGACTAAAATATAAAAGCAGGGATGTGCTGCTGAGGCTTTATAAGGCTCTGGTCAGACCACATTTAGAATATTGAGAGCAATTTTGGGCTCCCTATCTCAGGAAGGATGTGCTGGCCCTGCAGAGGGTCCAGAGGAGGTTCACGAGAACAATCCCAGGAATGAAAGGCTTAACATATGAGGAACGTTTGAGGACTCTGGGTCTATACTCGATGGAGTTTAGAAGGATGAGGGGGGATCTGATTGAAACTTACAGAATACTGAAAGGCCTGGAAAGAGTGGACGTAGGGAAGATGTTTCCATTAGTAGGAGAGACTAAGACCCGAGGGCACAGCCTCAGAGTAAAGGGAAGACCTTTTAGAACAGAGATGAAGAGAAACTTCTTTAGCCAGAGAGTGGTGAATCTATGGAATTCATTGCCACAGAAGGCTGTGGAGGCCAGGTCATTGAGTGTATTTAAGACCGAGATAGATAGGTTCTTGATTGGTAAGGGGATCAAAGGTTACAGGGAGAAGGCGGGAGAATGGGGTTGAGAAACTTATCAGCCATGATTGAATGGCGGAGCAGACTCGATGGGCCGAATGGCCTAATTTCTGCTCCTATGTCTTATGGGAAATTGAATTTTGACTTTTTTGTGGAGGCACCCTTAGTCAGCTTGACTTATTGCTACAATTATGATTTCTTATATCAATAGGTGACTATCGGCAAGTACACACGTTGATGACCAGAGTAAGAATGAGGGAAAAAAGCTACCACTACAGCCTGAATGGTTATGCAAGATCCACAGGAATGAAAAAAAGTTACGCTTTATCACATCACTCAAGTATGCTGTACTGCTTCACATAATGAGTGAGCTCCGGTTATAAAAACAAATTTGCCAGTCATTCTGTGCACATTGTAAAGTTCTGCTAAACATAATTGAAATGACAGACTTTGTAAACCACTGCATCTCAGGGGCTGCTGTTCCTTCAGATTCTATAGCAAAACCAGAGAAACATGTCACCAGGAACCAAGCAGAGCCATTTACATAGTATAGTTCATGACCTGTATTTTTGTCCATAACCAATTTATGGTAAACAGCTATCATTAGATTTTCTCACCCAACCCACTATAATACCTTGAAATTGTTACTCAATACGCAAAGAAAATGATAAACACCCATCTCTCTAACTCCAGAACCAGCAGAATGCATCCTACACACCCTGGACTTCAGATCTACTCCCGTTCTGATTCCCCACTTTCAGAAGGTCAATGTAATGCGCCTCATATAGAGCAAAAAGAATACACAACTGTAAAGGTCTGCATCTATTGTAAAGGCTACAATTCCCTGGTGTTATCTGGTTGTAGGGCTGGAATACATGCACAAAGAAGTAATATTGGGAGGGGATGGGAACGAGAGCAAGTAGAGAGGGAGCAAACAAGCAAGACGACATGAGTGAAAGGGGAAGAGAAAGATAAAGGGAGAGACAGCAAAAGAGCAAGGGCAAGAAAGAGGGTAATAAATTGCACTGATTTGATGTTCAAACTATTTCTCAAGTGCTTGTTCAGAAATGAAGTTGCTGCTACAAATTAACTAGTCACTTCAAAAATATATTTATTTTTGAGCCATTTAGATGTTTCTTTGGGCTACACTATATCATACAATCAGTGGATTTGTAATTCAATGACATTAGATAATGTTTACACTTTAGTAGCGCTGTACAATAATAGGAATAAGGTTCATTTCTTGGCGGATGGCTTATATTAAGCCATACTGTCAACTTATTCAAATGGTTTGGCCCAGTTATGAGCCAAAATAGGTCTTTAGAGATGACAGGACAAGTTGAGGATTGTTAAAAAAGCATATGGGGGATCCTTGGCTTTATTAATTGAAGCAGACAGTACAAAAGCAAGGAAGTCATGCTATATGATTTATAAAACATTGGGTAAGCTTCAACTGGAGTTGTGTGTTCAAATCTGGGGATCATACTTCAAGGATGTCATGGCCTTAGAGGGTGCAGATGAGATTTACAAGAATGGGGAATGAGGGACTTCAGTTATGGGGAGAGACAGGGGAAGCTGGAGTTGCTCTCCTTAAAGCAGAGAAAATTAAGAGGAGATTTGGTAGAGGGGTTCAAAATCATGATTGGTTTTGATAGTTTCTTGTTATTTACTGTTTCCAGTAGAAGGGTCAGTAAACACACAGGTAAGTGGATTATCAAAAAACAACTAGAGTCAACAGGGGGAAACTGGAAAAAAAAAAGAGTTGTTGGGATCTGGAATACGCTGCCCAAAAAGGAGGTGGAAGCATATTCAATGACAACATTCAAAAGAGAATTGGATAAATGCTGGAGGGGGAAATATTTACAGGGCTATCGTAAAAGAGCAGGGGAATGGGATTAATTGGATAGCTTTACTAAAGAGCTGACACTGGCAGAGTGCTGAAAGAACACAGAAGCAGGCCAATCATTCGATACAAGTCCTTACCTGTCTATACACTGTGCAGCCAGGCAAGCAGTGGTTAATATTTCCTTAACATGAGTCAGCCAGCTAGAAGCTTCCAATTTGCTGAGCCATCTATCCATGTTGTGGGATTGATCATTGGAAGCTTCAACCAGTTTAATTAAGCTTTCCTGAAGAATGTGGTACCTGGTTAAAAAAAGTGCAAAACAAGTAAACCTGCATGTTTCTTACACTTTGGGCAAGGCATTTTTAGAAGTCTATGATACCAAGGTACTTTCATTTAACAATTCAATCCTGAAAAAAAAGTCATTAAATTAATTCTCTATACGTTGCTCATACCTTTACTGGCAAGATAGTAAGCAATAGTACTTAAAGAGCAAGCTTCCTGCTGTCAGAAATCTACCAGTATGAAATAGTTGTTACAATGTGGAGAGACAGAGTCAGATTTTATGAGCAAAGTAACAGTAAGGCTAATAGCACTCACCATTATACTGGGGTAAAGCAGGCAGCAACTACTAGTATCTGCACATTTGTAGTTAAATATGAAAATCTGGAAGTTGTGTCAGAGATATCCTGCTCCTTCACTGGGCACGTTGTTACTCCTTGCCAATGAACACAGCACTGAAATAACTGCAACACTGTTAATTTGCTGCACTTGCCGAAGACTCCCCACGAATGACAGCTAAAAGGTTAGGGCTGTTGCATTCAAGAGCGAGCAAGTTACTTGTTTCTTCCCCACCCCAACAGCTTGATAAGTGATAACTACTATTGAGCAACACCTCTGGCCTTGAAATGTAACTTTATAAATTTGGAGTCTGGTTCCCCAAGAAAATTAGTGGAAATTTTTAAACATGAATTTTTTGACCCTCCCACTTTTTTGCCTCTTCCCCTTAGTCCGACCTGTATTTCCCAAATTTATTTTGCTTTCTACGCAGGATTCAAACCCGATTTATATTTCCTGCTTTATATTTTGTGGTTTAGGCCACAAAGTTCATTAAGGCCTGAAAACAGGCACAGGAATCATGATGTACTATTACCTTGTGCCCATTGCTTCTGATGCCACCAGCATAAAGAATGCTATTAAGTGGTTGCAAACCTGGGCAAGAGATGCAAAAAAGAGGATACCACAAGTGCAAACCAGCTTGCACCTCAAAGGTGTGGAACATTTTGACTGGAGCAGGTACTGAAAGTCATTTTAGGAGTGATTTTGACCTGGGAAAGATATTAGGATGGCACATGGCAGAGAGAGAATGCAAAGGATCAACGATTATGTCATGGCCTTACCCAACGCCACTCCCCTTCTCGCATTCCCACTTCCCCCTAAGCCTACAATTTCTTCTGAAGAATATGCCATGATCATAGTGAATGGCATAGCAGGTTCAAAGAACCAATGAAGAAGTGATTTTAAAAAAAGGGCACATACTTTAATTTAATAACATTCCCTTCAGCATAAGGTCAAAAGTGGTGATATTTGCTGATGATTGTTTCAGTTGCAATCGGTACTGAACACTACAGTCAATGCCCACGTGCAGCAAGACCTGGGCAACATTCAGGCTTGGGCTAAGTGGCAATTAACATTTGTGCCAGGCAAAGACAATCCTCAGCAAGAGAGAATCTAACCATCTCCCCATGACATTCAATGCCATTACCATCGCTGAATCCCCCACAGTCTACATCCAGGGGATTACCATTGACCAGAAACTGAACTGGTCCAACCATGTGAACACTGGCTACAAGAGCAGGTCATAGGCTAAGAAATTATGTGGCGAGTAACCACCTCCTGGCTCTCCAAAGCCTGTCCACTACCCACAAGGTACAAGTGAGTTAGTGAATGGAGTACTGTCCACTTAATTAAATCAGAGCAGCTCCAACAACACTCAAAGCTTAAAAGCAAAAAACTGCGGATGCTGGAAATCCAAAACAAAAATAAAAATACCTGGAAAAACTCAGCAGGTCTGACAGCATCTGCGGAGAGGAACACAGTTAACGTTGAGTCCTTATGACTCTTCAACAGAACTGAGGAAAAATAGAAGAGAAGTGAAACAACACTCAAAGCTTGGTCGCATCCAGGTCAAAGCAGCCTGCTAGATCAGCACACCATCAACCACCTTAAATATTCATTCCCTTCACCTCCAGTTCACATTGACAGCAGTGTGCATCAGCTACAACATTCACAGCAGCAACTATCCAAGGCTCCTGCGTCAGCAAGGAAAGGCTGCTTCCAAAACCATGACCTCCACCGCCAGAAGAACAAAAGCAATAGACACACAGAAACACCACCAGCTGCAAGTTCCCCTCCAAGTCACACAATACCCTGACTTGGAATCATACTGCCTTTCCTTCACTGTTGCTGGTTCAAAATCCTGGAAGTCACTCCTTAACAACACTGTGGGTGTATTGGGTGAGTTGTAGTGGTTCCGTTAAACATGAATCTGCTCTCCTTTTGCAGGATGATATCATTCATGTTCCCACCAGTGCCATGCTGCCAGTGCCCCTGTTGCCATCAGCTAACAAGCACAGACTGCTGCCACCCATGCCGTGGCTGTGCAGTCCTAAGACAAGCCTTCAAGGGCCAGAGTTCAGCAAGGTCTGCCTGCAAGAACACCCGCAATCTCCCTCACCGAATGTCAGCAACCTTCCATTAGCCACGCTTGTAGCACTCCATAGGAGTGCTAAGCCAAGCATGGAATATGTAAGACAGGCATTGGGAATTAAAAGCTGTCTTTTGTACAGGATATTGGATGATTCGATTTACAAAGTTGGTTTGGAATGTTTGTGATGTGGTGACATTTATTTCAGATTTGTGATCAAGAGGATGCTGTGACGGTCAGTAACAGACAGAAGGTAAGATGTTGGACTGTTGTTAAATTGGGAATTAAGATTATGATGGATGACCCAAATACAGATAGCCCAGTTGGCTGCCTCCTGCCTTCCACTCAGCAGCTCACTGTATACCTGACAGCAAGGAACATGCACTCATGATGACCAGGCTGTGCAGAATGCAGCGGACCACCACAAGTTGAGACATCTGCTTTGGAGAGTACAGTTGGGTCTTTACAGTCAATTGCACCATCAGGATGCCTAATGTTCTGGGGAAGCCACCTGGATGCTCAGCCTACTTTTCTCCGGAAAGGGAGAATTTAACGTATTCCCCTCTTGTTGCATACAGATTATCAATCACCGTCCTACCACAACTGTGGAAGATGAACTGCAAGATGTTGATGTCACCTGCTTCAGCCTGGAACAAAACCAATGAAGGTGTTCATTACCACTATCATCTTCATGGCCACTGGTAATGCCATCCTTGCCCGCCCAGACTGCTGGTCTGCCTGCAACAGACAGCGGGCTTGATAGTTAAGTAAAAAAAAAATTTGAGAACACCCAATTTGTGCCATATAATGAAATATGCTTATGATCAGAATGTTTGATCAAAGACCAGAAGTGAATTATTGAATGTAGCTCCAAAATGAAATGGGCATAGCGTGCACACCATTTTTAGCTCAGGCTCAGGTAGAGAATTGCTCCCTGAAGATGGGGAGATATGGTCTTCTGAGGAGAGCCCTTCTAACCTCCCTCTCCCGCTTTGATTGGCTTGTCCTTCCATGTTGTCTCTGCTCATTCTCCATTTCATGTTGCAGGCAAAAGGGGAAAGAGAATCAAAACAACGAACACAGAGTTCTCAAAGCGAAAACCAAGGCTGCCAATCACATGCCACACAACTCCCTGTAGATTTGAACTTGTCCTAACAGTACAATCCTCTTAGGACTTCTAATCAGCAAAAGCTAGAAGAAATCAAACTACAAGAAACCAGTAAATGGTTGTTGATGCCTTTAAACTGATGGAGATCTTTCTAGCATGTTCCCTGAAACGGGACCCATAGTCCTCAAAACATGGGTGCTAAACTTTTGAGATCTGATTGGCTGAAGAGCCTCACTGTTTTTTGCTCTGCTCACCGATGCCACAAATCCTCCGTAAAGGGGACAGCGCCAGATCAGACACCCGATGAAGTAAGTCTCCATGCTAAAACATATGGGGCCCAAACTTCTGAGTTTAAAGGTCCCAGTGCATCTTTAGGGTACCCCCCAGATACACGAGCTGGAGCTCCAAAGTGACAGGCCGTGAAAACTTAGTGGCCAGCAGCAGTCAGCAAAGGTAACTGACAAGCACAGTTCCTTCAGCACTCACCCGAAAATCTGGTCCATTCAATTTTCGATCTTTCCTCAAAAAGCACATTTTAGATAATATATATTTACACAGTGCGAGTTTCATGAGATCAGTGGTACTGAGCTCTCAGCCTCCACTTTCATAATTATAATCCTAACCGCACCATTTTTCAACAGACAACAAGTCAATGCAGAGTTTGGAAGCAGCTCCTAAGACCCACAACAGTAGGGTTCCACCACCACTAAAGCAAGTCATCAGAATTGTTGAAAGATCGCAGGCACAAGGCAGTTAATCATGTTGAAATATTCTCCACTTGCCTGGATGATTGCAGTTCTGACAACACTCAAGAGGCTGGACACCATCCAAGATAAAGCAGCCCACTTGATTGACACCCCATCTTCCACCACCGCAACATGTGCATACCATTTAAAGATGCACTGCAGCAACTTGCCAAGGTTTGTTTGGCAGCACCTTCAAACCATTGACTTCTAGCACCTAGAAGGACAAGGAATAGCAGGCACATGGGAACACCATTACGTCCAAATATCTCTCCAAGTCAAACCATCTCAATGTGGAAATAAATCGCTGTTCCTGTGCCATACCTGGATCAAAATGTTGGAAATCTCTCTCTAAAAGCACTGAGGGCGTATCTTCACCACGTAGATCGCAGCAGTTCAAAAAAGGTGGCTCACCACAACCTCAAGGGCATCAGTGCTGGACAATAAATGCTGGCTTTCCAGCAGTGGCCATGTCTCATTTTTAAGATCTTAAGGAGATCATATAGGGTAGATAGAAACTATTTTCCAGGTTGAGACATCAAGATCAAGAGGCACAGTCTAAAAATTGGAGCCAGACCAGTCAGGAGTAAAATTATGAAGCATGAGCTAGGTCACAGATTAGTCATGATCTCATTGAAAGGCAGGAAAGGCTCAAGGGTCTTAATGGCTAATACTTTTTTCATTCATGAACAAATGAATAAATAAAAAATCTGAATAAGTCTCAAGTTTTCCCATTAGCCTAAGTTTCAGCTTTTTCCTAAATAATGGATGCTTCGATTAATATTGTGATTACCAGCATCCCAGTCAAATTACATTATCAATGATTATTTCATCCTCTGGCTTATATAATTCTTTTCACTTTGTTTAAAAACTTTTAATTGGAAATAGATAAATAACTGGGTGCATATATTTTAAAAAACTTTCAAAAGGAAGTCTTCCTTTGTGCAACTGTAACAGACATGTACAACAGAATATTTGGAAGAAGGCTAAAAGATTTCCAGTGTAGCGTGGCAACATTTAACAAAGTACACTGTAAGCTCTCCTGTCTGAAATGCTTGGGACCAAGTCATTTTTGGATTTTGGAATTTTCTAGACTTTAGATAGAATGATGTTAGAATGCCTAACCCCAAGTGAGCAAACCAGAAAACTCTGTAGTTATTAATATTTACCTGAAACATAAGATTGATAAAATACAAAGCAGCAATAAAAAATACTTATACAAGTACTGCATCTTCCATGTTTCCACTCCCACAGTATTGTACAAAAATGATGCCAATGACATCACAGGATAGATGATTCTGCTCAAAAAGTTTCTGAACAACTGGTTTTTCTGAAGAATAGATTTTCAGACTAGAGGGGTTAGTGTATTTAATTTACACAAGACTGATTGACTGTCTTATGCACACTGAGCAAGCCTGCACAAGTGACTCATTCAGCTCTGACAACGATTCCTCAAGTGACTCAAGATATCAATCCTATAAGAGGATCCCATGATGCGAGTTTTCCCTATCAGTATGCTAAGCACCATGATAAAAGAAAATTGAACTGTTCCCAACACAATGCACCAGAGGGAGGTTTCAAACTATTGTATAATTAACATAGCCTCAGGCTGATATACATCTATAAATGAAACATTTTCTAAATGGCAAAATCACTTTCAGCCCATTATATGTAATCTGATTTAGTGTACAGCATTATTAATGACAAGAGTAGGGTAAAGTTTCAAAGTCTTCAAATACAAATCAGAGAAAACAATGTATCTGTTCTTTGAACTCTTGCATTTTCAGACATGCAATAGCTAGTTTAGACAAAGTGAAGATTTACATCAGACTGTCACATTTATGCTGCGACATCAATTGACCATTGTGCACTCCTATCTACTCCGAAAGAGAAGCAGTATGGTGTCAGACCATATTACTATGTTATGAAAGTATAATAATTTCCATATTTTTCAGGCTTATTGTAAAGTAGGTTTATGCGGGTGAGTATAGTTGGTTCTGTCTGTGTGATTTAGTTACGTTTGGACTCAAGTAGGCTGCAAGCTTGGAATTATCAAAAGAAGCTAGGTGTAAAAATGAGCTTGAAATGCTAATGAGTAAACATGAATGCTGGCTTAGCATGTAAGGGGTGAAGGGAATTTGCATTTTTAGATAAGTGAAGGGATTGTTTGAATTTCAAAGTGACGTTCATCTGTTAACAACTAGCCAGATAAGCAAGACGAAGGAATGTATTTATTTTGTTGACAATAAGATTACTGACATTATTGGCAACATGAAAGTTTTTTATGGAATGGTACCGTTCCCCATAATAAAGACATATGGAACAATAGAACTTACATATTGAAGAGATATACATATATAAAGGCAAATGAAAGGCTATGTTGAGAGCCATGTAAGATCCAACAGGAGTGTGTGAAATAGCCATGAAGAAGCCTCCATCCATTTGTGCATAAGTTGGCTGTGTCCAGTAACTGAAGCTGGAGAAAGCCATTTGAAATTCCACTGTCAAGTGGGTACTGTGTTAACTTGCTGGTTTTGTTTTAAATCTAAAATCTATTTTGGACTGTCAGGTTCATTAGGAATTTAAGGATTTGTTACAGTTTTAATTGTAGTCTTATGTATGTGCTTGAAATCTTTTCTTTTGTTCATAAATATTTTAATTTTAATTTTTAAATCTCTAAAGGTCTTGGTGGACTCATTACTTCTGAATTCAGTGCACACATCTCGTAATAAATACAAATTGAAAAACTGTTGTGATAGCGCAACCAAGTTTCCCTTGTGGATTTGGTCCACTTGGCACACATCATCTGCCATGTCATAACTATATGTGAATTCTGCAGTTACATAAAAGCCAAAAAAAAAATCAGATAGTGAGCAATAGTTGACTTGCACAACAATTTCAAGTGCCTTGAAAATAATTAAATGCCCAAAATCTTCCAGCCTTTTTCAGAATCTATGAACTGAACATGATCATTGTATATGGATTATTTTTTTGTTTCCTGGAGTTTGAGTTGCTGACAAGAAAATACCATTGAAATGTTCTTGCTGACATGATAAGTAATCACAGTATTAATCCATTTTACCATTCAGGTATATCCTGAGGTTTCTGCTCTTCTGAGGGTTGACATTTTTTGAGGACTACCTCAAGATAGCATCGAATTTGCAGGAGACTGCAAGTTCAAAACATTAGAGAGCTGCTGATGCAATGAAGGGTGCAAGGGAGCATGCCAGGAACAGTACCAGGCATGCCTAAAAGTGGACTGTCAACCTGGTCAAGCTCTCATACAAGACTATTTACTTGCCAAAAACCTGAAGCAGCATGCAACAGACATAGCTAAACAATCCCACAACAAACAAATCACATCAAATGCAGTCCTGCCACTTCCACTCAATGGTGGTGGGCTATTAAACAACTAACTGGGGGAAGTAGCTCCATAAATATCCCCATCAAGGATGGGGGAGCCCTGCTCATCAGTGCAAAAGACAAGGTAATGACCTTCAGCCAGAAGTGCTGGGTGGATGATCCATCTTGGCCTCTTCCTGAGGTTCCAGCGTCACAGGTGCCAATTCAGTTCACTGTGATATCAAGAAACAACTGAAGGCACTGGATACTGCAAAGGCAATGCACCCTGACAACATTCTGGCAATAGTACTGAAGACTTGTGCTCCAGAACTAGCTGCACCCCTATCCAAGCTGATCCAGTACAGCTAGAAAATTGGCATCTATTAGGCAATGTGGAACATTGCACAGGAATATCCTGTTCACTAAAAGCAGGACAAATTGAATTTGGCTAATTACCACCCCATCAGTCTATTCTCAATCGGCAAAGTAATAGATGCTGTTGACTTACTTAGCAATAACCTGCTCACTGATGCTCTGGGTTCTGCCAGGGTCACTCAGCTCCTGACCTCATTACAACCTTGGTCCAAACACGGACAGAAGAGCTGAACTCAAGATGAGGTAAGAATGCAACTGCCCTTGACATCAAGGCAGCATTAGACCAACTGTGGCATCAAGGAGCCCAAGCAAAACTGGAGTCAATGGGAATCAGGTGGAGAACTCTCCACTGGTTGGAGTCATACCTAGCACAAAAGATCGCTGGTGGTTGTTGGAGACCAATCATGTCAGTCGCAGGACATCACTGCAGGAGTTTCTCAGGGCAGTGCCCTAGGCCCAACCAACTTCAACTGCTTCAAATGACGTTCCCTACATCATAACGGTCAGAAGTGGGAAGTTTGCTTATGATTCCAGTGTTCAATACCATTCACAATTCCTCAGATACTGAAACAGTATGTGCCAATATTCAGCAAGACAACATACAGGCTTGGGCTGATAAGTGGCAACTAACATTTGCGCTGCTCAAGTGCCTGGCGATGGCCATTTCCAACAAGAGAGAATCTAACCATCTCCTCTTCACATTCAACAGCATGACCAATGCCGAATCCCCCACAATCAATATCCTGATATCAATGCCACTGAAATTTAACTGCACCAGCCATATGAATACTCTGGCTACAAGAGCAGGTCAGAGGTTGGGAATTCTGTGGCTATAACTCGCCTCCCGTTTCCCCAAAGTCTGTCCAGTTGCTAGCTGTCCGTAAATTCGAGGGTAAAATCTACTCGCAAGCTTCTGCCTTGGGTCTTGATGTAACTGCACAGACCAGTTTGGTCACATGGGGTGGGACCTCCCATGAGGTAGTGGGATCCAGAGTGCAGGATTGTCCTCCTGTTCTTTCCTTCGCTGCTCCCACACTGCTACATCAAGACGACTTTGGAACTCGAAGCATATTGCAGCTTGATGGACTAGTTGTCACCATTCCCTGTTGTTAAGGTTAATGCTTTTATGCAAAGAGAGCTTCAGATTGTCTTTGAAGAGTCGTCTTTCTCCCCCACCCCCCAACGGAACATTGGCCATCGAGAGTCGAGAAAACAGGACTGAGTGGGGGGGCGGTGAAGACTGTTTTCAACCATCCAGCCACAGTGTCCAACCCATCGAAGTTGATTTTGCAGGAGTTTTGCCTGAACACCATGGAGTTGGCTTCAAGGAGGACACGAGTATTTGTTCAATGGTCCACCTATTGAATCCAGAGGATGCAGTTGAAGTGTTGATGGAATTTCTTTAGCGCTCTTATGTCATTGACGGGCAGTCCAGGTTTCACTGTAGTGTGGTGACAACAACTGCTCTGTACACTTTGATTTTTCTTGACTTGTGGAGGTCTTTATTGTCAAACATTTGCTGCCTTAGTTTGTAAAAGGCTGAGCTGGCGCAGCTGATCCAATGTTGGGTCTCCTCGCCAATGGTGGCCGCCAAAGTAAGGGAAATGCTTAGTATAGTCCGGAGACTCTCCTTCAACATATATTGGGAGGTGGAATATCTGGCTGACTAGGTGTGGGTTGGTATATGCATTTTCTTTTGGCAACATTCAAGGGCCGTCTTAATGAATCAGTGAAGTCCATTGTCGAACATTTTGTTGTATCCCATGACGGAGCCATTCATTGTTCAGTAGTCACACCAAATGCAACCTTGATGCAGAACCATAGAAAAGTTACTGTACAAAAAAAAGAGGCCATTCAGCCCATCATGCCTGTGCCGGCCGTAAAAGAGATAAAAACTAGATGCCCATTCTAATCCCACCTTCAGGCACCCGATCCGTACCTTGAAGTTTACAGCACATCCAGGTACCTTTTAAATGAGTTGAGGGTTTCTGCCTCCGCCACCAAATGAGGCAGCAAATTCCAAACACTCACCACCCTCTGGGTGAGGAAGTTTTTCCTCATGTTCCCTCTAATCCTTCTGCCAAACACCTTAAATCTATGCTTCTGGTAATTGACCTCTCCATTAGGGGAAACAGGGCATCCCTGTCTACTCTATCCAGGCCCCTCAATCTCGTACACCTCAATCAGGTCACCCCTCAGTCTCCTCAGTCCCAAGGAAAACAACCCCAGCCTATTTAATGTTTCATCAAAGCTGCAATTTTCAAGCCCTGGTAACATTTTTGTAAATCTGCTCTGCACTCTCTCCAGAGCAATCATGTCCTTCCTGTAATGTGGTGACCACAACACCAAATTCCAGCTGTGGCCTAACCAGCGTTTTATACAGTTCCAGCATTACTTCCCAGCTTTTGTACTCTATACCTCACGCAAAAAAGAAAAGTATCCATATGCTTTCATTCCCACCTTATCCACCTGTCCTGCCACCTTCAGGGACCTGCTGACATGCACTCCAAGGTGTCATACTTCCTCTACCCCTCCCAATATATTCCCATTTATTCCCTAGCTTTGTTTGCCCTCCCCAAATGCATTATCTCACATTTCTCTGGATGGAATTCCATCCGTCACTTATCCATCCACTCAACCAACCTGTTGATATAATTCTGGAGCTATCCTTTTCACTATCAACTACACGGCCAATTTTTGTGTCATTTGCAAATTTCCCAATCATGTCGCCCACATTTAAATCCAAATTATTAAATACACAACAAACAGCAAGGGACCCATCTGAGCCCTGTGGAATGCCACTGGAAACCGTTTTCCATTTACAAAACCATCCATCAACCATTACCCTGTTTCCTAGAACTAAGTCAATTTTGGATCCGACTCTCACACATTCCCATGTCTCAAGGGCTTTTACTTTTCTGACCAGTCTGCCCTGTCAGACCTCATCAAATGCTTTACTAAAATCCATGTAGACAACATCCACTGCACTAACCTCATCGATCCCCCTTGTTACTTACTCCAAAAATTTGATTAAATTAGTAAGACACAACCTTCCCCTAACAAAACCATACTGACTATCCCTGATTAATCTGTTCCTTTCTAAGTGACAGTTTACCACATCTCTCAGAGTTGATTCTAATAATTTGCCCACCACTGAAGTCAGACTGACCGGCCTATAATTATTTGGCCTATCCCTTCCACCATTTTTAAATAGTGCAATGTTCGCAGCCCTCCAATCCTCGGGTATCTCGCCGGTATCTAGTGAGGATTGGAAAATGATCCTGAGTGGATCCGCTATTTCCTCTCTGGCTTCCTTCAACAGCCTGGGATACAATCCATCCGGCCCTGGTGATTTATTCACCTTCAAGGATGTCAGTCCCTCCAGTACAACCTCTCTCACTATGCTTATTGTATCTAATATTTCACAGTCTTCTTTAACTAGAATATCTGTATCATCCCCCTCCTTAGTGAAGACAGAGACAAAGTACTCATTGAGGACCCTGCCCACATCTTCAGCATCAATACATAAGTTACCATGTACATCTCTGATAGGCCCTACCCTTTCCTTAGTTATTCTTTTTCTCAATGTGCTGGTAAAACATCTTTAGCTTTTCTTGGATTTTACCTGCCGATATTTTTACATATCCTGTCTTTGCTTTCCTAATTACCTTTTTTATTTCACCCCTGTACTTTCTATACTCCTCTAGGATTTCTACAGTATTAAGTTTGTTATGACTGTCATAAGCTTACCTTTTCTGCTTAATCTTATCTTGTATGCTTTGAGATAAGCAGGGGGCTCTAGATTTGGCAGGACCACCCTTTTTCTTTGTGGGGGCATGTCTACACCATGCCCATAGAATCTTGCTTTTGAATGCCTCCCACTGATCTGTCACCGATTTCTTGTCAAGTAGCTGTACCCAGTCCATTTTTGCCAGATCACCCCTCAGCTTCATAAAATTTGTCTTTCCCAATTTAGAACTTCTACTCCTGTTCTATCTTTATCCTTTTTCCATAATTATGCTAAATCTAATTGTATTAAAGTCACTACCTCCAAAATGGTCACCCACGACTACTTCAGCCACTTGCCTAGCTTCATTTCCTAAGGCTGAATCTAGAATTGCACTCCTTTGCGTTGGGGCTGCTTACATGTTGGCTAAAAAAGTTCTCTTGAATGTCAATGTTCAAGAATTTTGTGCCCTCTGTGCCTATTACACTGCTCATATCCCAGTTGATATTAGGGTAGTTGAAGTCCTCAACTATTATTGCCCTATTGTTTTTGTACTCAAATTTGCCTACATATTTGCTCTTCTATCTTCCCCTCATTATTTGAGGTGTCCATTTAAATGTATCTATTTTCTGGCAGGAGGAGCAGTTTCAGGAAGCATTTTACATTTTGTCAGAGGGGCTGTATGGAACCATTTTAATTCATAGATATAGTAGCATGGGGAAATTAGACTCAAACCATTCCAATTAATTTTCTAATGTAGGGATAGCAGGTATAAGTATCAAAGAGACATTCTGCACTTTAAAAAAAAAAGACATATTGGCAATGAGACCTGAAAACAGGCATGGAAAAGTTCAGAAATGTGGCTACAAGGAGCCATTTTAATTTGTGAATAAAACATTTAGGGTTGTGGGGAGTGGGCAGAGACGAGAGCAGAGCAATTATAAGTCCGTAAAAGCAGCAGGCCCAGGAAAGAAATGACATGGAATTTTGGCAATGGGATCAAAGGAGTATCATGAACAAAGCCATTTAAATTCAGAAAAAGCAACAGGACCCTACTCATTTCAACTTATCAAAGGCATCTGCAAGAACAGAGGGAAAGATAGTCAAGTTTTCAAAAAGGTTGTTTGGTTTCCTGGTGTGCGTTCTGTGGTTAGCAGCTTATACGGGAGAACATTCTCCTTCTGTGCTGTAAACTTCCTATGCTTTCTACAACGAGGAAGGTGCGACAGCAACTGCCTACTATTGAAGGGTGTACAATCACAGTGCGAGTCCATGTTGATTTTATGCTTCTCTCATTACAATTGTTGAGATAAAATGTATGATTCAAAAATAATGACAAGAAAGATTAACATACAGGAAGTGCATTGCCATATGGAAGATTAACATACAGGAAGTGCATTGTCATATGGAAGATTAACATACAGGAAGTGCATTGTCATACAGAAGATTAACATACAGGAAGTGCATTGTCATATGGAAGATTAACATAGAGGAAGTGCATTGCCATATAGAAGACTTAACACTGTACATATAAAATACTGAATGAAGCAAGATGGATCTCTCCTCTGTTCACAATTTTACTTCAGTCAGTACCAGAAAACAGCCTCCAGACCTGAAGGAGTGATGTTCTGTTTAATGAAATCTTGGAAGTTTTTGCATGTTTTAGAGAATCCATGCTGAAATAGCTTGACACGATAAAAGCTTTAATTGAAAACTTAGATACGCTGTAAACCTGATGTCCAAATTGTTCCAATAAAAGATTACTTTGCAAAACACCAAGTAAATTAAGGATATAAAAATCAGTAATAAACCTAACTTCTGTGGTTTTCGCTTACCTCTCTATGGACTTGTGAATTCGTCTCCACTGAGGATAATGTGCTTCTTGTTCAAAACCACCTCCTTTGGTTCTGGCTTGCTGAGCAGCATTAGCTGATCTTGTATCAATGATATAACCACGTTTCCCTGCCCGCAGAGTGGCATTAATCAATTTCTCATCTTCTTTACACCGTCTTCCATTGGTTCCAGTCAATGGCTGCGCACTGCGCATCATTACCTAAAAAATTGTTTCATTATTAAATTGAAAATGAAAGAATGGCTATCCCCTTACATTGGCATCTAAATTAAGATTAGCTTTCAGGACAAGATAAAGCACAAAACTCTCTCATGTATGGGAATCTAACCATTTTGCATAGTCAGATGTGGGCTTGAGATTTATGGACAGAACAGGAACCTTTACACTTTGATCTGTGTACAGAAAGAAGTACTTCTTACTCAAAGCAAGAATAAAACAGCAACTTGGGCAACAGGTTTTCAAACTAAGGTGTTCATAAGAAGGTCTCAAGTGCTCCCCAAGTCAGAGGAGTCTATTTGCTGACATACTAGCATGTTATTTCTGTTGCTGTATATGCACACACCAATAAAAAAAAAAGTTGGCATTATTGGTCTCATTGAAATTGCCTTTCAAAGTTTAGTACCCAGGTTGCTTTCCACCAGACCCAACAATAGGTAAAATGCACAGGACGGTATTAACACATCTCTGAGAAGGAAGAAAAAGATGTATTGGATTGTCTTTCATCCACCCACCTTGAAATAGCTGCTCTTCCAAATCTTGGTGTTGTGACTGATTTTCGATTGCCACTGCTCCAGTGTTCAATTAACCAAGTCATTTTTGCCAGTCTCTGCCGCCCTGATCCTGCAGCTTTGAGGCCCTGCTAGTCAGCTGCTTCCATTATGCTAAGCTGATCCCTGCCTGAAGCCTGATGTAGGCTGCTACTGTTTGCTGTCCTTCAGCCAGCTGCTCCTTGACTCGTCAAGACTAAATAAATGCATATATTTAAATTACGCAATACAATAAATATAACAAAAAACCTGGTCAAATAAAACAATTACAAAGTTTAAGTCACCTGTGCCAGGTGGCTGCCATCTTGAATTTTCAGCTGAACTCCCTGAACAAAGTCATCAGTTAAAGATTTACTATCCAACTTCGATTATATATTATGGCACAATCTTTTAGGAAACTATTAATGTAAGCAGTTTTGCTGCAACTTGAAACTTGGCTAACTGGTTTTCCTTAGTTAAAATGACTCAGACACAGCTCGATGGGACACTGAGGGCCGCACGATGAAATCAATTGGAACTTGTGCAACTAGTGTGACTGTCTTGACTAGCCAAGATAAGAAGAAAGGCACATGACCCAGCAATGCCTATGCTTCTCAGAAAACCTATCCAACCCAGCTCTGGAACAATCTCCTACTTAGTTATACAACAGGAGTAATTTATCCAAATGTTCAGCTATTCAACATCAAAATCTGCTCTACAATACGAAGTTCAAAGTGCCACTCTGTCCCCATCTAAGAAGCAAGATTAGCCTTTCCGCCCTAGAGCAAATTTGAGCTTTAAGCATTGAACTACAACCCCCAAATTTCACTGAACTCCAAATCGTACTGTAATCTCTCCAGCAAGAAATCTACATCAGCGATAAGGGCACTCTCTGTTGCCAATCAGCTGCTGTAGGAGAGATGGTTAGCTCATCACAACCCCTAAAACCCCAGTCTCTCCCTGCCTCTACTTTATCCACTGCTCTGAATTGTAAACACACCCTTCTACCTTCCACATACCCCTCCTCTTCAATTCTTTATTCATCTTCTCCATCTGCCTCCTCTCCCCATCCCTTTTCTATTCTTTTCTCTTCACCTCCCCTCACTACCTCATCTCTCCCATCCCTCCATCTTCTCTCTCCAAACCTCTTTCCCTCAGTGAAAATATTAAAATAACGACATACTATTGTAACTTTAAAACGGAGATGATGTGTGCTCTGGCCTAATACTGCACAACAGACAGGTCCAATTCACCCAAAATCTCCTGTCTTGAGGTCACAGGAGTTCAACTGGTATCTTGTTTTGTAGGCTGCAGACTCCATTGAAAATTCCTGCAAAAACATTTCTTATGGCAACAACAATCTTAATGGCAACACCTCCCTGTTACAGTGACCTCCAACAGGAGTTTCACTGTTAAATGTTATGATTTACCCACAAAGGTTCCATGACGGACCCAATCTCCTGCCAGAACTACTCTTGCACAGCTCCATCTGCTGGATTGTAAGAAGTAGTGAGCATCTTAAAATTTTAAAATCAAATTCTACCTTTAAAATTAGCTTTACCTTCATAAAGGCACTACTGAAGACTGGGCCTGAAAATTCCCATACCACCTGCCTGATTGGGCCTTGAAACCCCTAAAATTACATTAAATTAAAACAACATCGGAAATAAGAAACTGGATTCTTGAGGAAGAAAATATTAAAAGCAGCCAAGTAAGAAAACAAAATTTGAAAAGTTAGCTCATGTATATATTGATTACGATACAGGCAGAAGAGCTAACAAATCTAAGTGGCAACACAAGCTTATTAATAGTTCAAATATTTCCAGTTGTTTCACCTTTCAGGATGTTGTATTTATTTTTGGTAGAGAGCTGAATATCATACAGACAGATATGCTCCCTACTCGAAAACTAAGCTGCCAAGGAGACAAGCAGCACTTAGGCTAGATAAACGTAATCTGATGCTTCCATCAGCTCCCACGTTGCCATACTGATGCGCGTCTCACTGTAATCAAATGCTCCAGACAGAGCCAACCAATTGTGATGGTGAAGCAGTTCTAAAAAAAAAATCATTTTGAGATGGGCGATAATGACAGTTATCACCAAATCCTATCATAATCTTAACAGTAACAAGAAATCACATCCATACTACTGTTTGAAACTAAAGAGCTGCAAAATTTGCAGACTTCTCATTTTCTTAGTTCTGCTGCAGGTGTCTGCATTTTCTATATGCCTCAGGTAGATGAGCATTTTTAAAAAAAAACTATACTTCAATATTCTCCTATATGGTTTATTGATACAAAAACACCATCCAGCATTTGGCCCAAGTAACCATTCTTTCCGTGTGGTCAGTGGAGTGTTGCACCCGAGAGGACATCAAAACCATCTCGAGCCCTCAAAGCATGTCCACACAGCCATACTTTAACAGATTACTAAAGGGGGGAACCATTAGGATTTCAGCAGAATGCAATTGTAGGGGGTTCCTGGCCAGCAACCGAGTTTTACCTTGCTGCAAGACATAGCAGATTTGTTTCGAAAATGGACCCTCTAGAAGAATAACAGTATAGAGTTAGTGTCCGTCCAGCTGCCATGGTTGGATTTGAACCCGTGAGCCTGGGTTTCTAGACTACTAATCCAGTGACATTATCACTATGCCACCATCTCCCCATAAATTTATAAACTGATGAATGTGTTAGCAGCTTATTAGAGATTGTCTCGAGCTCCTATAATGTAGCTCCTATCTTTTTGCCCAAAGGCTATAGTGTGCATGGCTTGCTGTGGGAAACAACTTAAATGAGGGCAATCACAGAGGTATGAAGAAAGAGTTGTGTAAAGTGGGCTGGGAAAATAGACTAAGAGGAAGGTCAGTGGATGAGCAGTAGCAGACATTTAAGCAGATATTGCATAATGCGCAGCAAAAATTTATCCTGGTCAAGAAGAAGGACTCGATGAGAAGGATGAATCACCCGTGGTTAACAAAGGTGGTCAAGGAGAGTATCCAATCAAAAACTAAGGCATACAAAGCAGTGAAAACTAGTGGCAGGCCAGAAGACTGGGAATTTCTTTAGGAACCAGCAGATGACTAAAAAGCGAATAAAGAGGGAGAAAAATTATGAAAGAAAATTGGTAAGAAATAGAAAAACAAACGGCAAGAGCTTCTACGGGTATATAAAAAGAAAGAGAGTGGCTAAAGTAAGCGTGGGACCCTTGGAGAATGTGACTGGAGAATTGATAACAGGGAACAGAGAAATGGCAAATCATTTAAACCAATATTTTGCATTGGTCTTCATGGTGGAGGACATTATAAACATTCCAAAGATATCAGATAAGCAACGAGCTAAAGGTAGGAAAGATCTTGTAACAGTCTCTATCACCAGGGACAAAGTATTTGACAAACTAATGGGACTAAAGGAAGGCAAGTCACCAGGGCCTGATGGCCTGCATCCAAGGGTTTTAAAAGAAGTGGCTGTAGAGATAATGGAGGCATTGGTCAAAATATTCCAGAACTCATTGGATTCCAGGAGGGTCCCAATGGATTGGAAAACCACTAATGTGACGTCCCTGGTCAAGAAGGGAGGGAGAGAGACAAAAAGCAGGAAACTATAGACCAGACAGCCTACCATCTGTCATTGGGAAAATGCTAGTCAATTGTTAAGGAAGAAATAGCAGGACATTTAGAAAAGCTTAATGCAATCAAACAGAGTCACAACATGGTTTTGTGAAAGGGAAATAATATTTGACAAATTGGCTAGAATTCTTTGAGGATATGACAAGCAGAGTTGATAAAGGGGAATCGGTAGATGTAGTGTCTTTGGATTTCCGGAAGGCTTTCAATAAGGTGCCACATAAAAGATTATTGCACAAGATAGGAGCTGGTGGGGCGGCGGGGGGTTGCAGTAATATATTAGCATGGATTGAAATAAAAGCAAAATACTGCAGATGCTGGAAATCTAGAACAAAAATACCTGGAAAAACTCAGCAGGTCTGACAGCATCTGTGGAGAGGGACTCGAAACGTCAACTGTATCCCTCTCCACAGATGCTGTCAGGCCTGCTGAGTTTTTCCAGGTATTTTTGTTTTTGTTCTAGCATGAATTGAGGTTAACACACAGACGACAAAGGGTTGGAATTAATGGGTTGTTTTCAGGTTGGAAAGACGTAACTAGTGGAGTGCCACAAGGATCAGTCCTAGGGCCTCAATTATTTTCTATCTATATTAATGATTTGGAGGACAGGGCAGGGTGTAATGTATCCAAATTTGCTGACGATACAAAAATAGGTGGGAGGGCATGTTGTGATGTGGGCATAAGGAATCTGCAAGGGGATATAGATACGTCGAGTGAATGGGCAAAAACTTGGCAGATGGAGTTTAATGTTGGAAAGTGTGAGGTCATGCACTTTGCTTGGAAGAATCAAAAGGCAGACTATTATTTAAATGGAGAGACACTCCAAAAAGCGCAGCACAGAGAGATCTGGGTGTTCTTGTGTATGAAACACAAAGTTAGCATGCAGGTGCAGCAAGTAATTAAGTTGGCAAATGGAATTTTGACCTGTGTCGCTAAGGGGCTGGAGTTTAAAAATAGGGAAGTCTTGTTACAACTGTACAGGGTGTTGGTGAGGCCGCACCTGGAGTACTGTGTAGTTTTGGTCCCCGTATTTAAGAAAGGATATACTGGCATTGGAGGCAGTTCAAAAGAGACTCACTAGGCTGATTCCCAAGATGAAGGGGTTGACTTATCAAGAACAGCTAAACAGGTTAGGCCTTTATTCGTTAGAGTTTAGAATAATGGGGGGTGATCTTTTTGAAACGTACAAGATTCTGAGGGGGCTTGACAGGGCAGATGTTGAGAAGATGTTTCCACTAGTAGGGGAATAGTTACAGAATAAGGGGACACTCATTTAAAACTGAGATGCGAAGGAATTTCTTCTCTCAGAGGGTAGTGAATGTCTGGAATTCTCTACCCCAGAGAGTTGTGGAGGCTAGATCACTGAAAGTATTTAAAGAAGAGGTAGATAGATTTATGAAATATCAGGGAGTTGAGGGCTAAGAGGAGCTGGCACGGAAGAGGAGTTGAGGCCCAGGGGAGATCAGCCATAATCTCATTGAAAGGCATGGCAGGCTTGAGGGGCCGAATGGTCTACTCCTGCTCCTATTTTTCATGTTACATATTTTCAAAGAAAAAAATTAAATTTCTGCTATTTTGCAGAACTTCATTAGATCTTATATTTGGAAAATTCACATCAGACCTAGAGAAATATAGTTGCTTTGCTATTGGTTTTCCTGCAAATTCAATGCAACATCTAATGTCAAAACAAATCCATCTCAAGGTTTGGGAACATGCTAGGTTAAGTAAACAAAATGCCAATTAGAAATAACAAAACGCATTTACATCTGATTCAACCCAGGCCGGATTCAAATACGAAATGACAACTTGCACCACAATACAGTACCATTTAGCTGATAACATATTGGGTCTTGTACAATTTTGCCCACATCAGGTCACCCACAAATTGCTTAAATATGCCTCATGTCAATCTTACACATAATCTGAACCAAAATGGGGATGCTGTTCATTTTTTTTCTGTAATCCAAAGATACTGATGCCAACTACAGTCACGATGATGAGGCACTGCTCTCTTAACAGAGATGGGTTTGGTGAAACATCTGAGACATATCCCAACATGAAAGGGCAAGAACTGAATTTTTGCTTTGAACTTAGGAAATACCATTCAGTCTAAGCAATATCTGGAATACCTCACAATTCAGACACTCTCTGCACAAAGGTAGGCTGCTCCTCAAGAAAGTCAGACGAACCACAAAGTAGTGAAAATCCCACACAACAGTCCACAAAGAACAATGTCAGGTCAACGCAAGTCCCAAGACCACAACAACAACAACAACCCTGAACCAAGCAAAATCTCAGCAAATCACCCTGGTTACAATTTCTGCGTGCAGTATTTGCTTTACAATCTGATAAAATATTATTTTGCTCCCAAAAATATGCATAATCTAGATAATGGAAAAAGGAACAACAATACAAAACTTAACGTGCAAGCAGCAAAGTAGTGGGTAAATAGCATTAATGATATCTGCAAGGCCTGTTGTACTAGTCAAGTGATGTATTATTTACAATTTTCTCTACTACACCGATGGGGAACTTGGAAGCGCAATCCGGGTCTAGGCCACAATGCCACAACAGATTTTCATGTATTTATTAATCTCAATTTATTTTAAACAGACATTTGGAGGGGTGAAATTCCCTGTGTATTTTGTTATGGTCCTGGATCAGACCCCCCAAGTTTTTGATACGATCCAGTTAGGGACCAGTAGGTAAAGTTTGAGATCAAAAGGTACTTACTAAGTGAATAAAACCACAAGATCCCATGGTTTCTGAACAAATAAAATCTACTTGACTGGCTTTAAAGTTTAACAATTTACAAAATCTATCTTATACTCTAACATTCAGGGTTAATATGTGGCACATGTAAATTAACATGCAAACTGTGGTCAAACACACCACATTACACAATAAATGGCAGATGCAATGAAGACAGATCCCACCGATCTCTCAGCAACCCACCCAGACTTCAGAGTCAACCAAATTTGTTGAAACTCACTCCCTCTCACAATATAACCAGTCTTCACCTTCAAAGTTCTAACCTCAGAATTCTTCCAAAAGCCGCTCTGCCTCAGACAGTCTCAATGACTGCTTACCTCCCAGGGTCTCAATCTTGTCTCCCAGGACTGCATTCCCCTGGATTCCTGAACCTGCACTCCAGTACCAACTCAATCACAACATCAGTTCTTCAGCCATACTGAGCAGAAGGCTACTGCTCCAAAGGATAACCTTTGCCCCAGTGGTCAAAAGCATGGAGTCACAGAGCTGCTTTTCAGCTCTCCAGAGATATTCCTGAGCCCTGACGACTTGAAGCCTGCCATTTGCAGCACCTTTACTGCTCAGAGCCCCTTTCTGGACTCCTCTCCCCAGTGGCTCTTACCGGTGGGTCCTTCCCTGGTTCTCCCACTCTCAGGGACCTCACCCTGGCTTCCCTCTTTGGGACCGCTCACTGTCACCTGTCCTGGGTCTCGTCGGTTATGGTGCCCTTCTCCTGGGTCCCACAATCAGGTTTTCCCCATGGAGGCCCACTGGGCACTTGTCCTCAGCCCGAAGAACTCCAAATGCTGGACTGTACATGCGCAGCCCCGCTCCGATCTGTGTCAGGACTTGTAATTCCCAACCTCCACCTGACGACGAGCTAAATTTGGATCTCTTAATAATTTGCTCCCAGAAAAATACATAATCTGTTTGCAAACACCCTGCATAAAAGATTGAGCAAACAAATGCGCCGAGTTACTCTATGGTCAAATTTCTTCTACTTTTATGCCAGCATGTCAATCCCTCCCCCGATTTCTCCCTGGTTTGCTATAATGGCTCCACCATCAGGTTAAAGAGTCGCACAAATATATTTCTTTCAATTACACAGGTTTAAAATGGGTGTTTAATTAAGCTAGGGATTTATGTACAGCAAGGGTTATTTTTCTGGCATTTTGAGATTTTTAGGCAGTTTTTAAAAAAAAAAAGTTTATCCTCGAAAAAAACTGGCACCATGTTTTCTGTTTCTTCAACTACAATTTATGGCTCGAGTAGTGTTAAAAAGTGAAGTGTTTCCACGATTGCATGTTCTTTAAATCTGCTGTGCCTAATATGCCCAAATGATGATGATTCAAGAACTCATAGAAGAAATACATGGTCTAAGTTAAGTGCTTTCCTACCCCAGTAATGATTTTTACATTCTGGCACGCATTAAATGAGATTATCACGACGTTTAGGCATGAACTGAGATTGACAATATGGGCATAATTTCATGTGTCACTTCTTATTATGCTGCACAGGAAATCACACCCCTCTAGGAAGCAACTTATTTTCCCTTTAAGGGACAAAAGCAAATAGGAACAAAACATTTGGACTAAATCAAAAGAAACTGTTTAGAACAAAGCGCTCTGTACAGAGGAAAATGTCTACAGAAACTAAAATACTCAGTGATACAGTGCTGCCAAAACACTAATTACAGAATACCTGGGCTATGGAGCTGCTGGCACTTATTTCCTGAGTTTACAGCAGCTCTGATGATAAATCTGCTGGCTAGCAGCATCATCTATGTGGTGACTATAGATAGTTTTTGCTGCCATGACCATACAATCTTTTAGATGGGAACCTTCCAAGCTTCTCAAAGCCCACTCCGTGTACAGAAATAATGTAAAAATCCTCATAATTTATACAAGTCACCATGAACTGGCCTTCTCTATTCATCAAAAACAGCAACTAAAGAGCTGTAATGACTGTAGAGTTCAATAACCTTAGTAATTTTTGGCATTAATATTGGCCGTCAATTGATAGAAATTACGTTCTTCACAAATTCTTTTGCCAAGTCCTGCTTATTTTTAGAATAATTCATTTGAAATCAAATGTTGAGGTATTCAATACCAAGCAGCACTAATTCATTTGAACAATTTATGTTGCACACTGGGATATGATGATAATTTTACGGCTGAAATCCTATGTGGTGCTAGAGAAGCAGAGTTTCGTCAAATTTACAAAAATATTGCAGCATTCAGTTCCTAATTTGAATCCCCCATTTCAGTTTTTAGGACAGTTAGAATGTATAACAGTGTGCAAGATGGTTGAAAACTGGCCCAACCACTCTTCTGACACATGCCTACTATTTAATTGTTGAAGCATCATACTTATGTATTGTGATGCGCCTTAGGAAATGTTTCCTTTGGATGGGCTGCTAAACTGAGCTCCAAGTTTCAGGTGGGATTAAATCCCATGGCACTGTTCAAAGAAACATAGGGAGTTCACCGGACGCCCTGATCAAAATCCCTCACTCAGCCAATATCACTACAAAAAGCAGATTAGCTGTCCATTTAGTTGAATGTTTGTTAGATATTGTTACTGAAAGACAGCTATACAACCGATGCTGCACTTCAAAAGGAGTTCATTGAATGATGCACTTCTAGATGTTTCAACAGCGTGATAATAAAGGGCTACGTTATTGCTTTTTTACCTTGTGTCTTAAAATCATTTTACAACAACAAAAGGAAAATGTAAATGTGGAAATCTGAAAATACAAATTCACCTGACTGGGTTTATGTTGTCAAATGCAAGATGCTTTAACAGCTCAAGCACAGGGGATTTATAATAATCCAGGAACAATGTGCAAATTTTCCACTGGAGGTGCGAACAAGTTCTTTTTAACAAGTTACTTCGTACAGCTACAAATGAGATCTGTAACTTTCATTTTTCCCCCCTTTGTTAACTATTCACTGCTCAAAAGTAACAACAAACTTGTAAAGTTTCACAATCCTGCATTTCATTCATCATTCAGCCTATCCGCGGCTAATGTCCAATATGGCTTGAATTCCATTTCCCTGTACCATGCTGGATTCAGTATTCAGAATCCACAAGCAGGAAAGAAAAACTCAGTTTATCTCAGCAGTTTTTTAGCTTTGAATAAATGGTAAATTCAGCCTTGGATAGCAATTTGCCTGGGGCACTAGTCAAGACATAGAAATACATATAACCATTTTCATGTTGTTATTATGCTGCTGCCTTCCAGAGACAGTCTTCTGCAACCAGTGGTCAGATAAAGCTACAAGTTGATGGGCAATAAATGCTGGCCCAGCCAGTGAAGCCCACATCCCATGAATGAATTTTTAAAAATTGTTAAGTCAGCAGCTAAGGCGGTCAGACATTCCCCGAAACATAGCATCTATTACCACTCGAGTTCTGGGTACTATTAGGTGGAATGATCAAAAATGTTCAGAACACTCCTGCTGACATCTATTGATAAGATCATGACACAATAATGCTGTGGGTGTGTGGGGGCCAATTTGTCACAGCTGTGTACAGATACTACCCCTAGTATACATGACCTGTGCTGTCAGCACAAAACATCACCACTAACTTGTATTTAAACAGTACCCTTAACACAGTGAAATATCTCAAGGCACTTCATAAAAGAGCTAAACAAAATTTGACATCAAGCCACCTAAGAAGATATTAGGACAGATTAAAACTTCTCTCTTTTGAGAAAATTGATTAAGTAGCATTTTGAAAGTTGGAAAGTAAAAGCAGAGAGGTTTAGAAATCCAAATCTCAGGGTTTAGGTAATTAAAGACACAGCCAGAATGACTGCAGTGCAAATTCAGGAGAGAAGCATTCTGGGGTCACTCTCCCAAGACACAGCATGCAGTATAAAATATATATAAAATGTGTTTTTGTTATTTTCCAAATAAATTATGGTTATCCTTTGACTAAAAAACATTACTGTCTGGACCCAAAGCTTCTCCTCGAAGCGACAACAGCAAACTCAGCCCTGTTAACCCTGCAACGTCATCCTTCCTAACATCTTGGAAGCTTGTGCCAAAATGGGGAGCTGTCTCACAGACTAGTTAAGCAACAGCCTGACAGAGTCATACTCACAGAACCATACTTTACAGATACTGCCCCAGACATGACCATCAACATCCCTGAGTATGTTACGTCCCACCAGCAGGAAAGGCCCACCAGTGGTGGAGGCAGTGGAATACAGTCGGGAGGGGGATGCCTTGGGGGTCTTCAACATCGACTGTGGATCCCATTAAGTCTCATAGCATCAGGTTAAACATGGGCAAGGAAACCTTCCAATTACTTATTGTGCACCACCCCACCCCCCTCCTCTCAGCTGATGACTCAATACTCATGTTGAACACCACTTGGAGGGAGGACTGAGGGTGGCAAGGGTGCAGAATGTACTCTGGGACTTCAATGTCAATCTCCAAGAATGGCTCAGTAGCACCACTACAGACCGAGCTGGCCAAGTCCTAAAGGATATAGTTGCTAGACTGGGTCTGCAACAGGTGGTGAGGGAACCAACAAGAGGGAAAAACATACTTGACCTCATCCTCACCTACCTGCCGCAGATGCATCTGTCCATGACACGGTAGGGGTGACCACCACACAGTCCTTGTGGAGACAAAGTCCTGCCTTCACGTTGAGAATACCCTCAATCGTGTTGTGTGGCATTACCACCGTACTAAATGGGATAGATTTTGAACAGATCTAGCAACTCAAGACTGGACATCCATGAGGCGTTATCGGCCATCAGCAGCAACAGAGTTGTAATCAACCACAATCTGTAACCTCATGGCCTGGCATAGCTCCCACTCTACCATTACCACCAAACCAGGGGGTCAACCCTGGTTCAGGGAAGAGTGCAGGAGGGGATGCCAGGA
Organism: Cetorhinus maximus; assembly: GCF_964194155.1. Taxonomy (NCBI): domain Eukaryota; kingdom Metazoa; phylum Chordata; class Chondrichthyes; order Lamniformes; family Cetorhinidae; genus Cetorhinus; species Cetorhinus maximus. The sequence continues at coordinate 1,556,931 of NC_135883.1, read as the reverse complement.
GCAGCACTAGGCATAGCTAAAAATGAGGTGTCAACCTGGTGAAGTTACACAGACTACATGCGTGCCAAACAGCATAAGCAGCAAGTGATAGACAGAGCAAAATGATTTCACAACCAAAGGATCAGATTGAAGATCTGCAATCCTGTCATAGAGTGGGTCATAGAGGTCTACAGCACAGAAAAAGGCCCTTCAGCCCATTGAGTCTGCACCGGTCAAACAAGTACCTAGCTATTCTAATCCCATTTTCCAGCACTAGGCTCATAGTCTTGTATGCCATGGCATCGCAAGTGCACATCCAAATACTTCTTAAATGTTATGAGGGTTTCTGCCTCTACCACCCTTTCAGGCAGTGAGTTACAGATTCCCACCACCCTCTGGGTGAAAAAATTCTTCCTCACATCCCCTCTAAACTTCCTACCCCTTACCTTAAATCTCTGCCCCCTGGTTATTGATCCCTCCACCAAGGGGAAAAGTTCCTTCCTGTCTACCCTATCTATGCCCCTCAATTTTATACACCTCAATCATGACCCCATCAATCTCCTCTGCTCCAGGGAAAATAACCCCAGTCTATCCAATCTCCCCATATAACTAAAACTCTCCAGCCCAGGCAACATCCTGGTAAATCTCCTCTGCACTCTCTCTACTGCAATCACATCCTTCCTATAATGCTCGCAATACTCTAGCTGTGGCCTAACCAGCGTTTTATACAGTTCCAGCATAACCTCCCTGCTCTTATATCCTGTGCCTCGGCTAATAAAGGCAAGTATCCCATATGCCTTCCTGACCACCTTATCTACCTGTCCCGCTACCTTAAGGGACCGGTGGACATGCACACTAAGATCCCTCTGATGCTCAGTACTTCCCAGGGTCCTACCGTTCATCGTGTATTCCCGTGCCTTGTTTGTCCTGCCCAAGTGCTTCACCTCACACCTTTCCAGATTAAATTCCATTTGCCACTGAAATTTCATCCGGATAAGTGTGAGGTGATGCACATCCAGTCGCGAATAGTGGAGGACTCACTGGAGGATGAAGCTCCATAAATATTCCCATCCTCAATGATGGGGGAAGCTTAGCACATCAGTGCAAAAGACAAGGCTGAAGCATTTGCAACAATCTTCAGCCAGAAGTGCCGAGTGGATGATCCACCTCGGCCTCCTCCGGAGGTCCAGAGCACTACAGGTGCCAGTCTTCAGCTAATTTGATTCACTCCATGTGATATCCAAGAAACGGCTGAAGGCACTGGATACTGCAAAGGCTCTGGGTTTTGGAAATATTCAGCAATAATATTGGAGACTTGTGTTTCAGAACTTGCTGCGCCCCTAGTCATGTTGGTCCAGTACAGCTACTACACTGGCATCAACCTGGAAATGTGGAAAATTGCCCAGTTACGTCCTGTACACAAAAAGCAGGACAAATCCAACCTGGCCATATACCGCCCCAGTCTACTCTCGATCAGTAAATTGATGGAAGGGGTTATCAACAGTGCTATCAAGCAGCACTTGCTTAGCAATAACCTGCTCACTGATTCCCAGTTTAGGTTCCACCAGGGCCACTCAGCTCCTGGCCTCATTACAGCCTTGGTTCAAACATGGACAAAACAGCTGAACTCCCGAGATGAGATGAGAGTGACTGCCCTTGACATCAAGGCAGCATTTGACCGAATGTGGCATCAAGGAGCCCTAGCAAAACTGGAGTCAATGGGAATCAAGGGGGAAAACTCTCCACTGGTTGGAGTCATACTGAGCACAACAGGAGATGGTTGTGGTTGTTGGAGGTCAATCATCTCAGTTCCAGGACATCACTGCAGGAGCTCCTCACAGTGGTATCCTAGGCCCAACCATCTTCAGCTGCTTCATGAATGACCGTCCTTCCATCAAAAGGTCAGAAGTGGGGATGTTCGCCGATGATTGCACAATATTCCGCACCATTCACAACTCCTCAGATACTGAGGCAGTTCATGTCCAAATGCAGCAAGACCTGGACAATATCCAGGCTTGGGCTGACAAGTGGCAAGTAACATTCACACCACACAAGTGCCAGGCATCTCCAACGAGAGAATCTAACCATCATCCCTTGACATTCATTAGCATTACCATCGCCAAATCCCACACTAAACGTCCAGGGAGGGTTACCATTGACCAGAAACTGAATTGGACTAGCCACATAAATACTGTGGCTACAAGAGGTCAGAGGCCAGGAATCCCGCAGTGAGGAACTCACCTCTTGACTCCCTGAAGCAGGTCCACCATCTGCAAAGCACAAGTCAGGAGTGTGATGGAATACTCTCCACTTGCCTGGATGAGTGCAGCTCCAACAACACAAGAAGCTTGACACCATCCAGGACAAAGCAGCCCACCTAATCGGCACCCTGTCCACAAACATTCACTCCCTCCACCACTCGTACAGTGGCAGCAGTGTGTGCCATCTCCAAGATGCACTTCAGGGACTCACCAAGGCTCCTGAGGCACACTTTCAAAGCCCACAACCACTATCATCTAGAAGGACAAGGGCAGCAGATACATGGGAGCACAACCACCTGGAAGTTCCCCTCCAAGCCACACACTACCCTGACTTGAAAATATATCGCTTTACCTTAACTGTCACTGGATCAAAATCCTGGAACTTCCTGCCCAATAACGTTGTGGGTGTACCTACACAACATGGGCTACAGCAGTTCAAGACGACCACCACCACCACCTTCTTTGGGGATTAGGGATGGGCAACAAATGCTGGTCTAGCCAGCAATGCCCACATCCCATGAATGAATTTAAAAAAAAAGCAAAAACACTTGCAATCTCTCTCAACTTAATGAATGCTAACAATTCACCCATCAACCTGCCAAGGGCTGATGTAAGAGCCAATTAACACAAAAAATATAATTTGCTGTGCTTTACACTTAAGAATTACATTTCTTAGATAATGATATTTAAATGACTATCAAAGTTGAACCTGCATTTTATATTACCATGCTCAAGAGTTAATGCTAAATAAAGAATTTGTAGTCCATCTTCATCTAAATTTTGGATTTAACATATCAGTCTGGTCTACATTAAACTCAGGCAAACAGACACAAAGAAAATAATAAATCCAGGTTTCTTGAACAAAAGAAAGCAGGTAGATAATTGAATCCTGCAGCAACATGCAAAATTGTTGCAGTGAAAGAGAGAAGATGAAGGGAAAGGACAGGGATATCTCTCAGTTAAGTGACTGATCACCTCATTTTTAATGCATAAGCTGTTTTATTGATCTCAGTTTCTGATCAGGAGACAATAAACCTTGCCAGCTCATGTTGGGACATTTCAGCTGAAAACCTACAGATGTTTCAGTCATGATTTCGACTTAAAAAAACTAAATTCAAAAGACAGATATGATAAAAATAAAACATCACATGTTGGTAATAAAACCAAAGTGGATGCTTACGCCAATTTTATTAGAGTATATCCACAGGCTTTTTCCATAAGGTTTTTAAATCACAATTTGAATTTTTAAAAAGGTTTGGATGGTAATTATAAAATAGTAAACCCCAAGAGGAGGCAGGTGAAACAGGTTTTAGATCATCTGTGAAGGGTCTCAACTTCACATAACTACAGTGAGTTTCGTGAAAGCCCACATCTCAAAAACAGTAGGAAGACCCAGTTTGTGTTAACAAATTGATTGGTTTTTGACAAAATTTCTCATTCATTGCTTTTTTTTATCAGTTATACCTAGACCTACTTAAAGTTCTGCATAAGTTAACGAATGCGTGAAAATGCGGTGTATGTTTAAAGCTGATATGTCTGCTTCCTAAATATATAAGCAACTACCACACTAGTTTCAGCTTATAACAATAATCCAAATTACAGATTTGATTTTACTCAGGGAAAGTTTATTGGATGAAACATAACACCAGAAATCTGTAGTCTGGAATAAGCGTAGTGGAAGAACATTTTTACTACACTTGTGTTTAAAAAAATAACAAGGTGGCGGCGATTGATGGGTGTGTGTGTGACTGGAAGTCTATTTCCATTGGGGTTTCCACAGGGCTCAGTGCTAGATCCCTTGCTTTTTGTGGTGTATATATCAAAGATCTGGACTTGAATGTCAAGGTTATGATTGAGAAGCTTGGAGAAGATACAAAAATTGGCCATGTGGTTGATAATGGTGAAGAAAGCTATAGACCGCAAGAAGATATCAATGAACTAGTCAGATGGGAAGAACAGCAGAAAATGGAGTTCAATCTGAAGCAGCGTGAGGTAATGTATTTGGAGAAGGCCAACAAGGCAAGGGAACACAATAAATGGTATAGAAGCGAAGCAGAACAGATGGTCCTTGGACTACATATCCACATGTAGGGTGGTGAAGATGGTTGGATGGGTAGATAAGGTGGTCAAAAAGGGATATGCAATACTTGCCTTTATCAGCTGACGCACAGATTACAAGAGTTGGAAGGTGAATGCTGGAACTGTATCAAACACTTGTTAGGCCACAGCTGGAGTACTGAGAGTAGTTCTGGGCACTGCACAATAGGAAATGTATGATTGCTCCAGAGAGGATACAGAAGAGATTTATGGGGATGTTGGCTGGAGTGGAGAATTTTAGTTATAAGGAAAGATTGGATATGCTAGAATTGTTTCCTTTGCAATAGAGGGGGCTGGCAGGAGACCAACTGAAGTGTATAAAATTGAGGGCTCCTGAAGAGTGGAAGGCCCCATCCTCCTTGGCTGAGATATCCATAACCAGGGGGCATATTTTTAGAGTAAGAGGTTGGAGGTTTAGAGGTGATGAGAGGGGAATTTTTTTTTACCCAGAGGGCAGTGGCAATCTGGAACTCACTGCCTGAAGAGGGTGGTGGAGGCAGAAATCCTCAACATTTAAAAAGTGCTTGGATATGCACTTGAAGTGCCATAACCTACAAGGCTGAAAAGCAGGATTAGGCTGGATAGTTCCTCGTTGGCCAGCATGAACAGGGTGGGACTTTTCACGCTGTAAATTTCTATGATTCTATGAAGAAGACATGTTGAAATATTAACAGCTTCACACTTTTGTATAAACACGATGATTCGAGTGGTCGAGATTTCCCGTTGCACTCCGGCTAATTTGGGGATTAGACTACATGATCGCGTATGCCATTTTCTCTAGTGCAAGTATGATTAACAATTTTGTATCATGCTTAAATCCACTAAATTAATTTAAGAAGTCACTTCTGAAGTGCATGCTATAGAGCTTTAGAGATTACAAGAAAATACACAATTAAGTTAATGGTTATGTGCAGTTAATTTGAGCAATTTACACAAATCGAGATACAAGTTCACCAGCTCAATCTAACATGATAATCTAAATTCTTACAAGATTGATGAGTTTGTGTCAGAGGATAGCTTCAGGTACAATAAAAGCATGGAAATTACATGGGCATGACATTTGTGCATTTTTATCAATAACTCAAACTTCCAACCCTATCTTTATGGACTTCGCAAAGAGTGGTATGGTCAAAAATGTGGTGAAATCTGATCTTAAAACACTTTTCTCTGCAATACAAAACTTGAAATTTTAGCTTATGTATATGAATAGAAATGTGAAATATTAACAGAAAACTTTAGATGACAGTATTTACAGACTACTATTCTATACTAAAGCTGTAACCATCTTTCATACTCACCATTCCGTTCTTTTTGTGGTAGTAGCTGAGGACAGGGAAGCGACCACCTTGACGAAATGTAGCAACTTTTTTCAGAATCTCATCATCGATTGACTTTGGCACCATGAAAATGGGAGGATAGGAGGGGCAGACAGTGAAATCTTTATTAATGTAGCTTAGTCTCCATTCATCTGTCTGAGAAGAGAAATGAGAAAATAAGTTTTGTACGACCAAACTACTAAGTACTAAAAAGAAGAGACACGCTGTTGAACCTTTTCGTCTTGCACTCATCAGGATAGAATGCCAATTGTAAAGAGAACAACAATTCACACTCCATGAGTCGAGTGTGCTGATTGTTTGAAACACTGCAATGGAGAATGCACCAGAGAACAGTTAACTGCCAAGCTTTTGTTTAAATTCAAACCAGGCAGGTTGACTCTGATTGGTCTAGGCATCGCCATGGGGAATGGACCAGGGAATGGCTGTCCCAAGCTTTTGTTTATTTGAAAAGGTGCAATGCATAGACACGCTCCTTCTGTCTGCAGAAGACAGGGCCTGTGCATGAACATGTAGCTTCTAGCACGTATAAGTGAGCCACACTACAAGCCCGACAAACTAATTGGCTGTCAGTGCAATTCTTAGCACACCATCAGGATTGTGGTTTCCAATTATGGAATCACATCTAATGCTTGACACTATATTTTGAGTTTTGCAAATACGGGCTGGTTTGGTACGGCTAGTATTTTGCCTGTTGCGAATAGCCGAACTGATGTGCTGTTTAATACAATCCGCCAGTCATTGAGGCATACAGCCTACATACCTGGCAACACAGCGACACTGAACTTCATGTACCACATTGCTCATTTGTGTGATAGGCATAACATCTTTTTGGCTTGATGACAGCATCCTGTTAGTGGAGAATTCCACTCATGTTGCTATTGCATAGTAGCAGCATGAAATAGCTAGCTTCACTTGTTGCTCAAATTTTTGAGACATCATACCCTTCAATCTGAGGTTGGCTGAGCACTTTTCAGGGCTGAAAGTGGCAGCACTGAGCCCATTCTTGAGTTTGTGCGATATACAGCAAGCAATGATCTGATCAGAGTAGCCATTATCCCACAGATGCTTTGATGCTTGTATCAAGCTTGCACGATGAGCAAATGGCTCAGGGGAGGCAGTGGCAGAGTGGTATTATTACTGGACTAGTATCCCATAGACCCAGGGTAAAGCTCTGGGGACCTGGGTTCAAATCTCACCATGGCAGGTGGTGAAATTTGAATTCAATAAAAATATCTGGAATTAAAAGGTCTGATGGTGGCCATGAAACCATTACCGATTGGTGTAAAAATCCATCTGGTTCACTAATGTCCTGTAGGGAAGGAAATGAGCCATCCTGACTAGATCTAGCCGACATGTGACTCCAGACCCACAGTAATGTGGTTGACTCTTAAATGCCTCTGAACAAGGTCAATTAGTGATGGGCAAAAAGTGCTGGCCGAGCCAGCGATTCCCACATTCCATGAACAAATAAATAATAAAAATAGGCCCTACTTATGAGGTTGCCGATAAGGCCAATCTTAGAGTGCATGGGACTGTGAGAATCCGAACACATACTGACCAATGAAGGTAGGCTTGCAGTCGACAGTAGTCAAAAACCCACTGGCAGATTTCCCAACTAGCACGTTGAGAAGGGAGCTCATTTGACTGTTCTGTTACAAAGGTGAATTTGAGGGGAGGACAGAGCCCATTAAGTTGGGTATGGAAATTCTTACATGCGGCTGTGAATTCAAACATAGCAAATCTATCATCAATGTATCAGAAATATGCAATGAGGAGGAGGTTAGGTGTCATTCCATTGAAAACGCGTTTCTCATGAAAACCAACAAAGATGTATGCCAGAGCTGAGCTTAGAGGGGATCTCATGGCAACACTACCTATTTTGGGCATCCAGGGTGTTGTTAAAACTGAACAAGTTGAACTCGCATTGTGGCTTATTAATCCGTGTTAGAAACTGCAAATATTCACACATAGGATCCTGTCCTTCGCAGATGGAAGGAGCATGTCCATGCATTGCACCTTTTTCAACTAAAAAAAGGTTGGGGGAAACAGTAATTCCCTGGTTCATCCTCCACAGCAATGCCATGTTGTGGCACAGCCGAGGGTAAATGCTGAGTTATTCAAATCCCAGAGGTAAACTTGAAACAACTGCCGCAACTTGTTTTGTAATTTGTATAAATTGAGATGTGTGCCTTGAATTCAATAGTAATAAGACCACCAAGTCTTAAATTTTTAATCTAGTTTTTGTAAAAACCTATATCAAACTAAGAGAAATGATTTTAAAACACATAGATATGTCTACAATTACTACTATATTAACTTGTAAATCCCCTACTTGATCTGACAGTCATACTTTCATTAAGGCAACAGTAAGATGCACAGATTTTAAAAGTCCCAGGTGAATAAACATGATTCCCTGACAATCCAACTCAAAGTGAGTCTTCTTAACGTCAGTACTTCGTGGACAGCAGCTTGAGGCGTAGATGCTGAAGGCTTTTCACACTTGTTAAATCCTAAAATGCCTACCCTTACACACAGCCTTCGCTCCTTTATACTTATTTGCTCCTTTGAATGCAAATTTCCACTGTTTCACTATGTCTTTGGACTTTACCTTTCTGATAATAAAAATCTCTCATAGTACTAAGTTTCACCAGGACTCTTTGGGGAAAAATAAACACACTGTTTCTTACTGCTCCTGGCTAGGTGTAATATTTCACTCCCTCTTTTGAAAACAATCTGGTCTGGTTTATTTAAGAATGCAAATGTCCTTTTACACCTTACATTCTAAACTTCCCCCATGTTGACATCAAAGCCTTCAGACCAGCTGCCTTTAATCCAATTAAGTCACACACACAGCCACATATATAGACACAGGTACCACTATTTTGCAATAAATTCTAAAAACATTATTCTTCCTTCCTGACATATGACCAGATTTGACCTGCCTGGTTTGAATTTGAACAAAAACTCAGCAGTTAACAGTTCCGTGGTGCATTCTCCATGGCAACACTGCTACCAGAGTCCACTTGCCAACCAATCAGCACCCTCTTCTCATGCTGTATAAACTGTTGTTCCCTTTACAATTGGTATTTTTGCAAATCTGTCCTGGTGAGTGCAAGGCGAAAATGAGCAAATGTTTATTATTCAAAAGGCTTCCTTACAGGTTAAACAACTTATCTGGAACAAAAAAATCTTTCAGAAGTTTCACCCAATAGATCATGTTATGTTTTTGACAAGTTATAGTTCTTTATTAACTTATGTACCAGTTGGACAGCAATTTCAGGGAATGCATACGTTTGCAATAGCAAAATTAACTGCACACCAAATATCCTTTGTAGATTTCAAAATATTACACACCTGCCAAGGCATGAAGCACTGGGGATTCCTCTGTTAATCTCTTTGCCTCTTTCTTTTCTTTCTTTCTCCTTTAATACGCTCCTCAAAGCCTACCTCTTTGGGACAAGCTAATGGTCATTTGCCCTACTAACTCCTTGTGTGGTTCCAGGTCAATTTGTGTTTGATACGCTTGTAAAGCTCCTTGGGATGTTTTATGTTAAAGGGTGCAATATGAATCCAGGTTGTCATTGTAATTTTCTCCCATCCCAAATTCTTCAGAAAATTATTTTTTGAAAACACAAATCCCCTTACATGTAGACAAATCAGCCATGACACAGGAGCTCCTCTTCCAAACAAAAATGCAAGCTCTTTCTTTCAAACATATACAAATTCTAGTTTAAGTTCAAAGCAATGCTACATAACTTGAAAACATATCAGCCCATTTATTTTTCTACTTCCCTTTTTTTTTTTTAAAACCGCTGTTTGCTCTATTTTCCTACTGCCAAGATTGTGATGTGATGATTTAAAAAAAAAAACTCATTCACAGGATATGGGCTTCGCTGGCTGGGCCAGCATTTATTGTCCATCCCAAGTTGCCCTTGAGAAGGTGGTGGTGAGCTGCCTTCTTGAGCCGCTGCAGTCCACGTGGTGTAGGTACACCCACAGTGCCCTTGAGTGTTCTCGGATTTTGACCCACCGACATTGAAGGAACGGCGAGATATTTCCAAGTCAGGATGTTGAGTGATTTGGAGGGGAACATCCAGGTGGCGGTGTTCCCATCTATCTGCTGCCCTTGGCCTTCTAGATGATAGTTGTTGTGGGTTTGGAAGGTGCTGCCTAAGGAGCCTTGGTGAGTTCCTGCAGTGCATCTTGTAGATGGTACACACCGCTGCCACTATGCGTCAGTGGTGGAGGGAGTGAATGTTTGTGGAAAGGGTGCCAATCAAGTGGGCTGCTTAGTCCTGGACGGTGTCAAGCTTCCTGAGTGTTATGGGAGCTGCACTCATCCAGGCAAGTGGAGTGTGTTCAATCACAATCCTGACCTGTGCCTTGTAGATGGTGGACAGGCTTTGGGGAGTCAGGAAGTGAGTTACTCATCACGGGATTCCTGGGCTCTGACCTGCTCTTGTAACCGCAGTATTTATATGGCTAGTCCTGTTCAGTTTCTGGTCAATGGTAACCCCCAGGATGTTGATAGTGGGGGATTCAGTGATGGTAATGCCATTGAACATCAAGGGATGATGGTTAGATTCTCTCTCGTTGGAGGTGGTCATTGCCTGACACTTGTGTGGCACGAATGTTACTTGCCACTTGTTAGCCCAAGCCTCGATATTGTCCAGGTCTTGCTGCATTTGGACATGGACTGCTTCAGTATTTGAGTCGTGAATGGTGCTGAATATTGTGCAATCATCAGCAAACATTCCCACTTCTGACCTTATGATGGAAGGAAGGTCATTAATGAAGCAGCTGAGGCTGGTTGGGCCGAGGACACTACCCTGAGGAACTTCTGCAGTGATGTCCTGGAGCTGAGGTGTTTGGCCTCCAAAAACAACACCCATCTTCCTTTGTGCTAGGTATGAATCCAACCGGTGGAGAGTTTCCCCTCTGATTCCCATTGACTCCAGCTTTGCTAGGGCTCCTTGACGCCACACTCGGTCAAATGCTGCCTTGATGTCAAGTGCATTCACTCTCACCTCAGATGTTTACCTCTTTTGTCCATGTTTGAATCAAGGCTGTAATGAGGTCAGTAGCTGAGTGACCCTGGCAGAATCCGAAGTGGACATTAGTGAGCAGATTATTGCTAAGCAAGTGCCGCTTGATAGCAATGTTGATGACCCCTTGCAATACTTTACTGATGATGATCGAGAGTAGACTGATGGGGCGGTAACTGGCCGGGTTGGATTTGTCCTGCTTTTTGTGTACAGGACATACCTGGGCAATTTTCCACATAACCGGGTAGATGCCAGAGTTGTAGCTGTACTGGAACAGCTTGGCTAGGGGCACGGCAAGTTCTGAGCATAAGTCTTCAGTACTATTGCTGGAATATTGTCAGGCCCCATGGCCTTTGCATGATCCAGTGCCTTCAGCCGTTTCTTGATATCACGTGGAGTGAGTTGAATTGGCTGAAGACTGGCATCTGTAATGCTGGGGACCTCCGGAGGCAGCAGAGGTGGATCATCCACTTGGCACTTCTGGCTGAAGGTTGTTGCAAATGCTGCTTAAGCTATTTGGCATGCAAGTAGTCCTGTGTTATCTTTTGCACTGATGTGCTGGGCTCCCTCATCATTGAGGATGGGGATATTTATGGAGCCTCCTCCCCCAGTGAATTGTTTAATTGTCCACCATCATTCACGACTGGATGTGGCAGGACTGCAGAGCTGACCTGTTGGTTGTGGGATCACTTTTTAAATTCATTCACAGAATGTGGGCTTCGCTGGCTGGGCCAGCATTTATTGCCCATCCTTAGTTCCCTTTGTTCAGAGGGCAGTTAAGAGTCAACCACATCGCTGTGGGTCTGGAGTCACATGTAGGCTAAACCAGGTAAGGATGGCAGATTTCTTTCTCTAAAGAGCACTAGTGAACCAGATGGGTTTTTACAAAAATCGACAATGGTTTCATGGCCATCATTAGACTTTTAATTGCAAATTTTTATTGAATTCAATTTCCACCAACTCTGCATTCGTGGCAGGATTCAAACCCGGGTCCGCAGAGCATTACCCTGGGTCTCTGGATTATAAATTTCTCATGTGTCGGTGCAGACTCGATGGGTCGAAGGGCCTCTTCTGCTCTGTGATTCTGTGACAAGACCACTACACCACCCCCTCCACAGATCTGGAATGCAAGTATCACTAAGGGAATATCTTTAAAAACAGAATGAAGAACATGTCATTAATAAATCCATGCTGACATTGCTCAATTAACCTGCATTTGCCCAAGTGATTAATTTTGTACTAAGTTATCATTCCTGGAAGTTTTCCTAGGCCAGAGGTTAAACTGACTGGCCAGTAGCTGCTGGGCTTATCTTTACACCCTCCTTTGAACAAGGGTGTAACATTTGCAATTCTCCAGTCCTCCGATACCACCAGAGTCTAAGAAAGATTGAAAAATTATGGCCAATGCCCTCTCCATATCCTTGGATGCATCTCATCCAATCCTTGTGTCTCATCAGCTTTAAGTCAAGACAGCCTACTCAACACCACCTCCTTATCCATTTCAAACTTAAAGTGTCTATATTACCTCCTCTTTCAGCATGGCCAGCATTCTTCCTTGGTAAAGGCAGGTACAAAGACAGATGCAAAATATTCATTTAATACTTCACCCACAATCTTGCCTCCATGCACAAATCCCATTTTTGGTCCTTAGTTACCCCTACTCCTTCCTTTTATCACCTTTTTACTATTTATACACCTATAGAAAACTTTTGAATTCCCTCAGGTTAGCTGCCATTCTCTTTTCATAATCTCTTTTGACTCCTATTTGCTTTCTCACTTCCTCCTCTGAACCTATATCCTGCCTGGTTTTTGGAAGTCAATGTATGTTAAAAAAGCAAATGACTGGATGGTTGGGCGGTGATCTTACAGCCAGTATTTCAAAAAAATGCTCCATGACAGCAACGCTTGAGCAGTTAACATGAGTCGAACAGCTGGCTAAAAATGTTCCTGCCAGTTAACTGCTAAAGTAACAAATATTTCAATGTGGGTCCAGTAGGGATCGCCTGAAATGCTCCCCAACTCACACCCTTGCTCTGGTTTGCGCCTTTACCCCCACCATCCTGGGATGTACCATCGGTCATTAACAGTTACTGAAAATGTCAGCAACTACTTCCTCTGCCCTCAAACAGTGCTGATCCTGTTCTGTCACCAGTCAAATGTCCCTCAGTTGCTTACTTGTTCAGCTGATCGCTTGGTCTGTCTGCCTATTCACCAACACACTGACTCGCCAATCTGCCCATTCACAGGCTTTCCCTTAGTTATGCCACTATCTTCTCCCAGTTTCCACAAGGTCCTACACAGCCTAAGAATGCAGTCATATTTCTATGTAAATCAATATTCCCTGTGTCTTTCGGCATCTCCCTCCATTGAACACCCTCTTGCAATGGCTTCCCGATCATCTCTGCATTCTTCATCCACACTCTTCACAGAACAATTCCTCAACTTGCCCCCACTCCTACTGTACAGTCTAAATAAAAGGAGTAGCCAATCAACTGTTACTGTCATTTATTGCAATGCTTGTGTGTATAAAGGAGTCATGATAACAGATACAATTTTCTAACATTACAACTGTAACTACACTTCAAAATTACTTCAATGGCTCTAAAACATCGAGACATCCACTCATCGTGAAAAATGCTGGGCCTGAATTGTACAGTCAGCATGCGGGGGGGGGGGCCCAACACACCAGCGCGTAAAATGACACGCGATGATGTCGAGTGTGCGTCCCGACATCATCACGCTGTCTCGTGATGCTTTGTTTGGCAGGCGCGCAGAGTTGGCTGCGCGCCCGCCAATATTTAAACGGCCTATTAAGGCCATTAAGGAAGTAATTAATATAATTGTTAATGCTGCCCGTTCAACCTCAAGGTCGGTGGGCAGGCGAAAAGGCCAAGCGGCCTTCGCGTATTTTTAGGAAGCCTCATCCACGAACAGGTTGAGATTTCCTAAAGCATCTGTTAATTAAATTTTTAAAAATTCCAAAATATAAAAACATGTCCCATCTCATGTGACATGAGGGGACATGTTTAAATAAATTTTTAATCCACTTCTTCAATAATTTCAATAGCGATTCAATCTCCCCGAGGGCAGCTCCATGCCTTGGAGATTGAAGCGCTCTATCGTGCGCATACGCAAAAGAGCGCTGGCCCCGGCTCTCTCTCTCCTTCCCCCGCCTGCACTGGTAGCACTGAGCGCTATGGCTCACATCTTACACTGGGCGGGCCTTAGTTGGCCCACCCTCGTAAAATGGCGGCACGAAGCCGATCGCTGACTGAAAAATTCAGGCCAATGTAAATGCATGTCTTTTGGGTCCTGCATTCATTAGTGACAAAACTTAAAATAACAAAACAAATAAATTAGGAGGCACAGAACTCCTACAAGTCATGATTTGTGTTTCATGTTATAATTACATGGAAGCCAGCTACATGCTAAGAAAATGAATAATAGTTTGAGAAAATAGCTATCTTTTGAAGTTTGCATTGTAGTGATTCAAGAGGCTGAATGGCCCACTCACGTTCTCATGTTTCCAATGGAACTACCAGGAGTTGCGCAAAGAGATTCTGAAAGAATTTTGTTATCAAGTAGTTGAGTGTCTACTGGAGTGTTTCTGAAAATGGAAGTTACGTATTATTTAAAAACAGAACTTCCCAACACAATGCAGTGTTTGTAGTACTCTTCAAGCACTCAGCCACTTCCTGTCAAGAGCAATCGTGCATTGAAAAATTCCAATAATTCCTATTAGTGTCATGGCAAATTGTACCTTTGTATAACAGAAACAAAAAGATTTACAAGACAGAAGGGAGCTTTTCAGCCCTTCATGCCTGTGCCAGTCAAGAAATTGCTATCTAATCTAATCCCACCTTCTAGCACCTGGTCCATAGCCCTGTAGGTTACAGCACATCAAGTGCATATCCAATTTCTTATTTAAATATAAGTTGGATTTCAGCCTCTGTTACCCTTTCAGACAGCGAGTTCCAGGTTCCAACCACTGGAGGAAAAAAAATACTCCTCAATTCCCCTCTAATCCGTCCATCAATTACTTTAAACCCATGCCCTCTGGTTATAAGAACATAAGAAATAGGAGTAGGCCATTCGGCCCCTCAAGCCTGCCGCACCATTCAATAAGATCATGGCTGATCTACCCCTGGCCTCAACTCCTCTTTCATGCCAGCTCCTCACAGCTCTCAACTCCGATATTTCAAAAATCTACCTCCCTCTCTTTAAAAACTTTCAGTGATCTAGCCTCCACAACTCTCTGGGGTAGAGAATTACAAACATTCACTACCCTCAGAAGAAATTCCTTCGCATCTCAGTTTTATATGAGTGTCTCCTTATTCTGTAACTACTCCCCTAGCTTGAGATTCCACCACTAGTGGAAACATCTTCTCAACATCTATCCTGTCAAAGCCCCTCAGGATCATGTACATTTCAATATGATCACCCCTCATTCTTCTAAACTCTAACGAATAAAGGCCCACCCTGTTTAGCTGTTCTTGATAAGTCAACTCCTTCATCCCAGGATCAGCCCAGTGACTCTCTTTTGAACTGCTTCCAATGCCAGTATATCATTTAAGTACGGGCACCAAGACTGTACACAGTACTCCAGGTGCGGCCTCACCAACACGGTATACAGTTGTAACAAGACTTCGCTATTTTTAAACTCCAACCTGCTAGCAATGCAGGCCAAAATTCATTTGCCTTCTTAATTACTTGCTGTGCCTGCATGTTAACTTTGTGTTTTATGCACAAGGACACCTAGATCCCTTTGCTGTACTTTTTTGGAGTCTCTCTCCATTCAAATAATGGTCTGCCTTTTGACTCTTCCAAGCAAAGTGCATGACTTCACTTTTGACTACATTAAACTCCATCTGCCAAGTTTTTGCCCAATCACTCAACCTGTGTAAATCACAACATGCCCCTCCCACCTATTTTTGTATCGTCAGCAAATTTGGATACATTACACTCTGCCCCGCCCTCCAAATCATTAATATAGATAGTAAATAATTGAGGCCCTAGGACTGATCCTTGTGGCACTCCACTGGTTACGTCTTTCCAACCCGAAAACGACCCATTAATCCCGACTCTCTGTCTTCCGCGTGTTAACCAATCCTCAATCCATGCTAATATGTTGCCCCCAATACCGTGAGTTCTTATCTTGTCCAATAACCTTTTATGTGGCACCTTATCCAAAGCCTTCTGGAAATCCAAATACACGACATCTACCGATTCCTGTTTGATTGCATTAAGCTTTTCTAAATATCCTGCTATTTCTTCCTTAATAATGGGATCTAGCATTTTCCCAATGACAGATGTTAGGCTGACTGGTTTATAGTTTCCTGCTTTTTGTCTCCCTCCCTTCTTGAACAGGCACATTAGCAGTTTTCTAATCTGCTGGGACCCTGCCGGAATCCAGAGAGTTCTTGAATATTTCGATCAATTCCTCCACTACCTCTGCAGCCATTTCCTTTAAAACCCATCAAGTCCTGGTGATTTGTCTGCCTTTAGTTTGTCAAATACTTTGTCCCTCGTGATAGAGACTGTTACAAGATCTTTCTTCCCATTAGCTCCTGGCTTATCTGATATCTTTGGGTTCTTTATAGTGTCCTCCACCGTGAAGACCAGCGTAAAATCTTGGTTTAAATTATCTGCCATTTCCTTGTTCCTCGTTATCAATTCTCCAGTCACATCCACCAAGGGTCCAAGCTCACTTTAGCTACTCGCTTTCTTTTTATATACCTATAGAAGCTCTTGCTGTTTGTTTTATATTTCTTGACAATTTACTTTCAATCAATTTTCTCCCTATTTATTAGCTTTTTAGTCATCACTGCTGGTTCCTAAAAAATCCCTAATCCTCAGGCCTAGCAGTACTTAACACTTTGTATGCCTTACGTTTTTGACTGCATACTCTCATTAACCACCTTTGTTAACCACAGGTTATTGACCTCTCTGCTAATGGAATAGGTTCTTCGTATCCGCTCTTCTCAGCCCCTCAAATTTCTAAATCTTAATGAAATCACCTGTCAGCCTCCTCTGTTACAAAGAAAACAAACACAGCCTACCCAGTCTTTCCTCATGTTTAAAAGTCGCCATTCCCAACAATGTCCTCATTAAATCTCTTCTCTCCCCTCTGATCATATCTTCCTGCAATGCAGTGACCAGAATTGTACACAATACTAATTGCAGTCTAGTCTTTTAAACAGTTCTAGCATCATCTCCCTGCTCTTATACCCTAGGTCTCAGCCAATATAGCAACGTATCCTACGTGCCTTCTTTACTAACTTATCTACCCATCCTGTTACCTTCAGGGATCTGTAGAAATACACACTAAGGTCCCTTTGTTCCTCTATACTTCACTGTCCTACCATTTATTGTGCAGTCTTTTGCCTTGCTTGTCCTCCCCAAATACATTACACCTCACACTTCTACAGATTGAATTTAATTTACCACTTTTTTGCACGTCTGTCCAGTCCACTGAGCTCTTCCTAGTTTACAGCTTTATCCCTCATTATCAACCACATGGCCAATTTTCATATTATTTGCAAACTTCTTAAATGTAAGGGACATGATTAAGTCTAAATCATTAATATATACCACAAATAGCAAGAGAACCATTACTGAGCCCTGTTGAACCCCACTGGAAATAGCCTTCCAATCACAGAAACACCCAACCATAACCCTTTGCTTCCTGCCATTGAACCAATTTTGGATCCAATTTTCTACTTTCTAATGGGTCCCATAAGCTTTTCATTTACTCAATCTACCACATAGATCTTCTCAAAAGCATTGCTCAAATACATATAGACTGCATCAAATGCACTACCCTCACTGACCCTCCTTGTTACTTCCTATAAAAAATTAATCAAACTAATTAGAAACGACCTTCCCTTACTGAATCTATGCTGATTGTCCTTCATTAATCCATGCCCTCTAAACTATATGTCTCAGATTTTTTAAAAATATAATTTGCCCACCCAAGAGGTTAGGTCAACTGGCCTATAATTACATGGGCTAGACCCTCCACGCTTTCAATGGTATGTCCGCAGTCCACCAGTCTTCCGACACCATGCCTGTAGCCAGACACGATTAGAAAATGATGATCAGAGCCTCTGCCATTTCTTCCCTTAATAGCCTGGATACATTTCATCCAGGCCTGGTGACCCAAGGATGCTAAGCACCTTAATATTCCTTTCCTATGTTTATACCATCTAATATTTCACTCTCTTCAACTACAATGTCTGCCTTGGTCTGTTTTCGTAGAAGAGAGGGACAAGTGTTTATCAAGAACCATGGCCATGTATTGCGCTTCCATACACAAATTATCTTTTTGGTCTAAAAGGTCCCACTCTTTCCTTAATCATCTTGCTCTTTTACACATACACAAAAGATCTTTGGATTTTCTTTGGTAATACTTGTCAATATTTTTTTCATGTCCTCTCTTTGCTTTCCTAATTTCCTTTTTAATTTCACCCCTGCGCTTTCTATACTCCTTTAAGTTTTCTACAATATTAAGCTCTTGGCATCTGACATAAGCCTTTTTTTTGCCTTATCCTACAATGCTACGCTATGTTTTCTGACATCCAGTGGCGTCTAGCTTTGAGTTCCACCCTTTTGCTTTGAGGGAACTGCTCCTTCTCGTTAGGCCTGCCACATACTGGCTAAAAAATTCTCCCAAATACATCAAGCAATTTTGTATCCTCTGTACCATTTACACTTAATTTATCCCAGTTAATATCATACCAGGATAGTGGAAATCCTAGACTATTACTGCCATTTCGTTTCTGCACTTTCAGCAGCTTGTCTACCTAAGTCATAATATAACAAAAACTCAAAAACGCAAATAGTTGGCACAAATTCATATACTGTATTTGCAACTACTTAAGCTTGGACTCACCACTGCAGAAAGCAAAGTAAACTCATGTTCCGGAAGGAAGGAGTGCCATCCATCTTCCAAGACCTCAAACATAGGTCGATAAAAGAAAGGATACATCAATGTGGAGGAATCCAGAGTAGATAAGGCCTGAACAAGGAAAAAATATCATAATCATTTCCAAGATTATACAGCAAACGTGTAGGCCAAGTTGTTATTATTTTTTTTAAAAAGTCTTCAATTTTATTCCCCCCCTCCCTTACCTGAAAGCATCAAATCCTCCAGTTTGTATGGTGCCACCAGCCATTTTGTATCATGCCGAAATGCACCTAACTCCCACATGCAAACTTTTCATTCACAGTCACTGGGTAACCATCAGGAACAAGAACCTGGCCAATTTGTTCTATGGACCTTAAGCCAATTGAAACAGCATCCCAACATCCAACACACTAAGTGTGATTGTTTACTAGCACAGACAAGGAACTGAACCTAGGACCAAGGGCTGAATGGTACACTAGATAACATTATCCAGTAACCAAAGGAATTTTTATCTTACTTGCCAGTTTAATGCCTTATCTGAAGGAGCGGCACCTCAAACATTGCAGCCCACTGTCAGTACTGGAGTACCAGCCAGATTCTTAGCCCAAGTCCTTGAGTGCGCCATGATGTTTCAATAGTCTTTAATACTAAAGCAAGTGCGTTCCTAACTGAACCAGACATTTTAAAAATTAATTTACAGGATGTGGGCATCGCTGGCTTGGCCAGCATTTATTGTCCATCCCTATTTGCCCTTGAGAAGGTGGTGGTGAGCTGCCTTCCTGAACTGCTGCAGTTCCTGTGGTGTAGACTGCCAAGGTAAATACCACAAAACATTTCATTTATGTTTCATTAACCAAAACTACTTGTGCCATCTTTTGCAGGTACTGGCAACCCATTACAGATTATGACAAAACCAAAAGAAGGCAACATTCATGCTTAAGCTTTTCATAGAGAGTGAATTTCACCAATATTAATGAGCTTATCTGCATGGGCGAGCAGGAACAGATTTCTGATCACCATTCAACACAAAAACATTTTATATCAGATTCATGAAAATGTGTGCTACATGAAGCGTGCCAAAACTTTTGCAGTGTTATGCTAGATACTCCATACATCAGTTACTTGGATCTAACGCTTCTCTAATAGGTGGATATCCATTTACTGAATCAGGCAGAAGACACACTGCGAATCACAACTGTTTTATTGTTAAACTATTCAGTTCAGTACAAATACCAGTTTCCACTCTTTCCTTCTGGATCCTTTCCCTGTCCAGAAACAACCCCTTCCACTACTGGAAGCTTCTATGAGCATCACGTTTTTTGCTTTTTTTAAATTCAGTCACAGGGTGTGGACTTCACTGGCTGGGCCAGCATTTATTGCCCACCCCTAGTTGCCCTTGAGAAGGTGGTGGTGAGCTGCTTTCTTGAACCGCTGCAGTTCACGTGGTGTGGGACATCCACAGTGCTGTTCAGAAGGGAGTTCCAGGATTTTGACCCACCCACAGTAAAGGAACGGTGATATATTTCTAAGTCAGGATGGTGAGTGACTTGGAGGGGAGCTTCCAGGTGGTGGTGTTCCCATCTATCTGCTGTCCTTGTCCAGCTAGATGGTGGTGGCCGTGGGTTTCGAAGGTGCTGTCATAGGAGCCTTGGTGAATTACTGCAGTGCATTTTGTAAAAAGAACAAAGAAAAGTACAGCACAGGAACAGGCCCTTCCGCCCTCCAAGCCTGCGCCGATCATATTGCCTGTCATACTAAAACATTTTGCACTTCCGGGGTCCGTATCCCTCTATTCCCATCCTACTCATGTATTTGTCAAGCTGCCTCTTAAACCCCACTATCGTACCTGCTTCCACCACCTCCTCTGGCAGCGAATTCCAGACACTCACTACCCTCTGCCCCGCACATCTCCTCCATAGTTTTCTCCTCTCACCTTAAATCTATGTCCCCTAGTAATTGACTCTTCCACCCTGGGAAAAAAATTCTGACTATCTACTCTGTCCATGCCACTCATAATTTTGTAAACTTCTATCAAGTCGCCCCTCAATCTCCGTCACTCTAGTGAGAACAATCCGAGTTTCTCCAACCTCTCCTCATAGCTAATAACCTCCAGACCAGGCACCATCCTGGTAAACCTCCTCTGCTCCCTCTCCAACTTCTCCATATCCTTCTGGTAATGTAGTGACCAGAATTGCACGCAATATTCCAAGTGTGGCCTAACCAAGGTTCTATACAGCTGCAGCATGACTTCCCAGCTTTTATACTCAATACCCCTGCCAATGAAGGCAAGCATGCTGTATGCCTTCCTGACTACCTTATCCACCTGCGTTGCCACTTTCAGTGACCTGTGGACCTGTACACCCAGATCCCTCTGCCCGTTGATGCATTTAAGGGTTCTGCCATTTACTGTGTAATTCCTGCCTGTATTAGACCTTCCAAAACGCATTACCTCACATTTGTCTGGATTAAACTCCATCTGCCATTTCTCCGCCCAAGTCTCCAACCGATCTATATCCCGTTGTATCCTTTGACAATCCTCTTCACTATCTGCAACTCCTCCAACCTTAGTGTCGTCTGCAAACTTACTAATTAGCCCAGTTACATTATCCTCCAAATCATTTATGTATACTACAAACAGCAAAGGTCCCAGCACTGATCCCTGCGGAACTCCACTAGTCACAGCTCTCCATTCAGAAAAGCACCCTTCTACTGCTACCCTTTGTCTTCTATGACCAAGCTAATTCTTTATCCATCTTGCCAGCTCACCTCTGATCCCACGCGACTTTACCTTCTGTACCAGTCTGCCATGAGGGACCTTGTCAAAGGCCTTACTGAAATCCACGTATATAACATCCACTGCCCTTCCATCGTCGATCATCTTTGTCACTTCCTCGAAAAACTCGATCAAGTTAGTGAGACACGACCTCCCCTTCACAAAACCATGCTGCCTCTCACCAATATGCCCATTTGTTTCCAAATGATAATAAATCCTGTCACGAAGAATCTTCTCCAATAATTTCCCTACCACTGACGTAAGGCTCACTGGCCTGTAATTTCCTGGATTATCCCCGCTACCCTTCTTAAACAATGGAACAACATTGACTATTCTCCAGTCCCCTGGGACCTCACCCGTAGCCAGTGAGGATACAAAGATTTCTGTCAAGGCCCCAGCAATCTCCTCCCTTGCCTCCCTCAGTACTCTGGGGTAGATCCCATCTGGCCCTGGGGATTTATCCACTTTAATATTCTTCAAGACGTCTAACACCTCTTTTTTGATCTCAACATGATCCAGGCTATCTACACACTCTTCCCTAGACAAATCGACCGCTAAGCTTGGATATTACCCAGGGGTATTGCTACATTTGGGCATGGACTATGGACTGCTTCAGCATCTGAGGAGTTGCAAATGGTGCTCAACTAAATTAGCAGTGAACATCCCCACTTCTGGCTCTATGATAGAAGGAAGGTCATAGATGAAGCAGCTGAAGATGGTTGGGTCAAGGACACTATCCTGAGGAACTCCTGCAGTGATGTCCTGGAGCTGAGATGACTGACCTCCAACAACCACAATCATCTTCCTTTGTGCTAGGTATGACTCCAACCAGCAGAGTTTTTCCCGATTCTTATTGACTCCTGTTTTGCTAGGGCTCCTTGATGCCACATTCGGTCAAATGCTGCCTTAATGTCAAGGGCAGTCACTCTCACCTCACCTCAAGAGTTCAGCTGGTTTGTCCATGTTTGAAACAAGGTTGTAATGAGGTCAGGAGCTGAGTGACCCTGGCAGGACCCAAACTGAGCGTCAGTGAGCAGGTTATTGCTAAGCAAGTGCCACATGATAGCACTGTTGATGGCCCCATCCATTACTTTGCTGATGATCGAGAGTAGACTGGTGGAACGGTAATTGGCCGGGTTGGATTTGTCCTGTCCTGCTTTGTGTGTACAGGACATGCCTGGGCAATTTTCCACATTGCTGGGTAGATGCCAGTGCTGTCGCTGTACCAGAACAGCTTGGCTCGGGGCACAGCAAGTTCTGGAGCACAAACCTTCAGTACTATTGCCAAAAAATTGTCAGGGGCCATAGCCTTTGCAGTATCCAGTGCCTTCAGCCATTTCTTGATATCACATGGAGTGAATTAAATTGGCTGAAGACTGGCAACTGTAATGGTGAGGACCTGCAGAGGAGGCCGAGATCTTCTACTCCACACTTCTGGCTGAAGATTGTAGCAAATGCTTCAGCCTTATCTTTTGCACTGATGTGCTGGGCTCCTCCATCATTGGGGATATTTGGGGAGGCTCTTCCTCCAGTGAGTTGTTTAATTGTCCACCACTATTCATGACTGGATGTGGCAGGACTGCAGAGCTTAGATCTGATCCGTTGGTTGTGGGATCGCTTGGTCCTGTCTATCACTTGCTGCTTATGCTGTTTGGCATACAAGTAGTCCTGTGTTATAGCTTCACCAGCTTGACATGTCATTTTTAGGTATGCCTGGTACTACTCCTGGCATACCCTTCTGCGCACTTGATTGAACCAGGGTTGATCCGCTGGCTTGATGGAAATGGCAGAGTCAGGGATATGCCGGGCCAGGGATATGCTGGGCCGTGAGGTTACAGACTATGTTCGAGTACAATTCTGCTGCTGCTGACGGCCCACTGTGCCTCATGGATGCCCAGTCTCAAGCTGCTAGATCTGTTTGAAATCTATCCCATTTAGCACAGTGGCAGTACAACACAACATGTTGCAGAGTATCCTCTATGTGAAGGCAGGACTTCATCTTGTGTGGCGATCATTCCTACCAATACTGTCGTGGACAGATGCATCTGCGGCAATCAGGTTGGCGAGGATGAAGTCAAGTGTGGTTTTCCTTTACCACCTGCCACAGGCCCAGTCTAGCAGCTATGTCTTTTAGGACTCGGCCAGCTCGTCAGTAGTGGTGCTACCGAGCCACTCTTGGTGATGGACATTGAAGTCCCCTAACCAGAGTACATTCTGCACCCTTGCCACCCTCAGTGCTTCCTCCAAGTGGTGTTCAACATGGAGGAGTATTGACTATCAGCGGAGGGAAGGCAGTCAGTGGTAATCAGCAAGGGGTTTCCTTGCCTAGGTTTGACCTGATGCCATGAGAATTCATGGGTTCTGCAGTCAATGTTGAGGACTCCCAGGGCAACTCTCTCCCGACTGTATACCACTGTGCCGCCCCTCTGCTGGGCCTGTCCTACTGGTGGGACAGGACATACCCAGGGATGGTGATGGTGGTGTCTGGGACATTATCTCTAAGGTATGATTCCATGAGGATGACTACGTCAGGCTTGACTAGTCTGTGAGACAGCTCTCACAATTTTGGTACTAGCCGCCGAGCATTAGTGTGGAGGACTTTGCAGGGTCAACAGGGGTCAGATTGCCATTGCCATTTCCAGTGCCTGCTCTCAATTCACTCTGAAGCTTGTCCTAGTTTACTCTTGAAGGGACCTAGTATTGTCAACACTGTCTTCTTTCTTTTTGGAAGGCTAACCAAGTAAAAATCCGACTGGAACAAGACACTACCTCTGAACTAGCAAGAGTTTATTTACACAAGGCATATGAACATAAAGTATTTGAAGTTTTCACAATGAGCATATATACCTCCCGAAACTCATTTTAGGGAAAAAAAAATTAAGCCACTACATTTTTTCTAAAAAAACATGGGGCCCTGAAGCAAAAGGCTACTTCCACCAACTGTACACTTTTGAGGCTAAACTGGTTACACTGGTTAAACTGGCTTTACAGCAGACAACATTGGTTGCTGATTACAAAATTCACATACACTCTGAAACTGTGCCTCAGCAAATGAGTCACTCGAGATATAGTCCGTGAAGTGAAGTCTCTTCCCAACAAGCTGTCAACTCGAGATGACGCTCACCAATTCTCAAAGAATGCAGAACGAGCTGTCAAAGTAATTACCCCAGACTGGGATCTACTCCGAATTGTGGGCAGACAATTTTCCTATGATTTAAATCAGAAATGCGATTCAATACTGAAAGGAAGCATTACCTAATACGCTTGTCAATGAGCAGGACTGATTTGATCCAAATCAAGCGGAATGCCTGAGATGGTGGCTGCAGCTAAGGGCGGTACATCCCATAAGGCATCAAAGCAGTCACTGGCTAAAGTCACCAAGAAGCCGCCCATGAAGTGGAGGGAATCTCGCAAGCAGAGCTATTCCACTTACGATGTACAGGGTCTGACTCAGGTCCAACCTTCCACCAGGATCTCACCCAAGGACATGAGTGTTATGAATTCCTTCGTTGTCGACATTTGAGCACACCGCCTCCGAGGCTTCACACCTCATTCAACACAAGAAGTGCCACACCATCTCGGCCAGGGAGATTCACAGTGCCATCTGCCTCATGCTGTCTGGGGAACTGGCTAAACACGCCGTCTCCGAAGGCATGAAAGCGGTCACTAAATACAACAACTCTGTTTAGGACGATCATTCTAAAGGTTCTAAGAGTTAATCTAACCCAAGTTTCTTCCGTTAGGCACTTTACAGCCTTCTGGACTTATCACTGAGTTCAACAACTTCAGATTATGAACTCTCTCCTCCATCCCCACCCCTTTTTTTTTTAAGTCCCCTTTTCTCTACATTCATTTTTATTTTTCATCCACTTATTTTTATTCATTTATCCATGGTTTTACCCCCTTTTTTTAAATCCCTCCTTCTATCCCATTTTCTATCCTTTCACTGCAGCCCCGCCCCCACCCAAAATGGGCCATCTGTTACTTGTTCCATGTTGTTCTTTCTCACAATGCTACCCTTGTTCTACTATTATCACATACTGCTTTCTTATCTTTATGCCACTATCAGCACTTTTTTAAGCACTAACCACTGCCATTAACACTTCCTTTGTCCTTTAATTCATGGCATCTTTATCCCCACCTATTGTTGGCCTTCTATGCAGCTCCATCTGCCCCACCTCCCTTAAACAGTATAAATTTCATCACATTTCCACTTCTCTTCAGCTCTGAAGAAGGATCATACGGTCTCGAAATGTTAACTGTCTCTCTCCACAGATGTTGCTAGACCTGCTGAGTTTTTCCCGCATTTTCTATTCTTGTTCCAAGTTTCTATTTTTCTCAGTGTCAATCTACATATGTAAGTAATATTGATTTTGTTACCTATTGATTTTGTTACCTAAAATCAAGTGAATGAGTGTAAACCCATTTTGCACCTCGCATGTATTTCTGACAGCAGCAATATCTTAGCAGGAAATGCCCATTTGTCTTTCATGAGAACTACACACACAAATTAAAATGTGGGTTGGGACACCCTGCATCCAATTTAATGATGTTTGTCCTTGAACGGTGCTCAGGATAGATTATGCACATGAAGGGTTGTGAGCAACTGCAAACCTGATAAAAGCAAATTCAAAGGATACAGTATATAAATATGACTATTTTGGCCCCTTTTGGACTCTTGTTCTGTTCCTCCATGTTCACTCCCACGTCTTTAAGCCACCAGCAGCATTGCCAACAAAAATTACTCTCTCAGCTTTTACAAAGAAAAGGACAACAATAAATGGATGCTGCAGCTGAGAGTTTTTGTGCCTACCTACCAGTACCTGTGCCTTCAGGAGATACCCCAACTCTACTTGATCAGATAGTCAGTAATAGCAGAGGCCATCATTCCAGAACGCACTATGAAAACAGATCTGAAGGTACGAGCATTACTTGCCACAGTGTTGCGTGTTTCTTCCAGAGCTCTACCACAACACGGTCCAAGGAATACAGTATAAAAGTATGCCAGTGTGTTCAAAAGTTAGCTCCACTAACAAAGACACCAACCATGTCTCCACGTATTGTTCCATCCAAAGTAAACTGCGAGGAAGTGATCTTCACAGGGTCTGGATCAGCAGATAACAAGGTGCAGGGTTGTGTTATCTGCTCTAAGGATGCCTGCAACTGGCATGCCAAGATGGGGCAATCTCAGCCAATATTAATGCCAGTCAGCAGAAACTTCCACTCCCCTAAACCTCCTTCCAGACATGCTGTAACACTGACTTGTGGGGGGGGGGGGGGGGGGGGGGGGGGGGCGTTTTGGCTGGAACAAAAGGATACCTTCCTCATGCAAAACCACATCTGCCTCTGTAGGCATTAACCTGAGGGTCAGGGGCTGGCCTGCTCTGTAACCTGCCTATTTGGTTTTTGTCTGTCACTTCTTAGCCATCATCCCTTCAACCTTGGCATTAGTTGCCAATGTGCTGAAAGGCTTCGAGCTTCAACTTGACCTAGAGCTGCAAGGACTTTTGTCCCCTACTCCAGATATCTTCCAATTAATTGTCTACATTCCTTTAAATTTCACCTACACAACGTTCTATTCCCAGAGTACAGCCTGTCACCATTTACATTTATATCTGGAGCTCAGCACAATTGCAATAACAAGCCAGCAACAGACAAGTCATGCAAAATGCACACTTCACTCTAGGTGAACTTTCTAACCATGCATAGTAAAATTGTTCGAGTATCAAAGACTGAGGGGTGATCTGATCAACATGTTTAAATGTTAAAAGAATTTGATGAGAATGATAATGAGAACCTATTACCTCTGTTTCCTGTTCCTAATTTTCCTCCAATCAAAAACTAAAGCCAAGCCATTTAAAAAGCACTTTTTCCAACAAAAAAAATCTGGAACTTCCTGCCAAAAGTCTGTGGATGCTGGGAGAAATGGCACGTTTGAGACAGATAGATTTTTGCTAGGTAAAGATATCAAGGAAAATGGATAAACCAAAGTAGGTAAATGGAGTTAGTGTGCAGATCATCCATGATCCGATGGAACAGCGGAGCAAGCAAGGCCAGATGGCTTACTTCCATTCCTGGTTGGTCGGCAGCCTTCCATCTCATGAGACAATGGTTTGCACCTTGGTGATCAACTCTTGTCTGAAGCATTGCCTGGTGTGGCTCAGGAGCCCCACTCTGGCATAGCAGTCTCTGCCGCATTTGCTGCAGAGGAAGACACAGGGCTCATGAAGGGCAGGATTTACTGACCACCTTTTCTCTGGGCCCTCTTTTCACCCAGCTGAGCTTTTAATTTCTGCTCACCTCTTCCTATGCCCTTCTAAACTTCCAGCCTGCAGAGATCACAGCCGTTGGCGGCTGCCTTCCAATTGTCAGTGTCAATGTCCTCCATCTTCATATCTTGCTTGCAGGTGTCCTTATATAGGAGGCACAGGCACCCAGGTGGTCATGATGCAGTGGCCAATTCACTGTTCAGGTGGTTTTTGGGCAAAAGGCCATTGCCCATCCGATCTTAGAATGATCCTTTCTTTCCATGACAACACAATGGGGTCAGCTATGGCAGGGTAACATCGGAACCCTTAGATACAAAGTGGGGTCAAAAAAGATCGTCATCTAGCACAGACGCCCTTTGGCACATTCTTCTCTTTGCTGTTGTCATATGCCTTCAGGCCATCCACAGAAAGTGTCAACTTGCATACCAGGATAGACGGGAAGCTGTTTAGCCTTGTTCCTGGTAAACTGCATAAATAAAGGAAAATTTATCCTTGGAATCAACTGTATGATTAAAAAATAAGTTCAATGGGATGCTGTTGTTATTCTCACTTCCTTAAGTCCTGAAAAATCATGTCCTTTCAGTTGGATTTCAGTTACTACTTGCAAGATTATCCTTTGTTTTGAGGCCATATTTCGAACTAATTATCCAAAGCTAGTCTCAGATTAAACGTGATCGTAGTAAGTGAACCTGCTTTTTGCCAAACGCCAAAGGCTGTTGAGGAGGCTTAGACTTGATGCAGACAGTTGGTCAGCCTGGAATTCTGCTTTGATGTTTGCAGGCTGGAGTTTAAACAGCAAACTGAATTGCGAGCCTAGAATTGTAATATTAAAACCTTCCAAAGGCTTAGGTCATGTGATGTTGCCCATTAATAAGTCAGCTGCAAACTAACAAGCAGTTTCTTTGCCTCTGGTCAAAATCCATTGTTAACTTTAGGAGATAAATGGAGTCTTTTAGCACTTCTACAGGTATAACAAGTTTCGATGGCTTCACTGTTGTTACAGGGCCAAGCTGGGGAGATAGGTCATCTGCTGATCGCTGGTTTCATTGATTGTAATACGGCCTCACAGTGAGAGGTGTCAAATTCCACAAGAATGAGAGTTAAGCTTTTGTCCTGTAACTGCTGTTGGAAATTTCCAGAAACTGTAGCCAACTTGTCAATCATGTGACCTATAGCAGCCATCTTTTGGTTCAGCAAAGTCCACTTTTAAAGAAGCAAAAAGGTAAGGTTTGATCTAACAGTTTATGATCTCTCCCGTCTTCGGGACCTGACATTAGAACTGAAGTATACTTTGGGGCAAAATAGAGGAATATTCAGCGTTTATTTAATTCATGCCATGTCTGATCTTCAGCACTAAATTCAAATCTTTGGAGAGGCTCTGTTTCAGTATGATCGGCAACAATTTGGAAAACAACAGAGAAAGAAAAATCTCACCTCAATAGAACTGGCGATGTTTAAACATTCTTCCATACCAGGAATGTCCAGGTGAATGATGCGCAGATCTTTACATTTAATCGTAATTGTACCCAATGTTCCCACAAACCTGAAATTAAAGCACAAAGACCTATTTAAGAATATTGTCGTTTTGACAATTTTTCATTTGCTCCACTTTTCAGTAACTGGCCTTATTCCTGCTAACATTCCCTTTAGGATTCAAGATTGTTGAAGTCAGATTTATGGAGAATTGGTGCTCATGCCACAATGAAGAACCCAAAGGAATTTTGCAGAATACAGTGGAATGGGTCGGGTGGTTACTGACTTTAATCTAAAGATGGAGCATTGCATGATCAGAAGGCATTTCAGACTCGAGAGGCAAAGCCAAAATTCTCTCTCATTGTTTAGCCCTCCTGTGTGACATAGCATTTCTTAACCGAATGACTAGTTATGCCAAGACCTATTTCCAGGTCTCAGCAATTTTTGATTTTGTTATAACTGGTAAGATAAAAATTATGATTTGTTCTCTCCTTCAATAAGAAAGCATTAAATTATTCTGCAGTGATCCAAAGAGTCTGGCTGCTTTCACAATGGCACTGCTTTAATTAGGATTCTGGACAACTGGTATTTATGCTGCTTAATTTAGTTCTTTTACCCTGGAGATAGATTTGCAGGTCCACAGTAAGCGCAATCTATAGGTCTGCCATCAGAAGAATCCTATTCTGCCTCTGGGGCTAGATCTCAGACAATAGTTACTGAACATCATCTATAAATAAACTAAGTTAAGAGTAGTCACATATAATGAGGAGTCATTCTGAATGATAATTTTATTGAGCATGTTGGCACATTAATGCTTCCAAAAATAAACACAAACTAGCTGATCTCTCGCGATATAGCTAATGGGACAAGTCCTGCAACCACCTTCACAAACAGACCTTTTCATTCTCAGGTTTTTCTGCTCGTCTTCCACACTATCACCCTATTTCTACCTCTATAGCTCTTGCAAACACTCAGTCACCTCAATCGCCCCCTTCCTCCTTAATACAGGTATCATACTTTCAAAAAAATCTACATGAATTTGATGTGTGCCAGTTAGAGTTGCTATGACAACAATTGTGCATCTTATTTTAAAAGCAGTTTTTTTTGCAAATGTGGCTTCCTGCAGGCAAGGCCATCAGGAAGATCTAAATCTCTTTAAGTGGGCAAATATGTGGGGAAAGAAATTTAACGTAGAGAAATGCAACATCATGCAAATTAGTAACCACGTTGAATGTACAAAAATCATCACGCAGCTTCCAAGGAATCCAAGGTACTTGAATTTGTGATAAGGAACTTCACAAGAACACAAGAAATAGGAGCAGGAGTAGACCATATAGCCCCTCGAGCCTGCTCTGCCATTCAATACGATCCTAGCTGATTTTGGGCTTCAACTCCAATTTCCCATCCGCTTTCCATATCTCTCAATTCTCAGAAACCAAAAATCTGTCCATTACAACCTTAAAATGTATTCAACGATGGAGCATCCCCAACCCTCTGGGGTAGAGAATTCCAAAGATTCACAACCCTTTGAGTCAAGTAATTCCCCTTCATCTTAGTCCCTCATCCCAAGACTATGCTCCAGTGTTTAGACTCCCCCCAACCAGCAGAAACAATCTCTCAGTGTCTACCCCTATCAAGCCCCTTCAGAATTTTGTAGGTTTCAATGAGATTGCCTCAACTCCAGAGAATACAAGCCTAATTTACTCAGCCTCTCATCATAGGACAATCCCCACATCCCAGGGACCAATTTGGTGAACTTTCGTTGTATTGTCCCCAATGCAAGTATATCCTTTAAATCTCACCAAAACCCTGTACAACTGCAGCAAGACTTCCTTGTTCTTGTACTCCCAAACCCTTGCCATAAAGGCCAAAATGCCATCTGCCTATCTAATTGCTCAAAACAGCAGAAGCCCTAGAGGAGTATAGAATGTGTGGAGGGGAACTTAAAAAGGAAATTAGGAGAGCAAAAAGGGGGCATGAAAAAACATTGGCAGGTAAAATAAAGGAAAATCCAGTTATTTTATAAGTACATTAAGAGTAAGAGGATAATTAGGGAAAGAGTAGGGCCCATTAAGGACCATAGCGGTAATTTGTGTGTGGAGCCGGAGGACGTAGGTAGGGTTCTAACTGAATACTTTGTGTCGGTGTTCACAAGTGAGTGGGACGATGTGGGTATGGAAATCAGGCAGAAAGACTGTGATATGATTAAAGAAATTAGCATAAAAAGGGAGGAGGTTCTAAGTAGTCTGGCAAGCTTAAAAGTAGATAAATCTCTAGGCCTGGATGAAATGTATCCCAGGCTGTTGAGTGAGGCAAGGGAGGAGATAGCAGAGGCGCTGGCAATAATTTTCAATACCTCTCTGGCCACAGGAGAGGTGCCAGAGGACTGGAGGACAGCCAATGTGGTACCGTTATTCAAGAAGGGAGGAAGCGATAAACCAGGGAACTACAGGCCAGTCAGTCTAACCTCCTAAGATGGGGAAACTATTGGAAACAATTCTGAGGGACAGAATTAATCTACACTTGGAGAGGCAGGGATTAATCAAGGACAGTCAGCATGGTTTTGTTAAGGGGAGGTCATGTCTGACCAACTTGATTGAATTTTTCGAAGAGGTGACCAGGTGTGTAGATGAGGGCAATGCATTTGATGTAGTCTACTTGGACTTCAGCAAGGCTTTTGATAAGGTCCCACATGGGAGACTGATAACGAAGATTAGAGCCCATAGGATCCAAGGCAATTTGGATCCAGAATTGGCTGAGTGGCAGGAATGATGGTCGAGGGGTGTTTTTGTGACTGGATTCCCGAGGCCAGTGGGGTTCCACGGGGATAGGTGTTGGGCCCCTTGCTGTTTGTGGTATATATAAACGGTTAAGACCTGAACGTAGGAGGGTTGATCAGTAAGTTCGCGGTTGACATGAAAATTGGTGGGGTGGTAAATAGTGAGGAGGATAGCCTTAGATTACAGGAGGCTATAGACGGGCTGATCAGATGGACTGATCTGTGGCAAATGGAATTTAATCTGGATAAGTGTGAGTTTTTGTCCTGCACTTGGGCAGGACAAACAAGGCACGGGAATACACAATGAATGGTAGGACCCTGGGAAGTACCTAGGATCAGAGGGACCTTAATGTACATGTCCACCGGTCCCTTAAGGTAGCGGGACAGGTAGATGAGGTGGTTAAGAAGGCATATGGGATACTTGCCTTTATTAGCTGAGGCATAGAAATAAGAGCAGGGAGGTTATGCTGGAACTGTATAAAACGCTGGTTAGGCCACAGCAAGAGTATTGTGTGCAGTTCTGGAATCCGCATTATAGGAAGGATGTGATTGCACTAGAGAGTGCAGCGGAGATTTCCCAGGACGTTGTCTGGGCTGGAGAGTTTTAGTTATGAGGAGAAATTGGATAGACTGGGGTTATTTTCCCTGGAGCAAAGGAGATTGAGGGGGGACATGATTGAGGTGTATAAAATTATCAGGTACATAGATAGGGTAGACAGGAAGGAACTTTTCCCCTTGGTGGAGGGATCAATAACCAGGGGGCAGAGATTTAAGGTAAGGGGTAGGAAGTTTAGAGGGGATGTGAGGAAGAATTTTTTCACCCAGAGGGTTGTGGGAATCTGGAACTCACTGCCTGAAAGAGTGGTTGAGGCAGAAACCCTCATAACATTTAAGAAGTATTTGGATGTGCACTTGCGATGCCATGGCATACAAGGCTATGGGCCTAGTGCTGGAAAATGGGATTAGAATAGTTAGGTACTTGTTTGATCGGCGCAGACTCGATGGGCCGAAGGGCCTTTTTCTGTGCTGTATACCTCTATGACTCTATAAAAAGCCCTGTTTATGCCCACTCTCTGCTTTCTATCCACTAACTAATCCTCTCTCGATTCTAATATATTGCCCCCAACTCCATGTGCTCTTACCTTGCCTATTAAGGTTTTGTGTGGCACTTTATTGAATGCCTTTTGGAAATCTTGCTCTATTAGATCTACTGGTTCCCCTTGATCTATCCTACTAGTTACATCCTCAAAAAACTCTGAATACATTTTGTCACAGTGAAGGAAATGCTGTACCAAACGCTAGTCAGGCCACACCTTCAGTCCGGTGTAGCCCCATGGTACCCATATACTGCTAAAAACATGACCATCCTTGAGAAAGTTCAACAATGGACAACTTGCTTTGTTACAAGCAATTACTAAAGAGCTACTAGTGTCTCCCAGTCAGTCATTTCACTAGGCTGGTACAGTCTCCAGAACCAAAGAAAGGCCCACAGTTGACTTGCATCCATTAAAATTTTGAATGGGCATTTACATATTTCGAAGGAATACACTGAACGCAAAATAACAGAGTTCGAAGAATTTGTAACTAACAGCTCCAATTGTATACATCTCAACATGCCTTCTTTGCAAATTCCTTTTTCCTCTAGAACAATTAAGAACTGGAACAATCTTCCACAAATCTTAATTTTCATGTCCTCCAAGAAACATCCAAGGAAAATTTGTTGAATTTTTTAATGAATGTGACCATCAACTGCACTCACGATGCACCTGTGAAAATTCCCTCGTAAAAGACAACGGAGGGGAACCTTACCAAGACACGCTCAGTGTGACCAATGTTAATGAAGGGTGTGGATAAACAGACTTAATAAGCAGGTAAACATGCAACTGCGAGTGTAAACATAGGTAGTTAAATCAAAAGAGGCCTATACCATTTTTGGTTTTAAGCATGGGCTTAATGTGTATAGACAGTGTTTGGGTCACAGCTGAAGTCGTGTATGCAATTTTAGGGGGTCCCCATTATAAAAACAAACCGGTTAGCTCCAAAAGGAATGTACATTGAATATTCACCTGTAATCTGCTAAAGATAGGGAATTATAGTTGGGAGGGGGCACTGGAGATATTACACGTGTA